>NW_016107368.1:7683416-7798182 GCF_001604975.1 Cebus imitator
TTGCTAATATGATGCTGCAATTTGCGAAAAGCACCTTTATAGAATCAAAAGGAATTTTTTTTTGCATTTATTTTTATTGCTACCTTTCTGTTTGTTTCTTTCCTTTAATTTGAAGTTTGTGAGACTGTTGCATTGGGGCCAGAAATTAAGGTAAAAACAGGTAGTGCCAGTTAGGGGCTTGCGAAAGGCAGTGGGCACAGCCCCCTGCAGCTGACCACTAACGTCCCGAGAGCGCCGGTGATGCCTCCCACGCACACTCAATGTATACATGGAGTTGTCGCTGGAAGCTCCTACCCCATCTCCCCGCCCTTGGCCGAGCGCGGCGGGGCGCCGGAGAGGGGGGCGAGCGGGGGCGAGCAGATTGCGGCCGGCGCACGCCGCTAGTTTGCATTTCTATGGAGGGTGCACAATAGCAGAGGTCTGGCGTGTGGCGGTTTGCAGTAGGGACAATCGAGGCTTTCTCTTCATAGCAGCACTGTCCACCTGCTGCCGGGTGGGGTGGGCAGGCCCCCGCCGCGCGTGGGGGTCGCCGGGCTGCCCGGCGCGTGGGGTCGAAGCTGCGTGCCACTCCGTGGTCCCTGAGTGCGCGCCCCCTGTATTGGCCCTGCTACATGTAATTCCCTTCCACCCGTTTCTCGCACGGGTGCCCAGCAGCCGCGCGAGTTGGGAGGGACTGGGAGCTGGTGCGCGGTCTACACGCCTGGACGCCCTCTGGCCGGGACCCCGCGGACAGAATCGCTTTCCCGGGGCGCCATCTACAGGCAAGCTCAAAAGATCCTAAAATGCCTTTTCTCCTCCCTTCTCCCAACACACACACCCTTCCATTGGCCTAGCGCGGGGGGAAGAGCGGTGGGGGGGGAGGGGCGGCCACGGATCTGCCCGGCCAGGCCCACTGAGCCCTGTCCAACATTAGTAGGAACCCGAGTAAGGGCTGCAAAACGCATCCAAAGTGGCGCTGCAGTAACTGTGGGGAGTAGAGGGCGAAAGGAGATTCCCATCCAGTGCTGATGGAGTAAGAGCCTGTTTGTCTTACGCTGTGTTGAAATATTTTAATTACTTAAATACGCATATGTAAAAAGGATTTTTTTCCGGCAGTGGAGTAAGTCTGGAAGAAATCTTGGGAGTTTAACAGGCTAGAGGTTGCTGTCGCTTAACCATACACGCTGGCATTTTCAGAGGGTTCACCCACTGAGCGCAGCACTTTTGCTGTCTGTACCTTTCTGAGCTACGTGGATGGGCGTTCCAGGGGTCGCCTCATTGCTCCCCTTTTTGGGGTGAGGCCTGGGAAACTGGCTGGGAGAGCGGCGGGCTGGGTGGATTCGATGGAAACCCTGGCCCTGCAGCAAGACTGGGGCGATAATGGAAAAGTAAACAACGGCTAGGCTTTGTTCCTTTTATTCAGGCTTTCTTCAGGTGGGTGGTGAAGGTACAAGGTACTTCTGAACTTGTGGGGAAGTTTTCATTCTGCGCTTGCGGGCAGGCACTTTTGCCAAAGTGAGAAGCTGGCTTCTTGCGCCTCCCAGCGGCTTCCCGGCGGAGGAGAGCTGCAAAGCCCCTCGCTTCCAGGATTTTAAGGAAGAGCTTGCTGCAGCATTTCTGAACTCCAGAGGGTGTCTCGTAAGGACGGGGAGTGGAAGGGGAGTGAGGGGGAGCGGGGCCAGGCGGCATTTTGCCCCGTTTGTTCGCTAGTTTCTTTTCTTTCTTTCTTGGTGTATAAAATGATTATATGCCTTGATTGGATAAAATATGTTAATTTTAAGTGATTAGAATACAAGTATTACTCTTAAAACTATTAAACATAGTTTAATATGTACCTATGTTACCAGGAAAATGGGAAGATTCTTAAATGTATTAGTTCCAGGTCCACAGGCAATGCTGGAAATAAGATTTACTTAACATGCTGGCATCCCACCCCTCCAATTCATAACACTAGAACTCTGCCCACATGCCAGGCAAGGGAAAACAAGGGCTAGACCTGAAGCCTCAGCCCCTCCTCCCAGAGGAAAGCCACTACTGGATGCTCCTGGCTTTGGGTTGGGGGCGGGTGCATTTCCCGTCCCTCCTGAGCCAGCCTGGATCAGGAGGGATGATTGACAACCCCTGGGGCTGTTCTACTCTGCTCACATTTTTAAGGTATTCAATTTCAGGAAACTGCCTTTTTGACATATGATACAGCCACGCTTTGCTTTATTAGGTCAGTCCCAATGGCCCCAAAGTCCCCATCTCAATTAGAGAAGAGCCATTTTGTCTGCAGGCAAAGTTGGCCTTCCAGCAGACCCACCACAAGCACCCTTCAGTTCAGACACATGCTGAAGCTTCTGGGCCTGGGATGCCCCCATGGTGGGGAGCAGGCAACGCCGACTAGAAGTTTGATGATGCAGACTGTCCCACTACACGGCTTTGTGGCCACAGCTCTCCCAAACTGCATGCAGCAAGGAACTTGGCCTGCTCTGTGCTTCAAGTCACAGGCGGCTGAGATGTCCTGAGCTTCCTGTGAGTGCACCCCTAAACCTTTCCCTAAGCCTCTATAATGCAGGTGATGGTGACTTACTTAAAGGGAAATCCTCAGAGGTGCTCTGTTTTGAAACCTTTTTGGAAATGTTTATAGTTGAACTATGTTTATTAAAACATTCTCTGAAACGTGCATGTCAGTCTTTCATGGCTTAACTAGGTCATTGATGGGCTGATACCTTTCGTTAGGGTACAGAAGGAGGGTGAGCTTTAAGTAAGCAGTAAGCTTTATGAGACAGCTCTTACTGTATCTTCACAAGTGACTTAAGTGTGGAGAGTGCACAACATTGTCATTCACTAGCAGGTGTATGCCCTTATCCTACCCGAGCAATGTGCCAGAAGCCACCACAATTCCGCCAGAGGCTGTGGGCTGCAAGCTAGCCACACACGAGCCCCATGCAGACTGCAGGTAGGATCTCTTTGACCTATGAGATATCTTAGGCAAAGTCAAATTCACTGCCACCTTTCCAAGTTAGCTGCATTCATACAAACACGTGGATTTCTAGCTTCTGTTGGAAGATGGGAAGATTCGGCCATCACGTGCCTAGAGTCCCCTCCCCGCCTTGGTAACCTTCAGCAGGGGTCAGGGGCACTGGGATCTCGCATTGGACACCGCTCTCCCTTTCACCACAGTCCCCACCACAGGCCAGCTGAGGACACCTGGCTGCTTTGTTCATTTGCATCACCTTCCTGTAGCCTGCAGACATTTGCGCTTGCAATCAAGCAACTGAACTTGGAAGCACAGAATAAAGGGGCCAAGTTCCTAAAGATGAAGCCAAAAACGTTAAGCGCCATTTGTGTCTCAGCTTGTGCAGGACAGTGTCCTATGTCAGCAGCAGGCTCTTGGAGCACTCTGGGCTGGCCCCTTTCCAAACAGTCTCATGTTGCCCTCACTGTTGCCCTTATCCAGCCCCTTCTCCGGCCAGAACAAGTCTCCTCGGGGTCCTGTGTTGGGTTTTCTTTGGTCCAAAAAACTCTTGAATGATAGGGGGCAGCAATAAGTCAGTGTCAATCATTAACACAAAAAAGAAACCAAGTTTTCATGCAGGCACATAAAAACTATTACTTAAAACCCAGCAGGGGCATCTCAGATGCCTTCCAGTATCTGAAGGACACCATTGCGTTGGCCCTCATCACCACCGTGCCTTCCTCCTTACCCAGGGTGAAGCGTGGATCTGCACACAGGGACGCTTCAGATGACAACTGAAACAAGGAACAGGAAGCTGAGAAAGGAAGACACCTCCCACACACACCTAGCAAAAGCTGGACGTTTCTGGTCATTCATCCTATGGGAAGACTTTCTGGAAGGGGCAATTATTCTTGGGTGAGCATTTCCATAACATGAGAGAGGTTAACATTAGCCCAGGGAAGTCCTTCAAAGTAATTAGGGGGGAAGGATACATTATTTATGCATTTGTTCCTTTCGCCATCAACAGTAAGAAATGATTCATGGCATCCGTCACAGTCCTAGGTAGTGACAGTCACCAGCCCACACTGTAGCTGAAAACCCCTGAGAAGCCACAGATGTGCAGTCTTCCCAGCTTGACTGAGCACCCAAGTCTTCTGAACTTAGGTTTCCCAACCTAGGAAATAAAATAGTGCCCTTTACCCCTCATGAACCTCAACGGGGTCTTAGAAGGTTGCTCCTGGTCAACCATTTGGCCCACAGATGGGCTTAGTTTGGTGGACAGTGTCCCGAGAGACTTAGAAATTCAGGTCTGACTTGCTCATTCATGTAGGGGAGAGTTGATGGCACACATCCTCTCTGTCACCATACGCAAGTCCCAAATGTCACATTAGGCCCTGCTGGCACGTGTATGCCTTGCCTGACGTTTGCAGACACTTGGGTTGGCAGTAAACTTGCTTTTCTAACAGATTTCTGAAAACGTTAACATGTAGATATAATAGAGTAACAGAACCATAGAACTTCCAAAGTAAAGCTTTCCTTCTTTTATATTCCAGAAGCTGAAAGGTATTAACAACCTCCAGAAGGCACTATGACATTGGAGTCTGGACTATGTGGAGCAGGACTCAAAGCTGGGCTTAGCTGCTTATTGACTTTGACCTTGAGCAAAAAGTTAGCAGATGATTTAAAGTATAAGGTAAAAGGAATTCATGCTTGTTAACCCATTAAACGCTCGTTAGTTACGCTCTCTTTTAAAAAGCCATTCAAAAATGTATATGACAAGCAAATATTTATTGCAGTGTTTCTTAAAATAATGAAAAATTAGAAACCATTATAAGGGGCTACTGCTAAATCATGGTGTACTCATAAATGAAACGTTGTGCGTCCATAAAAAGGGGTTCTGAGGAGTGGTTCCTGGCACGATGTAATATGAAAAAAGCAAAATACGAAATTGTGCGATTCTAATGTTGCAGAAACTTTCAGCCTACACGACTATCGCTGAATAAAATCACAAAGTAGAAAATGGTGATTATATCTTGGAGTGATGAGATTGTAGGTGATTTTTAATTTTCTTTACTAAGGTTTTCTGCAGTTAAACATTCTGCAGTTCAATCTCATTTAATACAAATATCTAGAACTTCTCAAATGGAGTGACTTCAGCATTTGACGTCCTCGGCCTGATTGCTGTGGAGGTTATTGTGCGGAGTGACCTTTGACCATACGGCCACAGATCCAGAAGCCAGACGTCTGCGGGGCTTTGCTCCTGAGAGGGAGCTCCCAGACTGTGACCTTTGATTCCTGCACGCCTCCTCTTGCCATCTGATGCCGGTCTGCTCCTGTGACTAAGTGAAAATCGTCATAACTGCGCTCGGGGGTTAACTCTGGCCCGACTGGGAGGGAACGTGCCGGCAGCATGCTGGAGGCAGGGAAGAAGGCCAGCAGCCTTGTCAGGAACAAACACCCCGGACGGCACCTTTCCATAGACATGCGGTTCCCCGGGACCCGTGGGGAGTCCTCTGCACATGCCAGGACCAGCAGCAATGGAAGGAATTATCTTTCACTCCCTTCTTGGTGAAAATGTCTATTTTCCAGAAATGAATTACAGCAATAAATTATGGAAATTGTTTCCATCGTCTACAAAACACAGCCAGGAATTCTAAAATTTGTAAACCTGTCATGTACCCAACCTGTGTTTGAGACGCTAAGGTACAATTTAATTTCTCAGTGTTTGGATTTTGTCTGTTTGAGAAGGGTGGGACCCTCCTTGAGTACACTATTGTTAGTAGTATTGTTATCATTTTATTTACCAGATTTTTCCAGGACTTGCTGTGCACCAGGCATTGTTCCAAGCACTTTGAAAATATCATCTAATTCTCATAACAAACTCATTATGTAGGTGTTCTTATCACCATTTTAGGCATGAGGAATCTTGGGCACAGAGAGGTTGAACAACTTGCTCAAGGTCACACAGCCAGGAGGTGTCAAAGCTGGGTGTTCGGAACTCCTCTCAGAAGCAAGAGTAAACAGATGAACTTCACTGTGAAACCTTTTCTTAAGCCTTTAGAACAAACCATTTGCCCACCAAGGACAAGACGAGCATCCAGGTGAAAAGGAGGTTTCAAAACCATTTTTGGTTCTGCTTAGGAACCCTGATTCCTGCAGTGCCTGTCCTGATAGCATGGTTGCAGGGTGACATCTTGTGGTCAAAAAGAATATTGCTTCCAACCCTAAAAAGCATCTACACTCCAGCTGGTCTAAACCCCTACAGGCCTGCAAGCACTGCCCCTTGGGCGTGTTTCTGGCGAGCCCATGGGCTCTCATCACACATTAAGGTTAACATCCAGAAGCAACAGACCGTGGTGGCAGTGGGCTTGGACCCCACCGTGCCACTGCTGGGCAGCCCCTGAGAAGCCAGGCTGGCTCAGAGGATGGTGCAGTTTGGTAGTCATGGGCAATGCGAACCGCCACCACCAAGAAGAACAGACCCAACCTTCAGGGAGCCTTCATGTGTCAGCTGTAATGTCCATGCCCACTTCACAGATGGGAGCACTCAGTTTCAGGGAGATTAACACCGTGCCCAGGTCACAGAGCCGATGATGGAGCTGGGATTCTAGCTAGCATGTGCCAGACCTCCAGCCTCATGTTCACCGGGCCACACCACGGGCAGGACATTGGCTCTCAGCTGAAAAGTTACCCTGGGGCACAGCCTCTCGTGTAACTCAGCTGTGCTTGGCAGGGTGTACACCCTACTTTTCTTACAAAATCAGGAAGGCTCTGAATCTCCTATGGTCTGAGGTTCTGAATTCCCCTCATCAGCCACATGATGTGAAGAATATAGGTTATTTCTTTCTTACTCACAAACCCACAGGCAAATTTAAACCTGGGAGGGACCTACAAGGTGACTTCCTCTGAAACCCTGTCTAATTTCCCAATTTCTTTATCAGCCCCTCACATGAAGAGCCTGCCACAGGTGAAATCCCACATGTGGCATGACAGCGATTCCATACGAGGTGAACCCCACTTACTGGTGCATCTTCCATGCACCCAACACTGCCCGCGTTACCCTCTCAGAAGGAACAGCAGTTGCAGGTCCTTTGTCTCCAAAGCACGCAGGTGCACGCCGAGGATGCCCATGGACCCATCCAGGGCCAACAGCCTCAGTTTCTCCTGGGAGCTAATTAGCCTCACGGGATCTGAATCTGCCTTTTAACAAGATCCCAGGGTAATTAATGCATGCACACAAGTGTGTGGTCATTCGTTCGCCAAAAGGTGCAAGGTATAGGGTAGATGGGAGGCGCTGTTTCAGAATGTAAGAGGCAGGATGGTGTGAGGCCCCCAGGGGAAGCCACTGTCAGGCAAGGGAAGATGTGAGAAATATAGACTAGATGCAGAAGCTTGAGGCTCATGACGGTCACGGCCACTCTTCAGATTACCTCTGAATCTGAGAACAGGTGAGGGGCAGGCTGCACATGAGCCCTCGGCTCTGCTCTCTGCTGATCCACAGTAATGGCATTTTGACTTTGCACAGGGAGTTCCAGCTAGAGACTGCATTCCCAGTCTCTCTTGCTGCATGGGGTGGTCTTGGGCCCCAGTTCCTCTATATCCCTTGCTCTAACAGAAGTTGTTTGCCAAGCAACTAGGCTCCTTCTCCACTTTGCTGTCACAGGGGAAAGGGCCTGGGGTCCTGCATGGCTGTGTGGAGCCGAACGTCCTTGCTAGCCCTTACACTCTATTGTGTACAGTAGACAAGACACAGTCTTCTGACAAGACCCCAGTGTGTGATGCTCCCCTCCCAATGTCCATGTGTTCTCATTGTTCAACACCCACCTATAAGTGAGAACATGGGGTGTTTGATTTTCTGTTCTTGTGTCAGTTTGCTGAGAATGATGGTTCCATACCACAAGAGGAACCTCGGGAGAGTTGGAGCAGGAGAAAGTACGTAAAAACCATAAGCCTCTGTATTTTGGAGGTTTTTTTAAATTTTTTAATTTTCACAAAGCTTCAAATATAGAAACATTATAGAAATAGTAAAACAAAGTATTCCCACATACGCTTCTCCAAATTCCCCCATTTTACTCTGTTTCAGCCTTCTCTCTCTCCTTCAAGCATAAATATTATTTCCTGAACCATTTGAGAGTAAGATACAGACATGATGCCTCTTTACCACTAGATTCTTCAATGTGTATTTCTTAAAAACAAGAATATTATCCTAAATCTGCAAACCGTAGTAAAATAATGAAGTTCAGGAAATTAATATTGATGTAATTAATCTGCAGACCATACTGAGATTTTATCAGTTGTTTCAATGATGTTCTCTGCAGCAAAAGAAAGCCCATTCAGTAGTCATGTCCCTGTCATCTCCCTGAATCGAAACCGTTCCTGAATCTTGCTTTATGACAGTAACATTTCATGGCATTGACATGATTTTAAGAGTTCAGGCCTGTTAATGTCACAGACTCTTCTGCCTCCACCCCCTACCCTGCTGGGGCTTGGCTGCTGTTTCCTCCTGATTCGATTCAGGTGGATGAACCATTAACTGGGCCATCACAGTGGCGATGCTGTGTCCTTCGGGGCGTGTTGTATCAGGATCACATGCTTTGACTTGTCCTCTGATTCTTGATTGTCATGGGGTGTCCTCTGGCTACTGGTTGCCATGGGGTGATGACCATTTGACCGCAGTTGTGTCTGTCAGATTTCTGCAGCCTAAAGTCGCTATTCTGCCCTTTGGAGTCAGTGAGTGTTTGCAGGAAGATGTCAGAGGTCATCGGAGCAGGGTGGCTGCGGTCACCAGTGTACATGCTCTGTTAGCACTGGAGCAAGCTCAGCAGCAAACCTGGGCTCTTTCGCTTATCAAGAGTTGTGGAGTATACACGTTCACAGCGCTCCCTGATGTTTTGAATAGACGGGAAATTTTTATTAGTTCACCCCAAATCCACATTAAACTGTAATATTAATTTTTAAAAAAAAACAGCCCAGAAGAGAGTCTGGATGGTGCATTTCCATTTTACCGAAGCGTCTACAGCAAGCAATAGTTTGTGACTGGACGGACAGCGGGCTGCTCTGTTCACTCTCGGTTCACACCAGACCAGACAGCTCCGCCTGGCGCCCCCCTTGTCTTCTCAGGCTGGATCCCACCGCTGTTGCTTTTCCCCAGGATAACTGATTCAAGCAGCCATCCTACCTGGAGAGGCTCACCCTCCTCATGGAGGCGTGTGTGTCCCGGCCCCTGCCTTGCTTTAGGATGCAACAGGAGCTAAGTTCAATGAGGAAGAGGATGACAGCCCTGTCGGAGGAGTTGCCCTGTACCTGGGTTTCAGCCAGGGCAGCTCCCCCATGCTCTCTGAGCTCCATCCACCTCCACTGTTCCCCAGCTTGCCTGTGCTCCTGCTGGCCACTGGCTTTGAGCATCTCCCTGCCCCACCCTTCAGGACCTACCCGGAGACCACCAGGAGGCCACCTAGGGCCAATATGCCCTAAGGGGAGAGTCTTGGATCACGGGTGGTGCTTCCTGCCCTTTTCTGCTCCTGGATAGCAGTGGTCACAGGCTTCATCACAAGGCTGTCCTGCCAGGCCTTTGAGTCACTCACAGAGTCCCAGATCGTCCCATACACTGTCCCCAGGAGAAGGGGGCTGGTGAGCAAGGACAGTGTCTGCCTCACTCCAGCTGGGAATGAATCCCTTCTGTACAAAGAGACAAGGATCCGCACTTCAAGGATCTGGGACCACTAGCAAATGACAGGCCAGATCCAGGAAAGGGAAGGAGTAAAGATGGAAAGAGGGGGATTCGGCAAGGAGCAGGACCTGCTGGGCCACGGCGGGGGTGGACCTGCCACACCAGCACGGTGTCAGGCTCTCTAAATAAGAGAGTGGGTAAGCAGAATGAATTCTAGCAGGGAAGGAGATAGAATATTTTCTCCAACATATATCATAAATATGCAGTGTGATGAGTCTTCCTCACTCTGTTTATGTCAGAAAATGTATATGGACATTTCCCTCTATAACCAATATGTAGCAACGTGCAGAGACCCCCTGCCCTCCCCGGTGGGTACTGTTCACTCCAGCACCTGGTGGGGGGGGGACCAGCGCTGGTAAAAGTGGTCCCAGTGTTGTCAGGACACGGCACGCTTACACAGACATGACCAAAGGTGCCAATTCCCAAACTATTAATATATGTAGACCATCCCAGATGAAGCCTCTTCTCAAAATTCCACAGAAATAGTCACATCATTTAGGGATTCCTTGAAATGTAGACTGAATTTTTTACCCAGCACTTTGTACTGAGCTCTTTAGTGACAAGACGCCTGGACTTCATCATTTCACCCAGAAACTCTGGCAGGGGAGAAGTGGTCACTCTGACCGCAGGTTCTGGACAGGAGGTAAGACCGAAGGCCCCAAGCAGAGGCCCCCAGCCTCTCCTCCCTCCAAGCCACCCTGGAAGGAAACAGTGATGCTCCACCTGCCACCAATCTCTATCCCCCTGGGGCACAGGACCAGTCCCGTGACCTATTCCGCTGCTGGTGATGGTTGTGTGCTGCTGTTGCAACGCAGAGCATGTCAGCCTGGTGGGAGACCTGGGCCTCTCCGGCCATCACAGCACAGCGTGTCCAGTGTTGGGAGCTGGCCACTGGTCTGCTCCACGCCCCGCTGGCTGGCAGTACACAGACACAGTTGCCCTCCAGAATGCAGCCTCATCTGGGACCCACCCCTCATAACCCAGAAGCTCGGGGAGTCTGCAGAGATCCGTGTGTCCAGGAGCCTGCTGAGAGCCAGCCTCAAAAAGTTCAATGTCCACTGAATTGCAGCTCCTGCGTGGCCTCAGCCCCTCCCAAAGTCACAGCTTCCAAGGCCGCAGCTCTCCCCTGCTTCCAGAATGTAAGAGTACTGGGCTCATAGAAGACTTGGTATCTGAGAGCCTCTGCCCCAGCTGAGCTCTGCAAACATCTCAGGAGCACTGTGTACCCCTGAGCAGTCCTCGCTGGTTTTCACTAAAGGCCAGCTCTCATGTATTCGTGAGAAAGAAGGACAGGCCGAGTCAATGCAGTTCAACCTCTGCCACAAGCATTAGCTGAGCACCTACCGTGTGTAAGACAGTGAGCTGGGGCCGGAGATCGAGCAGTGGACTGGGTTCTGACCTCTGGAAGTCCATAGTCTGGTGGGGCATCTCCCAGCCTTGCCAGCCATCAGGTGTTCTCCTTCTTCATCTGTACCCCAGATAGGAGTGTCCCAGAGCCCCAGAGATAAAGCCACAGAAGGGACTGGGGAAGAGTCTGAAAGATGCCAAGGCATTGGGCGAGGGACGGCCCACAGCTCATGCAAGCACAAGCTCACAAAACCTGGGGTGGGAATGCAAGAGTGAGGAAGGCTGGCCTCTCCTGCAGGCTGCAGCAACCACAAGGGGGCGGAGGGCAGACGCGGCGTTGGAGCAGCTTCTCAGGCTGCCACCTGGCACAGCCTCACGCCAGGGCAGAAGGGATGAAGCCGAAGTGTGTTTGCTTTTTAAATAGATCTGGAAAATGCTGGTTTGAAAGAAGTCTGACTCATTACCGCAGGACTTACCAAAGCTTCCATTATATCCAAGGATGCTTTGAATCTCCAAGAGTTTGGACACGCCACAGGTATCGAACATTTGACCACAAAACCCTTTGTTGCGGACCGTAAAGGGAGGGTGCTATGGAGCGCAGTTGGGGACCAGCTCCCGAGTAGCTCCCAGCTCTAGCACTGCATCGGGGTTGGGTTCACATAGAACAGTTGTTCTCGAAGTATGGTCCCCTCACCTGGGAACTCCCTAGAAATGCACATTCTTAGCCCCACTTGACCACCCGAACGCTGGGACCCAGCGATCTGTGTTCTGGAAACTCTGCAGGGGTGTCTGATACAGGCTGCATCAGGAGGCCCACTGCAGTGGGTAACAGGACACCAGCTGTGACACCTGCCCCTGGTGCAATTCTACTGTCTCATGACCCAGCTCCACTCCTGCCTGGGCAGTGAAGCTTCTCTGCCTGACACCCCCTCCTTCCACACTCCAGCAGGAAGACTCCCTCTCCCAGTTTCCAGGACTCTCACATATACCTAGTATTGTCTTATAGCCATGCTTTTATTATTTGGTGATTATCTGCCTTCTGTCATGGAGCAGGGTGAGGGCTTCTATCCTTGAGTCTGAACGCTGTCATGCACGTGGAGCATCGGGGCTGCCATGTCGTGCAGGGAAGCAGTCTCCATGTCTCTTGGCCAGGGCAGGACAGTGGAAGGTTGGCATCAGCATAGGCGTCCCCCAGAATGAGAACAGAGAGCAGAGCTTAACCAGGCGTGGGACGCGGAGAAGGAAGAGGCCAAGGTGGGCAGCCCGAGGTGGTCATAGGGAGATGTGAGGGCAGGATCTCAAAGGAGGAAGAAATGAAGCCGACAAGCCTGCGCCCATTCTGCCGGCTGCTGGGTCTGCTGCACAGCTGACCAGGGCGCTGTTCTCACCGACCCACTGCGGGGGACAGACACAGGGCCAGATGGGAGACTCATAGGGTGCCATGGAAGCAAAGAAACAAGGCCACCCTGATGGCTCCCAGAGAAAGGGGCCTTCTAACTGTGATTGGGGAAGGAGAGAGTTCTCCAAAAACAACAACAGCAAGAGAAAATGAAACGTTAGAGGAGCTTCCCTAGACCCGCTGGCTGCAACCCTAGCCTTGCTGGAATGGGGGCCAAGAGGCCATGCAGCCAGGTGTCTAGATACTGGGTCCTCGGCGCCACTTCCTTCCCTCACCCTGCCCCTCCCCACCGGTAGGGCCCTTCACTCTCTGGGGGAGGCCTGCAGGGGCAGAGGCTTCCCTCTGGTGTCAGGATAACTGAGCTCAGCTGAGCAGATGGGCTCAGCTAGCCCACACCGCAGCCAGACCTAAGGACAAGATGGGTCTGTGGCAGAGGCTTGTGCTGGAGTCAGAGCCCAGAGCAGAGCCGGCTCCGCCCCAGCCCCCCGGGGACACAGATGTCACCCCCAGCATGTCCAGGCACACGCTCTGATGGAACTTTTATTACTGGAAATTGGGCCAAACTAAGCATAAATAATGTGATGACCCCTGGCAGGCTGCTTTTGTGGCAGCTGCCGGGGTCATTTCGAGGCCAGCTGCTGCCCAGTGTAGCCCCTGCCCCTGGCTTGTAATCACTCCTGGGCTCAACTAACAGGGGCAGTGAGAGGGGGGTACATTTTGCAGGCTTCATAGATGCAAAAGACAGAGTCCTGTCTGACACCTTCTCAATGGTTTCTTAAATATCAGAAGGTTTCAACTGGGGACAAGGGGTCTCCCCACCCTGAAATTGTGTGGCTCATGTAAGAAGTCTCCTTGTAACTCAAGAGGTATGGTATTTTAAGGGAGTCTCCCATGATTTTGAATATACACATACACAATTTCAAACAGTAACATTAACTCAAAATTCCAGAAGCACATTGGAAGCACCAATTTCTGCCCCAATGCCCACAGACTTACTTGGACTGGCCATGCCCATCTGTTTGCAACAAGGCAGAGAAAAGAAATGAAGGAGTGGGGAGGCTCGCCCCAGCCCGTGCAGAGGCCTCTGTGGCCAGCACCTTCCACTCAGCTACCAGGCCAGCTTCAGTGGATCAGAGGATCCAGTCCAAGTTAGCAGACAAAGCCTCTCTGGCAATGGTACAATACCCACCCAAGCAGGATTTAGGATGCATACAGACGTAACAGCCTATATTTCTGGGAACTATAGAAAAGATAAGAGATTGATTTTAAAGTGCACATTCTAGATCATCTTTATAACAACTTGGAAACACTCCAGAAGCTGCAAAACAGTTTTCACCATTCGTGAACCACACACACCTGACTCTACCTGCCCTTCATTCACTCCTTGCCACCCTACCACCAAGGTCATCCTACCCCTTAGGGGCCAGAAATAGCCGCCAGCCAGGGACTCCACCTCCTGGTCAGTCTATGGTTTGTGGCCAGACCAGGTGGATTTGGCCCCACCTCCTTGGTGGGGGGCACCTGGACCTCTCATTTTGTCAGCTGTCCCATGAGGAGCACCCAGCTGTGGCTGAGTTCAAAAACTGTAAATCACATACAGGATACATAATACTGGACTAACTGCTGAAAAGTGATGTCGCATGACTCCTTCCTTGAACCACTAAAAGGTTTGTGATTGTTCACCTGAATCCCTTCTAGAATAAAAGTCCCCCTGAGTTGAAAAGGCCCCTTTGTGATGCTGTTTCATTTTTGAGTGCCATTGAAAACATTAAAATATTCAATAATAAAAATATCAGCTGAGCGCTTCTGTATCAGGCGCTGTGCAAACACTTCACTTCCACACTCTCATTTAATTTTCACAACAGCCTCCTTATGTGGCCGCACCCCTATTATTATCATTTCAGCTGATGAGGAAACTGAGGTTCCCAGAAGTTAGGTAATGTGCCCAAGGTCCCAGCGAATGAGTCAGGACAGAACCCTGGTATTTTGACTCTTGAGTCCACCCTCTTAATCTCATTGGAGTATTGCCAAATACTCCGAAATATTGGCAATACTTCAAAATCTTAAATTCTTAAAGGTAGAGGGACTCTTTAGAATACATGGCGAAGACATGACAAAAACTTCCTTCATCAAACAAGTGTGCGATGCCAATCAGCTGTCTGCATCAGTGAGAGGAAAGGGTCTTCTCCTGGAACAAGCTCACCTGACACTGGCTTGAAGACAACAGAGTTTGTTTCTCTCCTCACAGCTCTGAGACCAGCAGTTCGGGCGGGCCTGTGCAGGTGCCCAGCTACCAGGCTCCTCCTGGCTCATTGCTCTTCATCCCCAGTTTGAGATTCTTTGTCACAGCAGCCGTGGGAGACCCTAAGGGACGCCGTGGTCACTTTTAAACACATTTAGAATCTCTCTACATGGTTTCCAACAAAAGACGGAGCAGAGTTCCTCTCCCCTTAAACGTGAGACCAGCATCTGAGAATGCAGAGAGAGTGATGCCCCCAGCCCTCCGAGCCCAGGTCGTAAAGGAGACATCCTGGCTGTCTCAGGATCTTGCCTAGGATCCAGCCTCCATGTTCTGAGGAAGCCCAGGCCACATGTTCTGGCCAGTGGCTCAGCTCGAATCCCAGCTGAAAGCCAGCTTCGACCACCAGACGAGAATGTAAAGAAGCCTGGAGATGACTCGGCCACGGTGATGGCTGCCCTGCCGCAGGAGGGACTCTAAGAGGGAGCTGCCCAGCCAAGCCCAGAGCTGGCAGAGGTCATGAGCACATCACAGCGGTGGGCGTGGGGATGACTGTCATGTAGCAGTGAAGAGCTGAAGCCGCCCCGGGGTTCCAGAAGGGAACAGACTGTGAAAGGAAGACACAAGTACCTGGTAGTCACAATGGGCGATACAACTTCAAAATTAAAAAGGATAATGAAAATAATAATTAATAGCTAAATAAACCTAATAAGAATCATAATTTAAAATAAAAATCTTTAGGTATTTGATGGAATTCCCCAGTGAAGCCATCTGGGCCTGGAGTTTTCTTTATGGAAAGGTTTTTCTATTTCGTCTTCAGTAAGATTTGATCATTTGCATCCTTTAGGAATTTGTCCCTTGTTCTAAGTTGTGAGGTTTAGTGACATAAATTTGTTCATCATATTTTGTTGGTGCCCTTTTAACATCTGTACAATCAGTAGTGATGTCATTTCTGTCCTTCTTGGTGTGATAATTGGTAACTTTTTTTCATGGTCAATCTGACTAGGGGTTTATCAATTTTACTTCTCACTTGAAAGAATCAGCTCCTAGCTGGGCATGATGGGGTGCACCTGCAGTCCCAGACATACCGGAGGCTGAGGCAGGAGGATGGCTTGAGCCCAGGAGTTCAAATCTAGTCTAGGAAACAAAGAAAGACCCCATCTCAAAAACTTGATTGTCTCTAGGATCATTTTCCTATTTCATTGATTCCTGCTATGATCTTTATTATTTCCTTTCTTCTGCTTATTTGGGGTATCTTTTGCTCTTTCACTTCTGTTTTTTTTTAATGTGAAAACTGAGATCATCCATTTGCAACCTTTGTTTTCTAATATGCATATTTAATGATACAATTTCTCTGTAAGCACTGTTTTAGCAGTATGCCACAAATCTTGATGTTTCTTTTCATTCAGTCCTAAATGATTTCTAATTTTCCCTTTTGATTTCTTCTTCAATCCATGAGGTATATAGAAGTGTTCATTTCCAAATATTTAGAGGTTTTGTCTACAATCAATCACCCTGAATGTGCCACATCTCGTCCCAAATATTTAGAGATTTCCCAGAGATCTCTCATTATGGTTTTCTCATTTAATCCCATTGTGGTTAAATAACATTTTATGGTTTGAATCATTTTAAATGTAATGACACTTGTTATATGGTCAGAACTATAATCTGTCTTGATAAATTTTCTATATGAACTTGAAAAGAATGTGTTCGCTGGGCGTGATGGCTCACGCCTGTGAACCGAGGCAGGGGGATCACAAGGTCAGGAGTTCAAGATCAGCCTGGCCAACATAGTGAAACCCAGTCTCTACTAAAAATACAAAAAAATTTGCTGGAGTGTGGGGCAGGAGCCTGTAATACCAGCTACACAGGAGGCTGAAGCAGGAGAGTCTCTTGAACCCAGGAGGTAGAGGTTGCCTTTTTTCTTTTTTTTCTTTTATTTTAGATTCAGGGGTACATGTACAGGTTTGTTACATGGGTATATTTCATGACGCTGAGGTTTAGGGTATGAATGACACCATCACCAAGATACTGAACATAGTACCCAATAGTTAGTTTTTCAATCCTTGCCCCCCCCCACCCTCTATGACTCCCCAGTGTCTGTTGCTGTCTTTATGTCCACCAGTACCCAAAGTTTAGCTTCTGCTTATAAGTGAGAACACGCAGTATTTGGTTTTCTGTTTTTGTGTTAATTTGCTTAGGATAATGGCCTCCAGCTGCATCCATGTTGCTGCAAAAGACATGATTGTGTTCTGTTTCATGACTGCACAGTATTCCATGGTATATACGTCCCACATTTTATTTATCCAATCCACCATTGATGAGCACCTGTGTTGATTCCATGTCTTTGCTATTGTGAACAGTGTTGAGATGAACATTCAAACACATGTGTCTTTTTGGTAGAATGATTTATTTTCTTTTGGATATATATCCGGTAATGGGATTGCTGGGCCAAATGGTAGCTCCATTTTCTTTGGGGAGAAATCTCCAAACTACTTTACATTCCTTTCAACAGTGTATACAAATGCCCTTTACTCTGCAGCCTCCCCAGCATCTGCGATTTTTGACTTCTTAGTAATAGCCATTCTGACTGGCATGAGGTGGTATCTGATTGTGGTTTTGATTTTCATTTCTCTGATGATTAGTGATGTGGAGCATTTTTTCATACGTTTCTTGGCCACTTTTATGTCTTCTTTTGAGAAGTGTTTGTTAATGTCTTTGTCCATGTTTAAATGAGGTTATTTGTATTTTGCTTGTGGTATTAAGTTCCTCATAGATTCTGGATATTAGACCTTTGTTGGATGAATAGTTTGGGAATTTTTACTCCCATCGTGTTGTCTGTTTAATCTGTTGATGATATCTTTTTCTTTCTTTTTTTTTTTTTTTNAGAGTCTTACACTGTCACCCAGGCTGGAGTGCAGTACATGGTCTTGGCTCACTGCAGCCTCCGCCTCCTGGGTTCAAGCGATTCTCCTGCCTCAGCCTCCCGAGTAGCTGGGATTACAGGAGCCCACCACCACACCCAGCTAATTGTTTTGTATTTTTAGTAGAGACGGAGTTTTGCCATGTTGGCCAGGCCAGTCTTGAACTCCTGACCTCAAGTGAACCACCTGCCAGAGCCTCCCAAAGTGCTGGGGTTACAGGCATGAGCCACCGCACCCAGCAGATAATTTATTTTGCTGTGCAGCTCTTTAGTTTGATTACGTCCCCTTTGTCAGTTTTTGCTTCTCTTGCCATTGCTTTTGGGGACTTAGCCATAAATTCTTTGTCAGACAGTATTCCCTAGGTTGAGAAGGGTATTTTTTAAGTTTTCTTCTAGGATTTTTATAGTTTGAGGTCTTACATCTAAATCTTTAATCCATCTGGAGTTAATTTTTGTATATGGTGAAAGTTAACTTCGTATATTTTATATAGGGGTCCAGTTTGATAGGAATAGCATTGAATCTGTAGATTGCTTTGGGCAGTGTGGCCATTTAAATGATATTAATTCTTCCAATCCACAAGCATGAGCATGGACTATTTTTTCCATTTGTTTGTATCACTGTAGTTTCTTTCTTCAGTGTTTTGTAGTTCTCCTTGTAGAGCTCTTTCACCTTCTTGGTTAAATGTTTTCTTCAGTATTTTCTGCTTGTGTGCCTATTGTAAATGGGATTGCATTTGGCTCTCAGCTTGAATGTTATTGATTTATAGAAATGCTATTGATTTTTGTACATTGGTTTTGTATCCTAAAACTTTGCTTAAGTCATTTATCAGCTTTAGCAGCCTTTCGGTGGAGTCTAGGGTTTTCTAGGTATAGAATTATCTAATCCATAAAGAGACATAGTTTAACTTCTTTTTTTCCTACTGGGATGCCTTTTATTTCTTTCTTGTGCCTGGTTGCTCTTGCTAGCACTTCACCTACGTTGAATAGGATCTGCCTTTTCATTAGCTAGCTTAGGTCACGTGCACTTAATGGGGTTATTGCTGTGATTAGGTTTAAATCTATCATGTACTATTTGCTTTCTATTTGTCCCAAGTTCTTTATTTCCATTTTCACTTTTTGTGGTCTTCTGGATAATTCGATGGATTCCCTCCTTTTTCAGCTTAATTTTGTTGTTGCTGTTGTGTTGTTGTTGTTGTTGTTATTGTTTAAGTGATTGCCGTGGGGTTTATAGTGTCTGTCTTTAACCTATTAGTCTTTCTTCAAGTGACATTATACCACTGCATGTATTCTGTAAGAAGCATAAGATTGTATACTTCCGTTTCTCTCATCCAGGACTTCATGCTGTATTTGTCACACATTTTACTCATACATACATTATAAATCCCACACTGCCCTGTAATTTTTGTTTATACAATTACTTTTAAGGAAATTTAAATTAAGGGAAAAAAGTCTTAGAATTGCTGTGAAGTTCCCTTACTCTTCGGTTCCCAGATCCAGTTTCCCACCTGGGCTCATTTTTCTTCTGCCTCAAAGACTTTTTTCTACCGTTTTTGGCAGCGCCATTCTGCTGATCAGAACTGTCTCGCTTTTGTATGTCTGATAAGGTGTATATGTCACCTTCCGTTTTGAAGGGTATTTTCTCTGGGCGTGGAGTTCTAGGTGGATGGTTTGCGTTTTGCTCTGCGCTTTACAGGGCAGCTCCTCCATGTTCTCTCTTGTGTCCTTCCCAGTGAGAAACCTGCTCTCGTTCTGCACCTTTCCTTTGTATTGCTTCTCTGGCTGCTTTTAAGATTAGATTATGATGTGCCTTGATTCATTTTCTTCATTTTTCTTGTGTTCAGGGTTTATTGAGTTTTGCAGAGTGGTGGATTTATACTCTTTATTAAATTCGGACATTTTTCAATCATAATTTGTTCAGATATTCTGTCCATCCCTCCCCGAAACGTCACAGGAGTGGAAATCATGTATAGTTGTCCTTTAGCCCAGTGATGCTTTTTAGGTTTTTTTTTTTTAACCCAAATGTTAGTCTTTTTTCCTTTCTAGTCCTTCTTCCTCTAGCTTTTTGAACATAAGAAATACAATTACAATAACTATCCTAATGCTCTTGTCTGCTGATTCCAACATCAACATCAGTTCTGATTCAGATGCAGTTGATTGGTCATTCTCCTCATTTGGGGTTAAGTTTTCTATGTCTTCACAGGCATGGTGATTTTCTATTCAACATCAAAAATTTCTATTTGACCTCAGTGGATACTAGATTTTTTCTGTATCCCTACAATTTTTTTTTTAACTTTTCTCTGGGAGGCAGTTAAGATTCTTAGAAATAGTTCAATGTTTCAGGTCTTGTTTTAAGATTTGTTATTTGAGTCCAGAGCAGGCTGCAGTCTAGGACTAACTACCCCACCACTGGGGGAAGGCCCGTCTGCGTACTGTTCCCAGTGCCCTACGGATTCTGTCTTTTTCCAGCCTGGCTGGTGGGAGCAGGCACTGTTCCTGGCCCTGTGTGAGTTCCCTGTACAGCTCCCTCTAATGCTTTGCATGGGGTCCTCCCCAGCCCTGGGTAGCTCCACATAAACATTCATTGATCAACACTCTACTGAATCCTGGAGGGTCCCTCGGAAGATCTGTGGCTTCTCTCTCTGCACAGCCCTCTCTGCAGTGGTGCCCTGCCCTGGAAAGACCAGCTGCCTTGGACTTCCCAGATGCCCAACTCCCCTTCCTCAGCCCTGGCAGTGTTCCCGGTTCCAACATGCCAGCTGGAGTCTGGAAACTCTCTCCAGGCAGCCTGCTGGGAAACCACAGGACTATCCTCATTTGTTTCTTGCCTGTCTCAGGGATCACTGTCCTTCCCTGCCTCGTGTTCAACATCATGAAAACTATTATTTTATATATATTTGTCTGATTCTTTAGTTGTTTCAAGTGGAAGGGTAAATATCATGTGTTGCCCTTTCTTGGCTAAAAGTGAAAGTTTTGGACAAGTACTCACTTTTAATCATCCTTTTCTAGCACATATATTCCAAAAGCACAGATGGAGTGTCTGCTTCATCTTCATACCTCTCGGAGTCTAATTCAATGCCTTGTACATAGGATGTGATCAGCAAGTGCTGCTGATTGATTGAGAAGAAATGGTGTTTCTTTGTTGCAGGCAGGGGAAATGAAGAAGATGAACCATTTCCCAGCTTTTCCAGAAGTAGATCATTAAAATATGGTTTCTGAATATAACATAGTACACGATTTTGTTTTACAGCTTTTTTATTTAGATGTGAATGGATATAAATATTTTTTAAAAGGCAAGGGTTATCTGACCACTTTTTGGATTGTGCTGTAGGACTAGATGGATCAGATTACTATAATCACTGTAATCTACTTGAACCTGGGAGTTTGTTTCTAAGGAAATGGGGTGTTGTATTTATAAGGAAAGTTGTATGTTTATTTGGCAAATATTGGGCTTCCTCCTGGGCCTTGGGGCCCCATGCAGCGGCTCAGCAGGGAGCTCCAGCACTCCAGCCTGGACAGCCCTTCATTGATGGGTGGGCTGACTGTGTGGGGCCTGTCAGACACCCAACCCCAGGTGAAATGCGCCATGGAGAAAAGCAGCCACAGAACAGCAATCATGACAAGTGCAAAGAAGGAAAAATACAAATGACTAGGGGGAGCCTAGGCAGAGTCAGGGGAGGCTTCCAGCCAACACCCAGTGCACCAGCATCCAATGCACATAAACACAGAATCCAAAGAGCGCCCTTCCTTCTCAGAAATCCTGCCACCTAAATTCAAAGGAAGAAAATGTTTTCCTGGTGGCTTCAGTAACATAGAAGGCTCCTCTCTCACAAGGGAGTCAGCAGGTCACCTTCCTACCAAAAAAGGAAATGAAACTCCATCCCAGACATCTCTTCCTCAATGTTAAAGAGACCTGCCTGGACCAGGAGACAATCATGTGCTTGCCCAAAGCTCCGCTTCCCCCGGGGCCTGCATCATGGAGGGCAGCCTTCTTCTTTAGTTAATTTTGGAAGTGGAGCGCGCAGGTGATGACTGCTCATTCCAGGGATTTGGTCGTGAAAGAAGAGGCTG
Source organism: Cebus imitator (assembly GCF_001604975.1). Classification (NCBI taxonomy): domain Eukaryota; kingdom Metazoa; phylum Chordata; class Mammalia; order Primates; family Cebidae; genus Cebus; species Cebus imitator. The sequence continues at coordinate 7,705,043 of NW_016107368.1, forward strand.
TAGCAGCAAACTCAGGGGATGTGGGGCCGTGGGGGGAAGTCGAGGACAGTAATGAGCGTGACCTTGTCTCCAAGATGGGCGGAAGCAGCCCGAAGATGGCTACTCAGACACCTTCGAGAGAGGAGGTATCGGAATGTCTTGGGAAGGCCCGAGAGGCAGGCCTTGTTGGCAGCCAGGGCACAGGGGAAGGGGTCGCCTCCAAGAAGGGCAGAAGCACATCTTCTGCTTCACCAGGAAAAATGGACAGAATGGATATGCAGGGCCTCCCGGTGTGCCATAGACTTTTACACTCACTACTACATTTTTCCCATTCTCCCACATTTGGAATCTTTCCCTTTTTTAGACCCAAAGCCAGGATATTTAAGTGTGGTGCTTAAATGGTTTAAGTGTATGCACTTATTTATTTGCCTTGCTCCCCAGATACTTGATGGCGATGTACAAATCTAAATGCATAGCTCTGTGCTGCACAATGAAATGAAACTCATGTGCAAAAAAGAAGGCAGAAAGAAGCACAGAGATTGGAGGGCAGTGGCTGGTGGGTGGTGGCTATCCTTGCAAAAGACAGGAAGTGTCCTCACTGGAAGGAGGTAGAGAAAGATCCAGAAGGTGTCTCCCAGAGTCTTAAATATTCCTGAGCTCTTAAATTATCTCAGCAGGGAGGCAGAGCAAGAACAAGAACAGAGAGAGAAAGAGAAAGACAAACAGACGACAGGCATATCCTCCAAGAAAACTAAGCACTGGCCATCGGCCAAGCCACTTCTCCAGCACCTCAGAAATTCCTTCATGATGAATCCCATAGACCAAGATAGCCCGTGAGAGAGACCAGCTTCAACATCACATTTGATTCCACCTGTATTTCCAGAGTGCTGGGAAGATTTTGCAACATAAATCTCAGCCTGCCTACATCTTCTGAATGAAATTAATTTCTCGTGACTTTTTTTAAATGAATCAAAAAGTAGTCTCACTTTTCAGCAGTGTGGTATGAAAGCCTTCATGCTCAAAGCAAACGTCACAAAAATAATTTAATCAAAGAAGGAAAATGGCAGTCAACAACACTCCTGACCACCATGAGCTGGAGACTTCAGTTAAAGTATTCTCAACTTCTGCAGGACAAAAGCCAGAAGTAATTTTAAACAGACCCAGATTTGTTTTATTATAGATCAGGGTCATGGCAGGGGTTAGTGAAAAGGTCAATATGTCGATTGTTACTATAAAGAGCTTTTTTTTTTCATGTATGTACTCCATTAAAAAGCATCTTCCATCCACTCTCACCATTTTTCTTTAACTTTGGAGGTTGTATTAGTTTCCTAATTGATATGGTTTGGTTATGTACCCACCCAAATCTCATCTTGAATTGTAGTTCCCCTAACGCCCACATGTTGTAGGAGGGACCCAGTGGGAGGTAATTGAATCATGGGGGTGATTCCTCCATGCAATTCCCATGACAGTGAGTTCTCGTGAGATTTGGTGGTTTTATAAAGGGCATCCCCTCCTCTTTCACTCCACACTTCTCCTTCCTGCCACCATGTGAAAAAGGATGTGTTTGCTTCCCCTTCCACCATGATTGTAGTTTCCTGAGGCTTCCCCAGCCATGCTGAACTGTAAGTCAATTAAATCTCTTTCCTTTATAAATTACCCAGTCTCGGGTATGTCCTTATTAGCAAAATGAGAACAGACTAATACACTAATGTTGCTGTAATAAACTATCAAAAACATAGTCCCTGAAGACAGCAGGCATTCCCTATTACCTTACAGTTCTTTTTTTTTTCCCATTTATTTATTTTATTGCATTTCAGGTTTGGGGGTACATGTGAAGAACATGCAAAATTGTTGCATAGGAACACACATGGCGGTGTGATTTGCTGCCTTCCTCCCCATCACCTGCATCTGGCATTTCTCCCCTTGCTATCTCTCCCCAGCTTCCCACCCCCCACCCTCCCTCCCCTATTTCCCCCCAACTGACCCCAGTGTGTAGTGCTCCCCTCCCTGTGTCCATGTGTTCTCATTGTTAACACCCGCCTATGAGTGAGAACATGCGGTGTTTGATCTTCTGCTCTTGTGTCAGTTTGCTGAGAATGATGGTTTCCAGGTTCATCCATGTCCCTGCAAAGGACCCAAACTCATCATTTTTGATGGCTGCATAATATTCCATGGTGTATATGTGCCACATTTTCCCTATCCAGTCTATCATCGATGGGCATTTGGGTTGGTTCCAGGTCTTTGCTATTGTAAACAGTGCTGCAATGAACATTCGTGTGCACGTGTCCTTATAGTAGAACGATTTGTAATCCTTTGGATATATACCCAGTAATGGGATTGCTGGGTCAAATGGAATTTCTATTTCTAGATCCTTGAGGAATCGCCACACTGTCTTCCACAATGGTTGAACTAATTTACACTCCCACCAACAGTGTAAAAGTGTTCCTATTTCTCCACATCCTCTCCAGCATCTGTTGTCTCCAGATTTTTTAATGATCGCCATTCTAACTGGCGTGAGATAGTATCTCAATGTAGTTTTGATTTGCATTTCCCTGATGACCAGTGATGATGAGCATTTTTTCATATGTTTGTTGGCCTCACGTATGTCTTCTTTTGTAAAGTGTCTGTTCATATCCTTTGCCCACTTTTGAAACAAGCCCATACCTTACAGTTCTATCGGGAAGTCCTAACAGGTCTCACTGGGCTAAATCAATGTGTCAGCAGGAGCAGTTCCTTCTGGAGACTCTAGGGGAGAATCATTTCCTGCCTTTCCAGCTTCTGGGGCCAGCTGTGTTTCCTGACTAGTGGCTCCTTTCTCTACCTTCAAAGCCAGCAACATCAGACTGAGTCCTTCTCACATCCATCACGCTGATGTCCTCTCTGCCAATCTCTTCCACCAACAAGGACCTTCATTATTACATTGGATCCCACATAGGTATTCCAGAATAATCTCTTAAAATCAGTTTATTAACAACCACAGTTCCATCTGAAACCTTAATTCCCCTTTGCTTTGTCAGGTAACATATTCTTGGAATCTGGGGATTCAGATACCGACATCGCTGGGGCATTATCCTACCAACCACAGAGGTCCTTGTGAGAAGAAAAAATAAAAGTCATATGATTGCAAGGGAAGAAATGTAACTGGATTTATTCAGAGGTATGACAATCTTCATGGAAAAATCTAAGGAATGTACAAAAAGCTGCTAGAACTAACAAGTGAATTTGGCAAGATTGTACGATACAAGTTCGATTTTTAAAAATTCACTGGATTTCTATATACTAGAAATACATTGAAAGTTGGAAATTTTCAAAACACAATAAAATATTGGAAAATTAGAAATGTTTACAATTACATTGTAACATTTACAGTGACATCAAAGGATATTAAATACTTAGGAATAAATTAAACAAAAGATGCACAAACTACAAAACAATCCTGAGAAAAATTAAAGAAGAGCTAAATAAATTGAGAGGTATGCCATGCTCATGAGTCAATATTGTTATGATGTCAATTCTACTGAAGCTGATTTAGAGATCCGGTGAAATCTCAAGTTAAGTCTCAGAAGGTTTCTTCTTTTTTGTAGAAATCGAGATGCTAATTATAACATTTACACGGAATGAGAAGGACCTAGAACAATTTTGTTTGTGGCCAATACAACTTTGGAAAAGGAAAATAGGTTGGAAGACTAACACTACTTATTACAAGATTAACGAAATAATAAATGAACTAAATAATAAATCAATTAACTAAATAAATCAACAGTCATCAAGACATTGTGGCATTAGTCTAAGGAAAAAAACCCATATAGATCAAGGGAACAGAATGTGAGTTTAGAAATAGATCCACTCGTATAAAGCCAATCAAAATTTTGACAAAGTTCCCAAAGCAATTCAACGAAGAAATGATAAGTTTTTCAACAACTGCGCCTGAAACAACTGGATGCAAATTTGTCCCATGCAAAAATGAAACAATTAAATGCAACCCCTATCTCACACTATAGAAGAAGACTAATTTGAAATGGATCATAGATCTTAACGTAAAAGCTAAACTCTGAAACTTCTAGAAGAAAACATAAGAGAAAATCTTGGTCACATAGGGTTAAGCAAAGATTTCTTAAACTGGACCCAGAAAAAAGAACGATATATTAAAATTTAATAAATTGAACTTTATCAAAATTAAGAACATATGCTCTTCAAAAGACACCGCTAAATGAAAAGGCAAGCCATAGACTGTGAGAAAATGTTTGCAAATAATAGGACTTCTATCCAGAATATATAAAGAGCCGTTACAATGCAAAATGAGAAGATAAACAAGGTAATTTTTTTAAACGATCAAAAGATCTGAGCAGACAGTTCACCAAGAAGATATTAGATGGCAAATAAACCCATTAACAGATGCTTATTATCATCTTTATAGACATTAAGGAAATGCAGTCAAAACACAGTGAAGTATAACTTCACACTCACCAAAATTTAAAAGTCTGATAATGCCATGTGCTGTCAAAGACGTTCAGAAACTGAAACACTCACACATGGCCGAGGGGAACATAAAATGTCCATTGTGGCTGAATGAGCAAGCAAATTGTTGCAAAGCCATTCAATGGAACGCTAGTCCACAATAAAAACGCGAAAATTATGGAATCACTTAATATGGATGAATCCTAAAAGCATGGGGCCATGGAAAAGAAGCCACATACATCAGACTATATACTGTATGAGTTCACTAATACCAAATGCTAGAAAAGGTCAAGTAACAAAAGCCCATCAGTGATTCCAGGGGCTGGCAGGCAGGGAAGGTACAAGGAAGTCCCTGGAGTGACGGAAGTGTTCTCTATTCCAATTGCGGTGGTGGAAAGAAGGCTGGATGCATTTGTTACAACCCTTTCTATTGCATGCTTAAAATTGTTGAATTTTATTGGGGTATAAATTATACCCCAATAAAACTGACTAAATTGAAAGACAAAAGTATTTTCAAGCACATTCCAAATTTAAGGCCACTGAATTGAAAGTTGAAAGGAAGATGATAGTTTGTGGATGTTAATTTAAACCAACATGTCCAACTCTTGGCCGCAGACCGCATGAGACCCAAGGCGGTTTTGATTGCAAACCAACACGAATTTGTAAACTTTCTTAAAACGTCATGAGTTTTGTTTTGTTAGCTCTTCAGCTATTATTAGTGTTAATGGAGTGTATGTTTGGCCCAAGGAAATTATTCTACCAATGTGGCCCAGGGAAGCCAAGAGATTGGACATCCCTGTTTAAAAGGTTTAAATTTTAACACTAAGCAATTTAAGGTTCCCAAAGCAAAAACTAAGGGCACACCGCCATCTAGTGGTCAAATTCCTCAATTACAATATTATTCCAGCTTACCTCAGGGTGGAGGTTTATCCCAGAAATGTCAATGCTATTGTTTGTTTAAAGATAATGCTATCCATTAATTTGAAAAAGTGCAGTAAAACATTCATTTATGCCCCCAAGTTAATATCTATTAGTAATAAGAAAAGTTGAAAACTCTAAGAAGGAGAGATTATTACCTACCTTTGAGCAACAACAAAAACCTACTTTAAAGACATTCCCATTTTTATCAGGAAAAAAAATTACCTGTTGTGAACATTATTATTTGCCATTTATCTGGAATTTTCAGGTGACAAAAAATATTTAAAAATAAATAAAACAGAAATAGGATGTGTAATTGCATAAAAGAAGGAAATAAAATTATCACAACTGAAGGATAGTGGAATAATATACAAAACAGAGAATCATCTTTAAATTCATATAATGTATTAAGTGATTATGCATAAGATTAAATGTTACAAAATTAATAGCTTTTCTATAATATGAAAATCACAGAATATAAGCTATAATGGGGGAGATAGTCCATTAACAGCAGAAGCAAAATACATTAAATGCCTGTGATCTTCAAAGCAACATAAAGAAACTAGGGAAGAACATCAAAATCTACTGATTGAGGTATAAAAAAGGTTTACGTGGTGAGACATATATTACTCCTTAATGGAAAAATTGCATTTATCTTACATGTTTTATGAAAGTCCAGTCAAAAATTAGTACAGTATCTTTTTAGAACTTGTTCATATAATTGAGGTTAGTCTAAATACTACAAATGTATACATGCATTAATAATAGAATGCATTGTGGTGCATGCCTTTTCTTTTAACTTTGTATACTTGACATAAAATGGAATGCATTTGTTTTGAGACAGAACCTGGCTGTGTCACCCAGGCTGGAGTGCAATGGCGCAATCTCAGCTCATTGCAACCTCTGCCACCTGGATTCAAGCAATGCTCTTGCCTCAGCCTCCTGAGTAGCTGGCACTACAGGCATGTGCAACCACATCTGGCTAATTTTTGTATTTTTAGTAGAGACAAGATTTCACCATGTTGGCCGGGATGGTCTTGAACTCCCGATCTCAGGTGATCCGCCCACCTCAGCCTCTCAAAGTGCTGGGATTACAGGCTGCACCTGGCACAATGTATTGTTTTGCAACTTGCCTCTTACAAAGAACATGAGCATTTTTAGAGGCATTTGTGTAACTGCCTACAATATTCTGGTGTAGGCTCATACCCTAGATTGTTCATTCTTCTGTGAATGGATATTTACATTATCCGCTTTTTCACAATACAAGCAGTGCAAATGTAACGATTCTTTTTGTCTCTCCTGGTGCACAGGTGCACATGTCTGAGCACAGACTTGCCAGGTCACAGGGCATGCACTGAGCTTTCCAAAGAGTCACTGCCGAACCCCCAGCCGCAGAATTATCTTCTCTTCAAAGACTAGATATTAATATATGACACCGACTAAATTGTGCCTTTCTCTTCATTCTAATGTGGAAGCTTCACCCCTAGAGGGGTGAAGGCTTAGGGAGTGATGAGGGTTGGATGAGGTCACAATGGTGGGGCCCTCATGACAGAATTAGTGCCCTTATAAGAAGATGAAGAGACTCCCCCCAGTCCCTGGGCACAGTGAGAAGGCAGCCTCTGCAACCCAGGAAATGGCCCTCACCAGGAACCGAGTGTCCCAGCACCTTGATCTTGGACTTTTCAGCCTCCAGAAAGTGAGGAAATACATTTCTGTTGTTTAAGACACTCCATCTACGCTATTTTGTTATGGGACTATGAACAGCCTAATACAATATACCTCAGCTATAAAACTGAATTTCACTGGTGATAACTAAAATTGTACTGTCTTAATTCAGAAATGTTCACCAAAATATGTTGCAGGTTCTGATGATATTTTCGATTTTTTAAATTTGTATTACCAATATTTTTATATAAATTTTCCCCCAGGAGTATAATATATGTCAAATACTTTATTATATCTGGCTCATAATGTTATTTTATGTTTTCTCATTGACGATTATAAATTTCTTTTGTATTTGAACTGTGAACATTATCAGGATAAAATATGTATTCAATGCTTTCAACTTTTAATGACTGACATGGTTTGAATATTTCTCTCCTCCAAAACTCATGTTAATATTGAATCCTGGCTGGGAGCAGTGGCTCACGCCTGTAATCCCAGCACTTTGGGAGGCCAAGGCAGGTGGATCACTTGAGGTCAGGAGTTCGAGACCAGACCAGCCAACATGGCAAAACCCCATCTCTACTAAAACAACAAAACATTAGCCTGGCGTGGTGGCAGGAGCCTGTAGTTCTAGCTACTCAGGAGGCTGAGGCACAAGCATTGCTTGAACCCGGGAGGTGGAGGTTGCAGTGAGCCAAGATCACACCACTGCACTCCAGCCTGGGCAACAGAGCAAGCCTCCATCTCCAAAAAAAAAAAAAAGTAAAAAAGAAATTTAATCCCTAATGTGGCACTAAAGAGAGCTGGGGAATTTAAAAGGTGATTGGGTCATGATGGCAGGATTAATCTATCCAGGGATTAATAGGTTACTGGATTAATGGGTTATGATGGGAGTGGATCTGGTCGTTTTATAAGCAGAGAGACCTGAGCTGACACACTCAGCCCCTTCACCATGTGATGTCCCACAACACCTCAGGGCTCTGCAGAGTCCCCAACAGAAAGAAGGCTCGCACCAAATGTGGCCCCTTGAGCTTCATCCTTCTCAACCTCCATAAATGTAAGCAATCCGTTCCTTTTCTTTATAAATTCCCAAGTTTTAGGTATTCTGTTATAAGCAACAGAAAATAGACTAAGGACAATGACTTTTTAACATTGGCATCCAACATTTGTGTCATTAGCAACAAAAATGAGCCACTCATTTTTCTTGAAATTAGCAATCTATTTCATTCCAGAAACAGATATCTGTTTTATTGTAAGGTACTACAGGTTATCCATTTTTCTGAACCTGCCGAAAATTCATTCCAAAAATTCTTCATCAGAAATACAAATCTCTTCTGAATACATTCAAAAACATCACGTATTCCATCAGTGGCATTTGTTCCTAGGAAAGAGACCTTCCTAAAAATCCTGCTGTTCAGGTTGCTGCCCGCTGTAACCTCATGGTGCCAGGTGGCTGGGAGTGTGCCTTTGACCCTGATGTTGTGTCCTTTGCTTCCTTAATTTATTTTTTTTTTAATTTTGCTGGAGGGCATCCTATAGCAGCTTTTTCAGAAAAGGTAACTGCAAAGTGAGCTCCTTGGGAACTTGCACGACTGAAAATGTCATTTTTGCATCCCCCTGGAGCACTCACCCTTCAGAGCCTAGGGTCTAAGTGGAATGCTTCCCTGGGATCGGGGAATCACATTTTCATTGCATTCTAGCTTCCCACATTGCTGTTGGGAAGACAATTAGTCCTTAGCTTGGGTTCCATTTTTCTCACTGTGAAACTTGATCTCAGTGTTTTGACGTTTCAGGATTTGTGTTTTACTAAGGATTTGTATTTTACCAATGGCCTTTTTCCTTTCATTTTGCAGGGGACTCAGTGAGTTTTTTCAAACTGGAAAGTCAAGTCCTTCTGTTCTAGGAGTTTTTAAATGCATTTCTTTGATAATTTCCTCTTCTCTGTTTCCTTTGATCTCCATTAGTAGAATTTGTCCACATCATGAAACTCCTGGGTTAATCCTCTAATGTTCTTCACTTTCTTTCCCATTTCCTTTCCATTTTCTTTCTTTGTTTTTCTTTTTCCTTTAAGACAAAGTCATGCTCTGTCACCCAGACTGGAATATACTGGCATGATCTCAGCTCACTGCAGGCACCATCTCCACCCCACCTGGCTAATTTTTTTTTTCTTTTTTTTTTTTTTTTTTGAGATGGAGTTTCGCTCTTGTTACCCAGGCTGGAGTGCAATGGCGCGATCTCGGCTCACCGCAACCTCCGCCTCCTGGGTTCAGGCAATTCTCCTGCCTCAGCCTCCTGAGTAGCTGGGATTACAGGCACACGCCACCATGCTCAGCTAATTTTTTGTAGTTTTAGTAGAGACAGGGTTTCACTATGTTGCCAAGGCTGGTCTCAAACTCATGGGCTCAAGCAATCCTCCCACCTTGACTTCCCAAAGTGTTGAAATTACAGGCGTGAGCCACAGTGCGCAGGTTTCACTTTCTTTGTAAGTCTATCATCTGGGAGGTATTTCCTATTCTTCCATCATTTTCAACACAATTTTCATTTCCATGTTCTTTTCTCTTTTTTCAGTTTTCAAGACCTATTTTCATGCTAAGAATGTTACTTTTTGTTTTTTTCCCAATTTTATTTATTAGCAGCAATATCTTCATTTGAGAATACGTGTTATAGTTTCTATAAAAGATTATTTTCATTCTTACATTCTTTTTCTTTTCTCCCTCTTGTTAATTTCTTTCTCTTGAGTTTTCTCACTGTGCCTTCTGTTAACATTCTTTCTTCAAATGTCCGATTCTTGGCTGTCTGGTTTTAGAACGAGGTACTGAAAAGGTGAAAAGTCGGCCTCCCAAAGTCCTGGGATTATGGGCTAAACCACCATGCCCAGCCCAACCCTTCATTTTCATACTTTGAAGAACTTGTAATACTTTGCAAAGAAATAATTTATTTTTCCAGAAATGAAAAGATACAACCTCTTATTTCAAGTAAAGCAAACGGCTTACTTTTGTTGTTAGTAGATTTTACTCACAAGTTTGATCACCAAAGGTTGAAAGTGATAAATACTTATTTTATCAGAATGGGCAGTTGTAAAGTTTATGGTTCAAATAAAGAAAACTTATAATCATCAGCATGAAACTGTATAACAATATTATGAATCAGCTACATACAATAAAGCATTTGGGAAAATGCTTATCAAATAATAAGTCAAACTAACGTTTAGAAGATACCATAACAACTTAAGAATTTTACTGTATAGTTAAAAATAATTTGACATTTCCCATCATAATACATTTAATAGAATATTAATAATAATATTGATGTGAGCATATCGCTACAATCTAAGTTTACGGAATCAATTTCTTACAAATATATATCTCACTGAAATAAAACAATTTTGGTGAAAATATATAAATCGAGGCAGTAAGGAGTTGAATAATAACCAATGAAACTTAACTCTTTGGCATAAAAATTGTAATAATTTACTTAAAATGTAAAATCCAAGATTTTTAAGATAACTTAGTGGTTTCATGATGCTATAAGATATCTGAAAGATCTCATATTTTACTGTCGGTGCACACAAAACACGGTTTCAATGAGAAGTATTTACATAAATAAGTTATTTGGCTTTGTCTAGGTGGTGCAGTGTAATATTACAGAGAAAACACAGCATTCCAGCCAGAAGGTAGAAAAAATAGGTTAGCTTAATTTGTTACCAGCCACAACACTGGATTTTTTTTAATCTTTGAAAACTGCAATAAAAATTATAAATCATCTCACTGACATTATGTCTTTTCTCAATAACCTTTATGTTTTCAACCAAATATCAAATCAACCTCAGAGAGGAGTAAGTAATACTTGTAGAAAAGGGAAATTAAAATAATGAAAAATGGAAAACTATTTAGGCTCCAGGGTGTGGCTGCAGACAGAGTGGGAGCTTTGCTGGGCTTTGCTGTTTCACCTCAGTAGAAATTGTGAAGTGGAAGTCATTAAACATTGGAAAATGAAAACTTTTCTAGAGATGTGGCTTTAGTTGAAGAAAGTTTCCATTGCTCAAGCTAATGATAGATTGATCTAAGGAATGGGAAAAGTGACTGCACATATAAAACACAATGAAAATCTTCGTGAAAACACAGCAGACTCTGTCACAGTACTGATGGACTGTGATATTCCATTTGAAACAAAACGAATGGACATATCAATTCTGAGAGAAAAACTATTAGGTTGTCTGAATGCATTTTACAAAAATGCATGCATGTATTGTATAATGATAAGAATAGAGAATACATTGATTTTTTTTTTTAAGAGACAAGGTTGCCCAGGCTGTACTTGAATTTCCTAACTCAAGCAATCCTCTTGCCTCAGCCTACAGAGTTGTTGGGCTTACAGGTTCACACCATCATGCCCAGCAAGAATACATTGAAGGAACCAAAAGTTCCTTCAAGTTACTGAATCATAAAATTTGACCAAATGACAGATTGTGGGTTGAATGCAAGTTAATAAAATTAGGCCAACTGAATAAATCTTTCATACCAATAAGCAATTTTCAGGTCTTCTCTGAACAGTGTTAGAAGAGCTAAGCTTTGTCGAATTCACTGCAGCTAGTTCAGCAGAACCTGAGCAAGGTTCCCTCTCGTAGCAATACTGTGGAGAGCAGAAGGCCCTTCAGGAGCGGGCCATCATCTACGTAATGTGACGGTCACAAAAAGGCTCAGTGCAGCTTCGTACGTTCAATCAAGGTTCAGACGTGGGCTCCATTTGGTGACATCTGGAGGCAAACCAAAGATTGTGCCAGTTATTTCAAAACTACATCAGATGACTCAAACATTCTTAGAATGTTTTGCTAAATGATTTGTACTACTGATTTGATCGCTTGACACAGTTTTTATGTGGAGTTCAGCTTATTTAGAAAATAGAGAATGTATTTTTACTTTTGAGTTTCCATATTGATCTATGCATCCTTTTGCATTGTCAAACATGGTGAAATCCCTACTTTTTCCATCCCATCTCCTGCTGGCCCCTTTCGAAGTCAGGCCTGACCAAAACCCATCTTGAGAGTCATTGCTTCCTTCATACAAACCCTGGGATAAAATGCTATTAAGCAGGAATTGCTTATCAGTATGGCTCTTTAGTTGCAAGCTAGGGAAACTGTATCTGGTGAACTTAAGATTAAAAATATTGGAAGGCTATTCAGTAGATGGTCATAATGGAAAAGCTGGGCAACCAGGCTATATTAGCCTGTCCTCACACTGCTAGTAAAGACACACCTGAGACTGGATAATTTATAAAGAAAAGAGGTTTAATTGACTCACAGCTCAGCATGGCTGGAGAGGCCTCAGGAAACTTGCAATCTCTGTGGAAAGGGAAGCAAATATATCCTTCTTCACAAATCAGCAGCAAGGAGAACTGTTGAGCCAAAGAGAGAAAAACCCCTCATAAAACCATCAGGTCTCATCACTCACTATCATGAGAACAGCATGAGGGTAACCATCTCCGTGATTAAATTACCTCCCACCAGGCCCCTCCCATGACATATAGCGATTATGGGAGCTACAAGTCAAGATTTGGGTGGGGACACAGCCAAATCATATCTTGAGAAGCTTAAGGTCTTGAGAAGCTTAACGTCCTCAGCAGAAGGGCCCCATCAGTCAGCTCTTGGGAACTTTCTACAGGAGGGCTCACTTCCCACCCCTCTCCATTTTTGTGTGTCTCAGTTCAAGATGCAAATTTCTATGAAAGAACCAGATTGGTCAGCTGGAGTCCCATGCTCACTCCTATAGTTAGGGTGGTCTGTGTGCTCTGATCCAGAACTGGGGACAGAGCACTTCTCTTGCCTAAGGAAAGGTAAAGGGATGCTGAGCTCGCTGTTCCCAGGAGGGCTGGGTTTTAATGGCCCTATGGGGACAGAACAAGGGCTTGGTCCACAGATGTTGGAAAATTTTGACTGGGATTGCCATATAAAGCCCAGGACCCTAGAAGAGCTACACACTCAGTGGCAGAAGATACTAGAAAAAAATCCACCCCCTGGTAAAGGAAGACAGCAAGAAAACATGTCTTTCTTGGTCCCAGCTCTCAGCTGGAAATATTCCCTCTGGAAAGTTTATCATCTCAGACCTTAATATGGGTTTGGCCTTTGAATGTGTGCTACCCAAATCATCCAGGAAACCTCAAGCCAAGAAATGAATGTCCCTGGTTTGGTGGCTCCCAAGAAACATGAAAGAAGCAAACTCAATGTCTTTGAAAGGAAACACCTCAATCCAGGCCCCAGAGAGTTCCCAGAATAAAGTCCCACCAAATATGAGTTCACAATCCAAAATTGCAAAACGTGATCTATGAGCTCCACAGGCAAGGATGGCAGAAATGACAAACAGCAGAGGCCATCTCCCCCAAACTGCAGATCTTGGAACTACTCCTCCTCCAGGTGGCCTTGCAGAATGAGCTATACGGTGAACTGTGCATGAAGAAGACCATCTTGCAGAGGGCGGCCTCCAGCCCACAACCAGTGAGAAGTCTATAAAATGATCTTTCAAACAGCTTTATTCTCATGAATTTGAAGTCAGAGATGAAAGACACAGTCCTAGGAGAAACAAAATCTACCAAACCTTACCCACACACAAAAATAGAATATATGAATAGCCCTATAACTTATAAAGAAATGAAATTTAATCCAAATGCCCATCGATGATAGACTGGACAGGGAAAATGTGGCACATATACACCATGGAATATTATGCAGCCATCAAAAACGATGAGTTCGTGTCCTTTGTAGGGACATGGATGAACCTGGAAACCATCATTCTCAGCAAACTGACACAAGAGCAGAAAATCAAACACCACATGTTCTCACTCATAGGTGGTTGTTGAACAATGAGAACACATGGACACAGGGAGGGGAGCACTACACACTGGGGTCTGTTGGGAGGAAATGGGGGAGAGATGGGGGGGTGGGGAGTTGGGGAGAGATAGCATGGGGAGAAATGCCAGATATAGGTGAAGGGGAGGAAGGCAGCAAATCACACTGCCACGTGTGTACCTATGCAACAATCTTGCATGTTCTTCACATGTACCCCAAAACCTAAAATGCAAAAAAATAAAATAAAAATTTAAAAAAGGAAATGAAATTTATAATTCAAAACCCTCCCACAAAGATTACTTCTTAGGGGAGAAATTCTTCCAGAAAGCGGTAAAAGAGGTAAGAGTTCCCACACAGTTCATATGGCCTGCGTGATTGTGAGCCCCGAACCCAATAAACACATGAGGAGAAAGGACAGTTGCAGGCTGATCTCTCTCACAAATAAAGGCACCAAATCCCCGACGACATATTAGCAACCTGAATCCAGCAATTTATAAAACAGGGATAACAGACCATAACTAAACTGAACGTATTCCAAGAATGCAAAGTTGGTTGAATACTGAAAAATCGAAGTATATTGCCATATTAAAAATACAAAGAATTTTTAGTCATACAAAATCATTTTAATAAAGGCAGAAAAGTATTTGATAAAGTTCCATATATTCATTGAGAAATAAAAATAAAATTCTAAGCCCCACAACTGAGTGAATGGACCCCTTCCTGGCCAAGGGGACCCCAGGGTTAAAAACTTCAATGTTATAAAGATGTCAATTATCTAGAAGTTGATCTGTAAATTCAATGTTTCAATGTGATTCCATTCAAATTTCCTGTGTATGCCTGTTGGGGGTGGGTGCGTGTGTGTGTGTGTGTGTGTGTGTGTAAAAACTGAGTTTCCGGCCATGACGGGATAAGAGGTCGAACCCACCTCAGCATGCTCCCTTCCTTAGTAATGTTTAACCAGAATTATTTCCTAAGGAATAAGCAGGAACTAGCTCTGGAAAACAAGACACAGACAATCATTAGCCAATCACCTGAGGCCTCAGCCAAATGATCTCTCCCTTTCGCCTTTCCACACCACTGACAAACATCCTTTTCAGAAAACTGACCACCATCTTGGGTAATTTGGGTCGATTTACGGAGAAACCGCAGCGAGGGTTTTTTTGTTCTCCATTTCACCTTTAGACATCAGAGAAGCTAAAACTCCACCCTTGGATGGTGCTAACACTGCCCATTTTTAATATGTGACCCATGAAGTGTGAGGCTCAATGGTGCATGTTTCGCCTGTCATGAATATTCATGACTCCTCCCATAGGGTGTTGAATATGAATACTTAGCCCCCCTGCTCAGCATGAATTCCTGACTTACTCTTCCCCTCCCTCCAAGCGCCTGATCTCAGTGTGGATGCTGTGCTTCCCAGCCTGCAGGATGGCCGACCCACGGCTGCAACCCTTTATGAGAAGTAAAGCTCTCCTTTCCAAATTTATGAACCTTGTGATTCGTCGGTTCGCATCATATTTTTTTTAGAAAATATACAAAAGTAGTAGAACAGGTCCTTTAACTGATACAGGGTAACCATAAATCCATAAATGTTTATTTGATAGTAAAATGTTGGGGCCAGGCGCAGTGGCTCACACCTGTAATCCCAGCACTTTGGGAGGCCGAGGAGGGCCGGTCACCTGATGTCAGGAGTTCAACACCAGCCTGGCTAACATGGTAAGACCTTGCCTCTACTAAAAATACAAAAAATAGCCGGATGTGGTTGCACGCATCTGTAATCCTAGCTATTCGGGAGGCTGAGGCAGGAGAATCGCTTGAACCCAGGGGGTGGAGGTTGCAGTGAGCAGAGATCACGCCACGGCACTCCAGCCTGGGCAACAGAGTGAGACTCCATCTCAAAAAAAAAAAAAAAGGTGAAATCCCTTCCTCTGGGATTGGGAGGAAAATGGATGCCACTCTTGGCACTGCTGATCAGCACTGTGCAGAAACCCATAGTCAAAGAAAGGCAAGACAAGGAATAAAGGGTGCAAGAACTGGAAAAGGAGAAATAAACAACCAGTAACGTGAATAGTACGATTGCCTAGGATGAAAATCCAAGAGGGTCGACAGGAAAATTGTTAGAATTAAAAAGTATGTGTAGCAAGTTTCCCAGATAAATATCAAAATTCAGAAATCAGTTATGCATCTGCACACTAGCAAGAAACAGAGATTTATTTTTAAATTTATCACTTATGATTATACCAAAAGTGTCAAATGCTTGGGAATACATCTGATGAAAGATGTGCAAGCGTCTATATAGCAAAACATAAAACGACTTTAAGAAATTTTTAAAAGGCCTAAATAAATGAAGAGCTATACCATGTCTGTGGATGAAAAACTTCAATGTTATAAACATGTCAATTCTCTAGAAGTTAATTCATAAATTCAGTGTGATTCCAGTTAAATTTCCAGTGGGGGTGTGTGTGTGCCTGTGTGTGTGTGTGTGTGTGTGTGTGTGTATGAAACTTGACAAGCTGATTCTAAAATATGTGAAAATGGAAGAGCCAGGACATTCAACAAGTTGGAGGACTTGTTCTAGTGGACATCCATTTATGATAAAGGCTCAAGAATTAAGCCAATGTGATACTGGCTCAAGGATAAAAAAGAAAATCAGCCGATGGAACAGACTAGAACACACAATGACATCACAAGAATATGACTGTTGATTTCCGAGGAAGGTGGTCCCACAAAGTGATGGGGTCTTTCCAAGGAGTCCTATGGACGTGAGGTCAGACATGACCCTTGGCCACTGCCTGCCACAATTCCGGGCGCACTGAGAATCTATCTGTAAAAGGCAAAACCCTAGAGCTTTGGGTTACTTTTAGAAAGTAACGCAGAATGTCTTTGAGGCCCTGGGATTTCCAAAGACTTCTTAAATTGGATGTAATAAACTCTAACCAGCAAAGAAAATACTGAGAAATAAACATTTCTCATAAGTACCACATTGAAAAGAAAAGGTTTATGTATCAAAAGAGACTACGAAGAAAGCAAAATGGGCAAAGCCAAATGGTAGTGTTCGGAGATGGTGCTGAGAGGGCAGGGCGATAAGGGACATGGGAGGGGTGACCATAAGCAGCTGAGCAGCCGGAGGATGAGGAGGCAGGGGGCACCGGAGAACAGGAGGGCACTTGAGGTTGGCCACCTGCCATTTCTTGAACTGAGTGGTGTTTATATGAAGGTACAGTTTGTAACAATTAATTAGGCCATAACTCATATGTTTTCTGAGCTTTTCTGAATGGGTAGCATATTTCACAACAGAAAGAAGTAAAAATACATAAATATTTAATTATTTTAAAAATCCACTTGGACAGTTTAAGTAGATTGGGTTTCTTGAAATGGATGGTAATGATATGTGAGCTCTACATATTTTTTTATTTTTGTGGGGGAAGACAGGGTTTCCCTCTGTCACCCAAGCTAGTGTGCATGCCATGATCTCAGCTCACTGCAACCTCCACCTCCCTGCAACCTCCACCTCCCAGGTTACAGTGATTCTCCTGCCTCAGCTTCCCGAGTAGCAGGGACTACAGGTGTGCGCCACCACACCCAACTAATTTTTCTACTTTTATTAGAGACAAGGTTTTGCCATGTTGGCCAGGCTGGTCTCGAACTCCCGGCTTCAAGTTATCCACCTGCCTCAGCTTCCCAAAGTGCAGGGATTACAGGCGTGAGCCACTGTGCCTGGGCTGTAGGCTGTAATTTTTTAAGAAAAGAAAAGGCTCTGCAGGAACTCATGGAGAAGAATGTGCTGTCTCTCCAGGTCACCCTATTACATTCGGGAAAGGTGCCCACGCAGCAACTCAGATTCAGCACCTGCAGTTAAAAGTCTCTTGCCTCATTAATGTCTGTCTGCCTGGTCTCTGCAAGGACTTTGCCGAAATAAACATCAGCTCATAAAGTCAAACATGCCTATTTGTGACTGCTCCACCCTGCACTGTGCAGACTGCAATGAGAGGCCCATGCATCCTGGAGAGACAACTCAGCAAGACACAGTGACAGGGAAAGTCATCTGACCAGGGGAGTTCTTTTCTTTGACGTCTAATTCTTCCAGTCAGGTGGCAAAGTAGTCCGGAAGGAAGAATAACACAAAATGAAAAATTCCATTCTGCACAGGGTTTTCAAGGACACTGTGACCAAGCAGGGCAAAGGGTGCTGAGCAGAAGCAGAAGAGCCCAAGGGAGCTGGGAATAGCCAGGTTGCTGAGCCAGTGGGACACCCACGTCTCTACATGGAAACCAGCCTTCTAGGAGCTGGTTCCGGTGTTTACTGTTTGGGACAGTCAGATGTCCCTGAAAGTAGCTCTAAAGGTGGGATAAAGGTCCCAGAGCAAAGTACTCAGTTAAGAACCCCCTGAACAATTAACACGAAGAACAATCTTGCTCAGGCCCCTGTGTGCAAAAGGACTTGATGAGCTTCAAGAGCAAGGGGTTGCTAGGACTCTGTTGACGACTCCATGATACTTTCATCATTTCCAAAAGCCCAATGGCACACACAACCACAAAGTTCAAAGAACAAAGCCAACATTTACTTGGCCCTAAGTTCAAATTATTTTTGGGGCATTAGGGAGGGGATGGAAAATAAATATTTAATTTTCCTTTATATTTTAAAGGAAATAAGCATTCATGGAAGTTACTAGAACCTGAAATAAGAGTGCATTATGGGCCTGGCACAGTGGCTCATGCCTGTAATCCCAGCACTTTGGGAGGCCAAGGCAGGTGGATCACCTGATATCAAGAGTTCAAGACCAGCCTGGCCAACAGTGTGAAACCCCATCTCTACTAAAAATACAAAAAAAATCAGCTAAGTGTGGCGGTGGGTGCCTGTAATCCCAGCTATTCAGGAGGCTGAGGCAGGAGAATGCCTTGAACCCGGGAGGTGGAAGTTGCAGTGAGCTGAGATCTCACCATTGCACTCCAGCCTAGGCAACAAGAGCAAAACTCTATCTCAAAAAAAAAAAAAAAATGCATTACATAAGGCAACAGTTGTTTAGATTTCCCTTGCTGCAGAAGAAATTGATATCATAGTTCCTTTTAAAGTGTAACCCTGTAAAAGACTGGCATCTGTAACAATTTAAAATATAGAAAAGAAACATATATAACTTTTAAAAAAAGACATACAGTAACAAGTGTTGGTGAAGATACAGGGCAACTGGAAACTTAATACATTGCTGATGAGAATGTAAATTGATGCAGCCACTTTGGAAAACAGTTTTGTAGTTTATCCAAAAATTTAAATATACACTTACTGTATGAGCCAGGAATTTCACTCCTGGGAATCTATCCCAGAAAAATAAAAACATTCATCCACATAAATATTTGTACATGAATGTTCATGGTTGCGTTATTCATAATATTATTCATAATCACCAAAAGGTAGAAACAATCCAATGTCCATCAGCTGATGAATGGATAAATAAAATCTGGTATATCCATACCACAGAACACTGTTCAGCAATAAAAAAGAATAAGACTGCCGAACACATGCTGCACCATAGATGAAGCTTAAAAACATGCTGAGTGAAAGGAGCTGAGACAAAAGAACACGGATTGTGTGATTGCATTGACATGAAATGCCCAGAAAGATCAAATCCATAGAGACAGTAGCAGATCAGTGATTGCCCAGGCCTGGGGACCAGGGAGGCAGTGAGGATTGAGGGCAAATGCTCCAAAGCTGTTTTGGGGGGTGATGAAAATGTTCTAAAACTGGATTGTAGTGATGGTTGCATAACTCCATATATTTACTAAAATTTATTGAACTGTACACTTAAAGTTGGTGAATTTTATGGTATATAAAGTAAAAATAAAGCTGTGTTTTTTGGGGGAAAAAGCAGAATACACAAATGAATAAGGAACGGGTCATTCAGCAAGCAGTGTTGGGGATATTGATTAAGTATTTGGGAGAAAAAATCAACTTAGGTTCTAACTCACATCACATGCACCAAAATAAGCCAAGTTTTATATTAGTCGAAATATAAAAATGATTAAATGAGAAATACGGCTAGTAGGAGACTAATTCCAGTGTGGGAAAGGCTCTTTAAGTATAAAAGTGGCAGGGAAAAAAAAATGAAGGAAAAGATATCCTGATATTTGACTGTGAAAAAGTCAAATATCAGCATATCTGTGTGTATATATATATATATATATATGTATCAAATAAAATTATAAGATAAGGCATGAACCAAAATGTATGTTTGCTACAAATATGACAAATCATATATACAAATATATCAGGTCTTTGATGTTTGCATATAGAAATTAATAAGAAAAATCCTAACCTTGACGATTCCCAGAAGAAAGTTTCTGAATGCAGACTCATGGCTGGAGAGCAAGCTCACTTCTCCAGCCCGGCACCTCTGGCTCCTCGGTGGCTTCCACAGCTTACCCACGCTGCATGCACATATACTTGTTCTGATCTGGCCTCATGGAAAGACAGAGTTGGTGGGGTGCAGGGGCTCTGACCACACCGAATGCTGGGTCGCAAATAGCTGGGCAGCACTGTGTCCCCCAAGCTCTGAATTGGCTGGTGGCACCACCCTCGCTCCTCTTCCCACAGACCATGTCCTCCGAAGGAAAGGTTCTGCCCGCCAATGTGCAGAAACCACCCCTTGATGAAAGCGGTCTCCCTGAAAGAGGAAAGCTTCAAGCAGTTATCGGTTTTCACGTTAGCTTGAATGTGTCTATCATGTTCTTCCCATCTCAAAGCAGGGAGAGAGCAATGCAACACGCTGGGCCCTCACCTAAGGTACCTGATTTGGGTGGAGAGAGGCAAGGATCAGCCCACGTGGCTAATGAGAAAGGCAGGAGGCCCGAGACGGTAACCCAGGCTGACATAATGTCTGCACTCACCGTTTCAGACATGCGAGAAAGCCCAGATTACTTTCTTTTCTCCAGATTACCTTCAGTCTGGCTCCATCATTCTACAGGGCTGTGAGACACTTCCATCTTCGTCCCCTGCCACACTGGGAGTGGGGAAGTCTCAGCCACTCACAGGCACAATGCCCCTACCCCAGCACCCGAGACCCTGCCCCAGGGCCAGCATCCTGTGAGGCAGAAGCCATTTCTTGCTGCGGCACCAGGCTGTTATTCCCCTCAAAGACGTTACGCCCAGGGTTCTGTTGGGCCCTGGGCGTGGTCCCCACTAATCCATGGCACCCCAAAATCTCCCCACCTCTCTCCTCCCCTGGAATTGCTCTCCTCCCGTCAGTACACTCAGCATCACGTCTTCAGTTAACTCAGGACTGAAAACATGCACACCACACACATGCCCCACACACACCGTGGACACAACACACATGCCACACACACACTACACCATACATATACCACACACACAAAACACACACGTATGTACCACACACATATACATCATATACACACCACACACACACATACCACACACACATACCACACACACACACCGTGGACACATCACACATGCCATACAGTACACACACATGCAAATACACCACACACGCATAAACCATACACATACACACCACACACACACATACTACACACACACCGTGGACACATCACACATGCCACAGACACACTACAGTATACATATACCACACACACAAAACACACACGTATGTACCACACACATATACATCATATGCATACACAGCACACACACACATGCCACACACACACATACACCATACATATACCACACACACAAAACACACACGTATGTACCACACACATACACATCATATACATACACACCACACACACACACCACACACACACACCGTGGACACATCACACATGCCATACAGTACACACACATACAAATACACCACACACGCATAAACCATACACATACACACCACACACACACATATGCCACACACACATACCACACATGCTGTGGACACACCGCACAGCACACACACACATACATGCACCACACACACACCATGAACACATGACACATACCACACACACATATACATACATCACACACACATACACAAACACCACACACACACACACACACACACACACACTAACCCATTGACTTAGCAGTGCCTGCCTTCCATTTCACAAAAGCTGGTAAGGAAGCACATAGACCTAGTGCTCTGTTTAGAACCCGGGGAGGGAAGCATGGAATTAATGAAGCAGCCAGGTGCGGCGGCTCGTGCCTATAATCCCAGCACTTTGAGAGGCTGAAGCAGGTGGATCACCTGAGGTCAGGAGTTGGGGACCAGCCTTGCCAACATGGTGAGACCCTGTCTCTACTAAAAATACAAAAATTAGCTGGGTGTGGTGGTGTGTGCCTGAAATCCAAGCTACTCAGGAGGCTAAGGCAGGAGAATTGCTTGAACCTGGGAGGCAGAGTTTGCAGTGAGCCAAGATTGTGCCACTGCATTTCAGCCTGGGCGACAAGAATGAGACCCCATCTGAAAAAAAAAAGGAAACGAAGCTGGAATCTATGATCCTGGCATCGACACTGCCCTTACTCATGGCAGATTTCAGTCACAGAGCCCCATTTCCCAAACCCGGAGAGGAGACAGTGGATATGCTTGATGACTCCATCCTGGATTTTAAAACAAACAGGAAGACAGAAGGGCTGGAGAACAAAGGTTTAGGAAAGCTCCAGACCAGTGTTGGTAGATTCCTTAAGGCCCAAAACCTTTTTGCATCAAGAAAAATGCCCAGGACTCCGGAACTTTGTCTAATATTCAATTTCCTTACCTTAAGTGCACTGGTAATTTCCCCCTAAAGAGCACTGGTTCTCAAATTTATGCACTCTTGAGAACCTCTTGGGCAGTTCATTAAAACACATTTGCTGGGCCTACCCCCAGAGTTCCCCCTCAGCAGTTCTAGGGTGGAACCTGAGAATGTGCATTTCTAATGAGTTCCCAGGCTGTGCTGCTGTGTAAGCCAGACAGAAAACCACTGCTCAAAGTACACACTGCTCTCACAGCTGGGAAATAAGAAATGTTCCAAATTCACCCAGATGCCCTACTTTGAAACACTGATGGCAAACTCAAAACTCTTCTAAAGATTTCATTAAAATTACAAGACTAATATATCCGTTGCTCTTGAATGTTTAAACACTTTAAACAGCAGCTGAACACTTCCACGCATTATAATTATTACAAATATAATCAGTACATTCAAAGTAAACATTTACAGAAGAGGCAATATTGTGGATCTTAAGTGGCTTTTTCATGATCCCTATTTCAATTCTGATTTCTGTTTCTATTATCTTCATTCCTTATTTTTTCCCAGTGGCACGATTTCACTCCCCTAATTAGAGAGAGGGGTCACAGTCTCAGAGGCTGAGGCTGGTAGAGATTTCAGTTATTACCTAAAACTCAGTGTCCCAAGACCAGAGACACACACCTTGGGTGCACCTTCCTGGGCGATTCCCCCTGAATCGTTTCCCAGCTGGGCAAGCCCCTTTTAACAGTTCTACTTCGTGTGTTACAGCAGGAGCTGTCCAACTGATAAACCTTGTGCATCTGGATTGCTGTAGGATTTTGTGACATAGGTGACATAGTCTTTTTTGCAGTATGTACTTAGTCTGAGCAACTTGTCCAACAGCATACTGGAAACACCACATACTGGTTTACCAGAGTCAACTGTTGAATTTTTAGGAATCTCACAAGCTGATTATTAAACACAGCCTTTATTAAATTGTTAAATTATGTAAACTTAGAATTAAATGCATTATATTAAGAACAAAGGGGCTGGGCGAGGTGGCTCATGCCTACAATCCCTGCACTTAGGAGTTCGAGACCATCCTGGCCAACATGGCGAAACCCCATCTCTACTATACATAACAAAAATTAGCCTGGCATGGTGGCGTGCGCCTGTAGTCCCAGCTACTCAGGAGGCTGAGGCAGGGGAATCACTTGAACCTGGGAGGCAGAGGTTGCCACTGCACTCCAGCCCGGGAAACAGAGTGAGACCCCATCTCACAAAAAAAAAAAAGAAAAAAGAAAAAAGGTAATAATAAATACTCAAAACTTGTCAGTTCCTATTTATTTTACTAACATCTATGCCCTTGGCAATATTCACATCTAATGTATCTGCATGATAGAAACACCATACAGTAACAGACTCTTGTGCCTCTTCTCCCAGCTCCAGGAATGTTCAGTGAAGTTGACAGCTTGGCATCAGCCATGGTGCGAGTATTCATTCCACAGAAATCATCATGACCTACAAATCAGCAGGGCCCCTACCAGGCAGTTATTAAACAACTGACACTGAGCCTATCTTCACACAAGAATGTGGCAATAAGTGCACTTTAAAACTACACCTCCTGAGAGTCTTTTGTGCAAAACTTAGACAAGTATCAAGCCATTTTTGCAAATGCTTGCTCTGGGTGGGAACTGCCTGGCTCTGGATGGGTCAGTTACAGTTATAGCCTGGAATTGTCTGATTCACTGAAACTTAGACTTTTTTTTTCCTCATCAACCATAAAGATGTGTAGGAGAGACAGACAAGAGGTGTAGAGACTTCCATCCTATGCCACCACTGAGCAGCAGGGCAGCCCTGACCATAACCTCTTCCTGTCTATAAACCTCAACTTTCCCACCTGTGCAATGGAGATAATGACACATATCTCGCAATGTATTTGTCAAGTCCAAGCAAGGGAAGGCATGTGCAAATTATAAGATGCTACTTAAAGTGATTGCCATCTATTTAAAATATACTTTTTAACAAGGATGCAAACATGGAAAGGGAAACTGCCCGTTGATTACAACTGAAATGATACTCAAGAAGGAGTCACTCCATAAATATGAATGGCAAAATCATACTTAGGAATACCAAAATCTGATTTAGAAAATCGGACAGAAAATATACTGGAGAAGAGTTAAAATAAGTAAGCAGCTATCTCTCTGGGGATAAATAATCTGAAAGCTGATATTTCATGCAGATGCTCGGGAACTTATCTGGCCAATAAAATCTTGAGACACCAATAGCTGTGGTGACATGACTGGCTGTTTCCTAGGAAAGAAAGAAGAGTAGACTGACATATTAGGAAGGGAGAGGGAGTGAAGGATGCAAGACAAAGAAAGAAAAGACAGGTTTAAAAAGAGTGAAAGAGTCTGGGCATGGGGGCTCACGCCTGTAATCCCAGCACTTTGGGAGGCCAAGGTGGGTGGATCACTTGAGGTTAGGAGTTTGAGACCAGCCTGACCAATATAGAGAAACCCCATCTCTACTAAAAATACAAAAAAAAAAAAATTTAGCCGGTTGTGGTGGCACATGCCTATAAAAGGAGAAATTGCTTGAACTCGGGAGGCAGAAATTGCAGTGAGCTGAGATTGTGCCATTGCACTCTAGCCTGGCCAACAAGAGTGAAACTCCATCTCAAAAAAAAACAGGGAGAGAGAGCGAGAGAGAGAGAGGAAGGAGAGGAAGGGGCACAGTTACTCACACCTGTAATCACAGGACACTTTGGGAGACTGAGGCAGGAAGATCCCTTGAGGCCAGGAGTCTGAGACCATTTTGGAAAAAATGACAAGAACCCATGTCTTCAAAACTAAAATAGCCAGGAACAGTGGAGTGTGCCTGTGGTGCCAGCTACTCAGGAGGCTAAGGCAAGAGGAATGCTTAAGGCCAGGAGTTTGAGGCTGCAGTGAACTGTGATGGCACCGCTGCATTCCAGCCTGGGCAACAAAGCAAGATCCTGTCTCTTAAAAAATAAATAAATAAGAAGCAGAAGGGGAAAATGAAAAAAGAAAAAGAAAATAAACCCTCTGTAGAAGTTTGCAGCAGGGAAATAAGTGATTGCAATAGCACAAGAGACAGCAGGTTAAGGTAGATGGAATGATACTGTATTTGTGTCTTGTATGTCATGTGACATCGCACACCATCACTTTACGTAGACTGTTTCTGCAGGATGCCATGGACAAGCATGCACAGCCCTTGGTTCAAGGTAAGGATGCATATTCTAATTCTAATGTCTGCATCCCCTGTGGGTCTATTTCTAATTTAGGTTGTTTCTGCTTGTTCTTATTAATGTTACCTTGTCTCCTCCTGTGTTTGACTAAATTTCTTTACCAGACATTGTATTTGAAGTTATTTGTAGACATACTTTGAGACCTAAAAAATTTTCATGACTTCTGTAAGGCTCCTGGCCAAAAAGCAATCTGGAATTGCCTTTTTTTTCAAAACTCGAGAGTTTCTGAGCCCCCAGATGTCTCAATACCAGGCCACAGTCTATTCAAAGCGGTCTTCGGTTTTTTGTTTTGTTTTGTTTTGTCTTTACCTCTGATTCTCTGTTACTCCAACAGTGTAGCCTTATTGGGGTTCCAGTCTAAAGCACAGGAGATCACTATGGGCACCCCCAGGCTCTGGCACTCCAACTTCCTCCCACATTCTTCCAGGATGTCAAATGCATTGCTGGGCCACTCAGCCATTTCCATAGCAAAAGTGACACAAGTTCCAGGCTCATGTCTCTGAACTTCTGTCTTCACTTGTATCTCAGTCTTGGAATTCTTCACATCCTGGCTAGCTCTCTAATGCTTTCAAGCAAACTTTAAAACATACATTTTCCAGCTTTCCTACTTGTCTTCAGCAGAAGAATTGGGTTGGATTAGTGTATCATTGTCAGAAAGTCTCCAAATCAAATCTTAATGTTTTAAATATTGAGGGTCTGTTATGTCGGAAAAACACCTACATGAAGAGATAATAGAGTTTAATTAGTAAATATAAATTAATAATATGTTTTAATACATATAAGTGTAAATTAGTAAATATGTAAAACCTAGGCTGATGGTGAAGATGTATTTATTCTCTGATTCATTCATTTATTCAGCCCCTCACTATGAGCCAGGTAGTTCAAGGGATTTAGAGCTTATCAGTGAGCAAAGCAGTTGAGGACTCTCTCAGGACTGCATGTCACTGGAACAGGACATAACCTGTATAATCACCTTTAAAATGTACTTTGGATGTGTTCTCCAAGGCACAGACTCATATGCATGCTTCCCAAGGTGCACTAAAGCCATGATCAGAGCGCAGGTGTTTCCAGCTGGGTGATCTGGAGAGGGAGGCAGGTAGGGAGAGGGCAGGGCTGGGGTCAGGCTGGGCTCTGTCCCTGCAGCTGTGGCAGTCCCTTCCACACTGGCGAGGAGAGGCCCGGCCCTGTCTCTTTTCCCTCCTTGGTTAATATGCTAATGTGTCCAGGCGTGCTGGGAGCCTGGCTGGCTCAGGAGGCTGGCAAACCCCGTCGAATGCCTGCCCTCACAGGCTCTTTGAGAACGCTCGGCGCTGTCAGCAAGAGTGTTACCCTATACTCATCTGCCAAGGAACCACCCTCTCCGACTCATCAGCTCACCTCCTGAGGGTTTTTTGAATACAGCTATTACCTTCAGCAACAACCCTGAGCTTTCTCTAGCTTGAAAATGCCTTCAAATGTTCATAGGCTGTAGCAGTTCCGTTGTTCGTGCTCCTTCAATGAGAGCAAAGGGTGTGTGATTGGCCAGGAGTGGGGAAAGAAGCTCTCAGTCTGTGGAGGAGCTCCAGGTGGCTGACTGCCCTCAGTGTCCCCATGTGCCACGGCCCAGCCAAGACTATGTTCTCCTGATGACGCCAGCTGAGTCCATGGCCTGCCCGCCTCCTGCCTCCTCTGCAACCCCCTCCCATTCTGTCCTGCAGGAATCTCCCCCTCAGTCCTGCCCACTGTGCCTGGGTATCTTTAACTGTGCACTGGATATTTTTTGGAAACCCGCTTGTAGACACACTCAGAGGCCAAGAGGATAGCACTTTCCTGAGGAGAGGACTTGTCTGTGCCCCTGTGCTGGCCTCAGTTCAGTTTCAGGGACTGCAGTGTTCCGGACCATGTGGGCGACAGAGAGCTGGGCTGCAGGCATGGAGGGGGCCCTTGGCTTAGTGAACTTTTGGGGTTCCTTTTCTGCATCCACCAGCCTTTGACCAGGTCTGTTTACTGCTCACTCCAGGAGTCAACAAGACCACAGAGGAAAAGCAGATCCAGGGGCTTCATGAGTTTCCTGGGTTCCAACCTTCTTCTAGACCTTGGCTGGGTAATTTTTCACCAACCTGTTCACTTTCTGATGCTCTAGAGCAGGACACTGCATTTTATATTGTGTGAGCTTTTCTAGTTCTCCTCTGCAGGACAGTGGATCTAAATTACAGGATCCACCACTATCAGAGGCAGAAGCTATGTTCTTTATGGAGAAAGCTTTCAAATTACACAGAAATGTGCACACAGGAAAAGTGAACATTGGCCTTTCTGCTCAGAGCCAACCCACTTCTATGGGGAGTGGCTGCTGCGGTTGGTATGGAGTCTGTGTGTGTGCATACATGCATAGGTTTTGATTCCTCGACCGCACGATCTCCTCATCATAGGAGAGCCAGGAGGCTTGACGGCTCCACTCTGGAAGCTGCTGCCACCTCATGACCATGAGTACGCCCATCCCCTCTCAGGACAGTCCCATGTGGCTCACCATCCCCGATAGCCATGTTCCCACCCCTTCTCCAGAGGGTCTGGCAGCTGTATTTTCGTTCCAAGTCACCTGACCTAGAAGTGCATCGGCTGCATGTTGGCATCTGTCCTGACACAGGGAATACACACTTGTCCATACTGCATGATCATCCACACTGCTTTCCATTTTGGTTGCTAGGACTGGAAGGCAGGCAGATGTGCCACCTCCATGGGGATTTATTACAACAAGGGATGAGGACTCCAATGTCTCTTTTGCTGGCTGCGGCATGCAGAGAAATTTCCAGGTGCAGCACGTTTTCTAGTGCATAAACAGGAGCAGGCACTGCCTCAGATGGGCAGCCAGTGACAGTGGGAATCTGTCATGCCCTGTGCTCCTGCCTCCTGTCTGGTCCCCATTTTAACAAGCACTGGTATGAATGGCTTGGCCTTAGCAGGTGTCCTGGGAGGCTGGGGCAGGTTCAGGTCTGATCAGTGCAGCCAGCCTGTCACCTGGCTCAACTCACAGCCCCCAACAGCTCCGCTTTCAGAGCAGGGACAGTGGCTGTCACACACATCACAGAGCATGGGCCAGCACTGTCTTGCTCCTGGGGGCCCTCAAGGCTTACACCAACAATAAAATTGTCTCTTCACTTGGGATGGATTTGTACCCATTTCTCTCCCCATCGTCAGACATGCTGGAGACATGCACATCAAACGGGCCAACTGAGCCTCCTGTCCCCATCTTCACTACTGAAATTGCTTTCAGCTGATTTTTTAAAAATTCTTCACTATCACACACATGCATTTACAGGTTTTTGCAGATCTGGGGAAGTATTGGCTGTATGTAGTAATTTGGGAGAAGGATATAGAAACACAAATCCGTGGTTTTCTCCATATTGCCTCATGACAAATTATGTGTTACACATACTTTGTGAACTGCCTTAAATCCTTCCTGGAAGGAAACAGGTGTCTTAGCCTGCACCCCTCCAAAAGCAGCCCCTGATGCAGGTAGCTTTTCGGAAGGTGGGTCCAAGAAGCACAAGTGAGGGAATGGGGAGCTGAGCCAGGGAGAGGTGAATGGCTTCCAGGATGCATTCAGGGGCAGGTGACTATGGGAGACTGGACCTAGTCCCACCACAGATGCTCTGAGGTCCTGCAGTGGAGAACTCCACTGAATTGTCCCTGCGGGTGACAAGGTGGCCTGCCCAGAGTCGCCAACTGCCCTGCACTTCTCTGTCACACCAGTCTGCATGAGACGTCCTCAGGGACCAGAAAACTCTCAAGCAAAGAGACTGCTGCAGAGCTGGGATGCGATGCTGCCACCTGCTGCAGCTGCAGAACGCAGGCAGGTGGCAGGGATTTGGGGAGGAGCACCAGCACACTGGTATGCTGGGCTGTTTAGAAAGAAATGAGACCACAAATCAGTGATCCTTTGATATGAGCTGTTTTTTTTCTTAAGTGTAGGAGTAATTGACCCCAGTCTTGTCTCCATTCCACAGTAAGGGCTTTCAGGAGATCCCTGCCCACATTCCCACCACCAGGTGAGAAGGAGGCAGGGCTCACCTCCAGCAGGGTCCGCTGTCAAGCAGGGGTCTTCAGGTATCTGGGGAGATGGGCTCCAGGGGCAATGGCAGCAGTCACCCTCCGCACAGTGAGAGATGGGAAAGGGTAAGATGATCTCCCCCAGGACAAGCAAGACAACTCTAGCCAAGAAAGGATGCCACAGCCCTCCCTTCTGTGGTGTCAAGGCTGGCAGGTGTGAAGAGGGGCTCTCAAAATCTTAGAGGGTTAAGACAGACTTCCAGTTAAAAGTTGTAGGATAATCATTGGCTCCCTCCCCAAATGTTCTAAAGTAAGCATACAAGACAAAAAGATAAAAACCTGCCTATACACTACCAAGGACATGGATTCAAATATGTGAAGAACTCCTGCAAGTCAGTAAGGAAAGAGCAGACATGCCAGTAGAAAAGTAGGCAAAATACCTGAATAGTACATGGGTATTTTTATGGGTCCACTTAACTGAATCTCAGGGTGCCCAGATATGCGGCCTAGCATTATTTCCAGGTGCATCTGTGAGGGTGTCTGGAAGAGACCTGCATTTGAACTGGTAGACTGAGGAAAGCAGGTGGCCCTCCCCAGTGTGGGTGGCAGCATCCAATCCATTGAAAGCCCAAATGGAACAAAAAGGTGGAGGAGGGTTAAATTCACTCTGCCTGTTGGAGCTGGGGCATCGATCTCCTGCTCTCGGTGCTCCTGGCTCTCAGGCCTTCAGAGTCTTCTGAAATCCATCTGAAATCCCTTCTGGAATCTACACCATCAGCTCTCAGGCCCTCCAACTACACCATAGCTTTCCTGAGTCACCAGCTTGCAGATGACAGATTGTGGGATTTATCAGTCCCCATAATCATGCAAGCCAATTTCTCATAATAGATTTCTTGTAAAAGACTTGTATGAGGCGGTCCGGAGTACTGCTGCACACAACCACTACAAACTGAAGCAATTCAAATTCCATCATCCCTAGAATACATAAGACACATTGAAATATAGAATTAAATGCAATCATATATTAGGCAAATTATATATTATTAATTATATACAAACCATGTATATAAGTTATGCATAATACATATGTATATATTTAAGTGATATTTACATCATGCATGTGGCATATTACACAGTGGAATCCGATGTGGCAATAAGAATGGATGGACCTTGCTCGTGAGCACCTGGGCGAATCTTACACCCTGGTCTTAGCATGGTGTTGGGGGTGAGTCAGACACAGAAGGGACACTGACCCAGGGACAGAATCAGAGACTGGCCACACTAAGCTCAGTGGCCACACTCTGCCACCCTAAGGGTGTCATCAGGCTCATTCTCAGGAGGAATTAAACTGAAGGAATGGGCCAGGGTCTGCTTGTTCTCCTCCTAAGTCTCTGGTTCTATTTGGCTTTCTGAGCTCCATGCATCCATTACCTTGGTGAAAATAAGCATTAGTTTAAAAAAAATTTAAAACCAAGAAAATCAACTCAGGGAGTACAGGATGCCCCGGGGCATTTGAGTGGAGCTGCCTGCATGTCAGGCAGCCACAGGGAAGACCCAGGGAAGGCAGCCCTCATGGACAGAGCTGGGCAGAGGACACCCTTTCAGGCACCCATGCTGCAGGGGCTATGGGTGCTGTCTACTGCCCTCATGTAAGTCTCGTCCTTTAAACCTCATTTTCAGAGCTTGTATGAGGGAGCCTGGCAAGACATACCTAGAGATGCACTTGTCAGCCAAGAAGCCACTCTGGGAAATCAGTTTCCTGGGAGGCTTAAGGACACGAAGTTTATGTTTTCACAGAAAAAGGAGAACCAAGCTCTCCCCCAATAGACATATGCACACATATGCAAGCACACATACCCACAGACATGCACACACATACACATACATGCAGAGGCATGCACACATACGTGTACACATACATGTGGTGCACACATGACCATAGGCCTGTGTGTGTGCATACTCATACACACATGTACAAATGCAAACAGGCACAAGCACATGCCCGTGTGCACACACTGGCTGCACCATGCATGTGCTGTAAGGGGCAATATGGTGGTGAGGCATGGCAGTGGCCATGGTAGAGCAAAGAGGAGAGAGAGGAACTGCTGACCCAGGTCCAGAGCAGGGCGGGGTGCTGTGCGGCACTGCCCTTTTCTCTAAGACATCATTCCTTCTGGTTCACTGAGGGGGCAATGGAGGCCCCTCAAAGTGACGTCAGGCCTTCGCTCAATCCCTACAGCTAAGAGGACTGCGGACCAATGCAGCACTTCCTCCTCTTCCTTCCCCCGTACACTGTCTAACCAGCTCTGTCCCCATGACGCCAGCTCCCTCATGCCAACGCCCACCCCTGGGGTCCACCAGAGCAAGGAGAGTCAGCCAGTGAAGGAAGTGGGTAGATAAGAAGAGCAGGCAGCTGCCAGGTGTTGGCAAGCAAGATGGGGGCAGGAGCCGGCCTGCCCCAGTCACCTGGCTTTCATTACCAGGTAAACACCCGCCTCACTTGTAACCCCACTTCAACCCCAACAGCTGTGAGGCACCGAGAGCCTTAGAAAGCCAGGGCCCTGCCAACAAAATGGGGCCTGTCACTACAGAGCCCCTCCCTCTGCTGGCAACCTGCAGACACCAGGTGGTCCCTGAACCTTCCCTGCTCGCCCGCAGAAGCGCTTACCCCCATGCCCATCACCCCACTGCACACACCGAAGCTGGGGCTCCCCAACAAGCATGCGAGGGAGCACCCCAGTTGGTGGAACCGAGCCTAAAATAGTCCCCACCCGGTCACTCAGCCATCTCTGACCACAGCTCTCCACCACAGACCCCATCTCCAAAGGCTTTCCCTGGCACCAGGGCCCTGCCCTTCTTGGGGCCCCGCACTCACCCTTTGGAGTGTAGAAGGGACCAGCAAGCCTAAGTGGGAGAGCCTGCACAGACAGACACCGCTGGACATAGGCCCACATATGCTGGGGACTATTCCCAGTGAGGTCCCCAAC
This sequence comes from Cebus imitator, assembly GCF_001604975.1. Taxonomy (NCBI): domain Eukaryota; kingdom Metazoa; phylum Chordata; class Mammalia; order Primates; family Cebidae; genus Cebus; species Cebus imitator. The sequence goes on from NW_016107368.1 coordinate 7,737,872, forward strand.
CTGGAGAAAGCTGTTTAGAGGCACTGCTATGTCACGGGCAGGACAGGCCTTTGCAGAGTGCTGAGCTGTAATCCAGGCGCTCCCTTGGCTACACACTGATAAGAATAGTTACCAGTTTCCAGAGATCTGTTGAACACATAGGCCCATGTATGCACCTGGACATGGGCCCACGCATGTGTCTGGGCCCTCCTTGCAGCAAATATAGCATCGTTGCCATTTAAGGATGCGAGAACTGGAGGTGACAATTGCTCAGGAATTTGCCAAGAGACTGGAAAACAGACTAAGGCTCAGCTCTGCCTGCAAAGCCCATTACTCCAGAGATGAGGAAAGTAGCTCTACCGGCTTGCCAGTGGGCCTCAGGACAGTTTTCCTTTATTTTACAGGTGACTCTGCTCCTTAGGATGCCACTGCCAGACGCTCAGTGTAACATCGATGCTGTGTAATAATACTAAGCCAGGAGGGACCTGACTCACTGTGCCTGCAGCCTGGACCCAACAAACAGGCTCACGGGACAGTGAAGTGGGGATTGCTTTAAAAGAGCAGTGTGTACAGGGAGTGGGGACACTGAGGGTGTTTCTGCACATCTACTACACTCAGGAAAGTGTCTCATGGGATGAGACAGGAAAACCTAAGACCTCTGCTTTTGAGGAGCTTCAAGTCTAGAGGGCAAGGCCCTCAGGCACAAGATAACAGCAGTAGCCACCTGGGCCCAACCTGGCAGCTCCTGGTTATTTGAGGAGTCCCCACTCCCTTGGGCTCACAACAGCCGCAGGTGAGGAGCTGCTCCCGTCGGGTCCCTCCGGCTACCTGCACAAGGTCCCGTGCATCTTGATGCTTGGCGTTGGCTGAATTTAGCAAGATAGTCTCACTTGATCCCAAATGGCCCCTACCTGCTAATGACCACTCCCCAGAGGGCTCTGAGACACCACTACTGACTATGAAATTTCATAGTTCAAGGGCAAAAACAGGTGGCCATGTGGAGTGCTCTGAGCATGACGGCTGAGAGCCAGTTTTCATCTTGGGCATGAGACACTGCAATGTTAAGTACCAAGTAAAAAGGCGTGCCCACGTTATTTTCTCTGCCATAGATTATACAAGACATCAGGGCGTAGAAACACATTGTGTGCTTTTAGAAGAGCAAGAATTATATTTGTTTTCCCCTCAACATGATGAATCCCGTAATAAAGAACAGCTGGCCCTGAGTAACAGCCTGGAGGAATTTGGTTGCCAGGAGTAACCCAACGACACGTGTCTTTCTGGTCTTGATCAAACATTACGTATTTACAACAGAAATACCCGGGCTTCTCCTAGGCTTCAAAGACAGGAAGCCGAGGGAATGCCTGATTACGGCTCAGCACCCTGCAAACGCCTGTCCTGCCATTGACATAGCAGCGCCTCTAAACGGCTTTCTCCTGGTTGGGGACCTTACTGGGAACAGTCCCCAGACACCCCTCCAGCAGGCACTGAGCCAAGGCAAAGGCCCAGCGGCCATCAGCGTCACCCTCCTACATGGAAGTCTGCCCTGGTCACTTGCTGATGTTCTCTACAGAGACTCTATGACACTTCTAAAGCCCACATGGGGAGGCACAGCCTGCAGGGCACTCGGTTTCCTGATTAATCGGATAATCAGGCAGGCCAGGGCGCAGAAATGATCACAGAACTGAGATGAGCTCTCCCCACTGTCCTGGGCCAGGGCAGAAAGGCTGCCAGGCCATGCCCTGCCTTCATGGTGGAGGGCAGTGAGACCAGCACAAGCTGACCAGAAGAGGAGGCCCACCACTTACAAGCTGGCTGCCAGGGACAGACAGCTCAAGCCTCTAAGCCTCAGCCTACACACCGATAAGAATACTTACCAGTGTTCAGAGAACTGCTGAACGCATTAGTTGAGGTAACTGACATGGCCCTGGGACCATGCCTGCCCAAGTCAACATACAGTAGACATTTCCCAAATGTCTTTTCTCATATTGCTTTCCTTATTTAAAACACACATATCCACATATGTATTATGGGAAGTACAAAAGTTCCTTTTTAAAGTTTCCTTTCTTGTTAAAGAATAAGTCATAAATGTGCTAATAACTCTTTTTAAGCCCTATCCCATGTAGCTGTTAAACGTGCCATCCTTACAGGCACATAGTACATTCTATGTCCATGTGCTTTAACCAAGATACCTGTGCTGGATACGTTCACAGGCATGTCCCAGCTCTCCATTGCTTTCAACTGTTTAGAAAACTTTTACGTTGTTGGCCAATCGGGTTTTAGTTTAGATTGTGATGTCTGGCTCCAGCCAATGGAGATCAGACACAGCAGTAAGGATGACCCCAAATGTGTAAGGGATAAATTTGTGTGTTTTCCTTTGTTCATTGTACTCTCGTGGCGTGATGGCTAGCGAGGGAACCCTTCCTGCAGTCCAGGAAGTAAAAATTGCATTGCTGAAAGATCCTTTGTCTTAGTGCTGCTTTTTCTTTGCAGCACCGAACATCTATTTCCATCGGGTATATATGTGTGTTTTTATGTATATATGTTCATTGTAAAAAAAAAAAAGAAAGAAAAAAAAAGGGCAAAAGGCAAATACAGAGAAGCAAAATTAAAAAGAGAAAGAAAGAGGAAAAAAAGGGACCACCTGTGCTCCTACCTCCCACATTCAACCGTTTCTAGCAAGTTCGTCCACTTCCTTCCTGTCTTTTCTCTGCACATAGACACACCTACATATGTGAGGGGTGCATGTGTGCTCCACCCTCCATATTTTCATGTAATATGCCATGGCTAGCTTTTGATGCCATTACGTGTTACTCTCCAGGGTTGTGCTAGACGCCTGTGTTTTAAAATCCGCTTGCTGCAGATGCACTGAAGTAACTTCATTCACGCCAGTGCCAGGATCCCGTTTTCTTTTCCCGTTTATTCACTCTGAGGCCCATCTTTCAAAATCATCTTCTATCTGGTGAAATCACACCGTGCTTTCCAGAGTTTACTCAGAGGATTGCACAGTTTATTTTGCTTGTGATTCTTTAATCCCTTCTTCTGAAATTGTGACACCAAATTGGATAAATAATGGTGTCTTGAAAATTGTATATGGATTCCTCCACAACTGAAAACCCTCTCCTTCCTGCACACTTTTCAGGCCTGCTTCATGGGGCCCCAAGGATATCTCCCAGACCCGCTGTCTCCCACCCTGTCCCCCTTCCTCTCAGCCCCACTTGGGACCTCAGACCTCCTCAGGGCCTGCACTTGTCTTTGGGTTCTTTAAAGTCAACCACTTTATGACATCCTCAGCCCCTGGAGGCAGTGCCCTCCTTCAACGACTTCCCTTCCTGGTGGCTTAGGGACAATTGGTGCCTCTCCTCACCTGCTGGCCATTTGTGACCCCCCCTGGTGGGTGTGGGTGTCCATAGGGCTGAGACAACCAGGGGTCCCTAGGGGCTCAGAGGGTGTGAAGCAGGGCAGGGGCTCCTCACTGCCATCATGAGTACATCCTATACCTGAGGGCAAGGTGAGGCAAGGCCAGAATGCCAGGTGGAACTTGACAGCTGTCAACAGCACAACAGTTGCACAGAAACTGGGACATCTGTCACATTTCTACTTGCCTGACAAAGTAAAGATTATAATGTTTAATCTAAAAAGGAAATTAAACCTCACTGCCTTGATTAAATAATCTGCACTTATTTCCACCCACAACCCCAGTAAAACTCAGACACACACAGGGTTCTACACACACACACACACAGCCCTACACATACACAGCCCTACACACATACACACAAACACAGTCCTACACACACACAGAGCCCTACACACATACCCACACACAGCACACATACACACAGCCCTACGTACACACACACAGCCCTACATACATACCCACACATAGCCCTACACACACACACAGCCCTACATACACACACAGAGCCCTGCACACACATACCCACACACAGCCCTACACACACACACACACAGAGCCCTACACACACACACAGAGCCTGACACACACATACAGCCCTGCACACACACACATACACAGCCCTACACACATACCCACACACAGCCCTACACATACACACAGCTCTACATACACACACACAGTGCTACACACACACACAGCCCTACACACACACACAGCCCTACACACACACACACAGCCCTACACACACACACAGCCCTACACACACACACAGCCCCACATACATGTACACACAGTCTCACACACAGCTCTACCTGTGCAGATATGCATGTACAACCTGGAACTGTTTGGGAGGGAGTGTGGCATGCAAAAGGCAATGGTTTTTCCATTTCCCATGGTTTTTTTAGGGCTTTCCATTTCAGCTCTCATAAATTATGACTTGAGCTAACCCAGGCAAAGTTATTATGTTACCATATGTTCATATATGTCCTGTGAGAGCTGGAGCCATCCAGCCCCCACCACACAGACACCCCCACACCCTCGTCTGCAGGCAGGACTGGCTCCCCCCGCCTGCTGTTAGCATCACAGCTCCTTCCACAGACTCTGGTGCAAGCAAGCAGCTTAATTACTTAGGACAGGAGCTTCCAGAAAGAGCCAGCAACGCTTCTATGGAAAACCTCCACAGATGGCTGCTTCCCTCACCTCAGCTCTTCACCTGGCTGCCCCATCAGCCCAGACGGTAACCCCATCCTCGCTGAACCCCACCTTAAATCAGACATAAGTCCCCCATGGACTCTGCCCTTGCTGCCCCCACCCACACACCCTGGGCCCCACTTCCCACGTGAGCAGGAAACACAGCTTTTAGTAGTCTGCGGAGGATGATGGAGGGGGACAAGATCTGGGATCAGGTGTTCAATGCCTGGATGGAAATCATGAGTGATTCTGATTATTCCTCTATGAGTTTCTTATTTTCTAATTGACAAATATTATTTTTAAAAGTATTAAACTACAATGAATAAACATTACTCTATTAATCATGAGATCATCACCTGATGAAAATTAGGCAAGAAAAGGAAATGGAGTTCTGGAAACCACTCAAGAAGAGAGCTAAAAAACAGAAGCCAATCTAGCTATGCCATCAAAAATGAGGACCCAGTTAACTGGTAGAAGGCATTTCTTACAAGTAGCTCTGGAGGCACAGTGCACAGGGCACGTGGCAGCTGGTAAGAATCACTGGACTGGATCACTCCCAAGGCCCACGCTGTCTTCCAAGGCAATTTATGTTCCTCTCCATCATCAGCCGTGTGGATTTTTCATTAAAACAATGGCTGCTGTTCCTGGATGACCTGTTATAAACCATACTAAATCAACCTCCTCCCTAATGTCACAAACTGCCACCCGCAGTGTCACTGCCACCTGCATTACACACGCCAGGAGAGATGCCAGGTTTGAATGGCACAGCTCTGGGCAGGGCTGTCTGCTTGGGCCAGGAGAATCCTCTCCAGCCCTGTGTGACCCTCTCCTCAAGCCCACCCTTCCCAGCATCAAGCCACAGACACTGAATCAGAGCGACACCAGCCTGCAGCATGCTGTCCCAGACTCCATGTCTTGCCAACAACCTGAAATATCACCACGACTTTGACCGTCACCATGGCAACTGGAAAGTTCTAGGGAAGTTGGCCCGGAGGCATTTCCCAGGATGTGCCCCCAGCCTCCTGATGTGCAGCACTGTCTCCTGCATCTGTTCAGACTGAGAACTGGCTGCAGGGCTGAGGATGCCCATGCTGGAGTCTTCCAGCCTCGTGGGAAGCAGCGTGCCCTCCTGCTGCGAAGCCGTGGGTGAGTTTCCCTGGGGGTGAAAACTAGATGATGTCCCTATGTCAGAAGCGAGGAGCATGCCTAGGAAACTATAGGAAAGGCTTTATATTAGTTGAGGTCCTCCAGAGGGACTAATGCAATAGGATATATGTGTATATAAAAGGGAGTTTATTAGGAAGAATTGGCTCACACAGTTAACAAGGCCAAGACCCACGCTAGGCTGTCTGCAGGATGGTTTATGAAAAATGTCAGTCCAAGTCTGCAAGTCTCAAAACCAGGGAAGCCAACAGTGTAGCCCCTAGTCCTAGGTCAAAGATCAGAGAGCAACCAGAGGCTGCTGATGCAAATCCCAGAGTCCAAAGGCCAAAGAACCTGGAGTGTGACGTCCAAGGACAGGAAGAGAAAAAGCCTCCTGCTCGGGAAGGGAGAGAGAGAGAGAGAGAAAGTGCTGGTTATGCATCCTCCTTCTTCTGCCTGCCTTGTCCACCTGTCCCCCTGCCAGCCGACAGGAGGGTGCCTGTCCACACTGACAGTGGGTCTTCCTCTCAGTCCCACAGACAAACCCAGAAACCGCTTCACCAGCCATCCAGGTGTTCCTCAAACCGTCAAGTTGACCCCTTTTAACCATCAGAGGCTTCATGCCATCATTGTGAACAGCAGTTCATGATGGGACTGGAGTCATAGTCCCCAACACCAAGGTGACTCCATCCCTATGCAGTGTGGTGAGGGGCAGAGCCACCTGGGGATGATAAAGCAGCTCTCATCAAACAGCAACTACAGACTCACTGGCACTCCCAGGGCCTTTCAAGCCAGAGAGCCGTCAGTGGCGATGACTGAGTGTGGACAGCACCCAGCACTTAGGAAGGGACTATTGTGTGCTGAATGGAAACCCTGGCCAGGAATTCCAATTATGAATGGCAACCTTTGTCACTAGAATCATTACAGGCCATTCATGTTCCACTGGAGTTTTCCTCACGCATGGAGCTGGGCAGCTGCATTCCGCTACACAAGACAAGAGACAGGTGGACCAAGACCCCAACCACTCAGCTGGAAGGTTCTCTCCCATTTCTCATATTGTCACATAGCGCAGAGGTGGCATTGTCCTTCCCATTTTACAGACTACAAAACTGAGCCTCAGGGAGCTAGAACAGCTCTCAGGTCACTAGATGGCAGAACCCAGATTCAAAGCCCTTGTATTTGACATTGTTGAATAAAATACAGACAGCCCAGTTAAACTCACATTTCAGATAAACAGCCAATAAACGTTAGTGTAAATACATCCCCAATATTGCATGGGGCAATATTTTTGTTGGCTAAGCCTGGCAACCCTGTTGCAACCGATGTGTGCTCCCAGCACACCGAAGCAGATGGCCACTCATGGGCTAGGATCCTGTGCTGGTTGCTGGCTGGGGCCGAGCCGCGGAGATGTGGAGGCCCCGAATCCTGGCAATTCTCAGGCCATCTGCACCACCATAGAAAACCTGCTGGCTCTGGGAAGAGATGACACTCGGCAGAGAGGCTGTGAGCCTGCCCCATGAATGGCCACCCCTCCTGGGCACCAGGTCTTGCTGTACCCCAAGTAGGGGCCATGGAATCAGTTCATGATGCATGCAGAGGCTCCAGGCCCCAGAAGGATGCAGGCTGATTCTCACTACTTGGGAACAGTGCTGTTCTCATAGCTAATTGGAGGATTTCTTTTCCTGGCTCAACTCTGGACCAGGCATGTTCAGACACCTAAGCCCACCGTGTCCAGCAGAAAGCATGGCCTTAGAGGTAAATGGGATTGAACCCCTGGCGCTGTGTGCACCCATTTTTGTCTTTCAAGCCCTAAAAGTAGAAGCCTCCTGGACCCATGAGGGAAGGGTGGCTCCCCGCCAGGATAGCAGATCACCCAGGGGCCCTCAGAGTTGCTTTTCTTGTTTCATGGATTCCTGGCTTAGTTCCATTTCTGGCAGGACAAAGGGGTTTTTTTGAGATTGAGTCTCACTTAGTCACCCAGGCCGGAGTGCAGTGGCGCGATCTCTGCTCACTGCAACCTCCGCTCCTGGATTCAAGCCATTCTCTTTGTCCTAGCCTCCCAAGTAGCTGGGATTACAGACACCCACCATCATGATCGGCTATTTTTTTGTATTTTTTTAGACACAGGGTTTCACCATGTTGGCCAGGCTGGTCTTGAACTCCTGACCTCAGGTCATCTGCCTGCTTCAGTGTCCCAAAGTGCTGGGGTTATAGGCGTGAGCCACCACGCTGGCCCCAACAAATTTTTTAACAGGCAGTTACTTGGAAGTTTTTCATTGTGTTGCCTGCTGATGAAAAAACTTCCATTCCACAAAAGACGCCCAACCAGAGAGATTAGTAGACAGAAAGCAAACTCTCCAGGACAATCTATGCAGCACAGAAAAGAGCGTAGAGCTGACTTTCAGGGCCAGTGATACAGGAATGGCCTCACCGGCTGCATCTCAAGCACTGTGGGACTGCAGCTGCCCTCAACCTGTGTTCTGGAGGAGGTGATAAAGGGCGGTTACCTCAGTGGGCCAGCAAGAAATTAGACAGTTATTCACCTGCTCATTCAACCTGACACCGGAGACAGAGTAGTCACTCAAAGAGGGCATCTCATTTTCTGAACTATATCATTGTTCATTTTTAAAAGTCAGCATGCATATATCTGTGCATTTTTATTATATACACATAACTATTGTATTTATATATTATACACATTACAAAATATACACAAAGACTTTTAAAAGATAACATAATCCTGAAAGAATATTTGCAAATGTTCTGCTAAAAATGCTAGCTGAACTATTTATAATAACCAAGAGATGCAATCAACCTGTGTCCATCAAGGATACATAGGAGAAAGAAATGTGGTTACTCTTCAGCCATGAAAAGAAAGAATGAAATCCTGTCATTTGCAGCAACATGGATGAGCCTGGAGGATGTTATATAAAGCAAAATAAGCCAGGCACAGACAGAGAAATACTGCATGATCTCACTCCGACGTGGGAGTTAAAAAAAAGTTGAGCTCATAGAAGTAGAGAGTAGAATTGTGGTTACCAGAGGACAGGAAGGGTAGCGGGGAGGGGAGGATGGGGAGATGCTGGTTGACGGGTACAAAGATACAGTTAAAAGGAAGAATAAGCTCTGGTGCTCTACTGCACAGCAGGGTGACTGTAGCCAACAATAAGTTCTTGTATATCTCCAAATAGCTAGAAGAGAGGCATTGCGAATGTTCCCACCGCAAAGAAGTAATGAAGTTGTAATGGTTATGCTAATTACCCTGATTTGATCCTTACACAATATCTACATGTAATGAAATATCACATTGTATCCCATAAATACATCCATCTATTATGTGCCAATTAAAATTTAAAAATAAGGTTTTTAAAATGCTGGCTTAATCCCGAGTTAGCTAACACTCCATGAACAGCATACCCAGGGCACGGTTCGTGCTGACAACGCTGATGTCACTCCCTCCTTCAATTTCTGGCTCTTGTCATGTGCATGGGGCTCCAGTGAAATCTACAGACAGTGTCAGCTCTGCCAGCTCTGCCATTGTCTCATTGCCAGAGAAATGATTAATAGAATCTTTATTCTACGGTCTCTTGGCGGGAGTCTTATTAAGCTATGTGTCCCTTACATGAGGGGGAGAGTAGTCGCAGGACTTGGGAAGCAAACAGGCATGGCCAGAGGGCAGGTGCACACTCAGCGTCAGCACAGGGCAAGGTTGCTGGTTTTTAGAGAGAAAATGGAAATGCTAATGTTTTCTCCTGCCCACCACCCCCAACGCGGGGATCATGAACCCTTCACTTGGGAGTCCTCGGACACAGCGGGTAGCAGCTACCTGAATCTCCAGAGCCCAGAGGTTGACCCACTCAGACATGAGTGCAAATCTAAAGAAGGGGCAGTCTCTTTCTCCTTCCACATGATACCTGAGAGAAAGACCCACCATCCCCACCACAAATATACCATTGGTTTCTGCTCCAGCACCCTGGAGATGAAGGAAGGATCAGTTTCCAAATCACTCAGCAGTCTGTGGGCTTGCTGTCCTGGTCATCTCTGTGCTGGGCTCCTGCTTCTGCAATGTCATCTCTGGCCCTCACTGAGCAGCCCTGAGGCTCATTCTGTCACCATGTCCACAGGTGTCCACTGCAGCCTTGCTGACCTCTGCAACCCTCCTTGTGGGTCCTCTCCCTGTGTGATTTCACTTGACAAGAGCCTACATCACCACTCCCATCAAAAGCAGCTGAGCCTGTCCTCTAGTTTGTTTATTTTACTTAAGCCTTTCAGTTTCCATGCCCGGCCCTGAGACTCTGATCAAGGTGCCTTTCTATTGTGCCCTCCCTATGGTAGCCAGCCTCTCCCTCTTCATGTTCTGTATAGTCCCATCCACACTGAATAGGGCTGACCTGTGTCATCAACAGATATCACAAACATGATTGTGCTTGACTTCAGAGGCTAGCTCATAAAACATGGAGTCTTCTGCCTTGCTCTCTCCGGGATTCCTCACTCTGGAGGAAGCCAGCTGCCATGCCATAAGGACGCTCAAGCGGCCCTGAGGAGAAGTCTGCATGCCTCCTGCACACAAGCAGCACCAACTGCCCAGGTGTATGAGGAGCTGCTTGGGCGGTGAAACCCCCAGCCCCAGTCATACCTTTAGATGAGACAGCAGCCCCAACCACCGAGCTAACTGCTTTCAAATTCTTGATCCACAGCAACTGTGAGAGATCATAAATACTTATTTTTATGATTTTAGATTTTGGAGTAGTTTGTTATGCAGACACATTGAAGAATTCTGACTACCCAATTAAGAGAATGAAAAGTGCATATTGTAACATACATCCATGCTTACATATACTCATACACAGATTTTTGAATCAGATTATACTAAACCAATTGTACTATTTAAAGTATACTAGCTGCAGTGATAACAAAATTTTAGCCTGCATGGCTAAACAAAATAAAAGTTTATTTCTTGCATGTATCTTTAGCCACGTGAGTGCTCCTGTTTGGGTGATTCACCTCCCAGCAGGGATTTCTGGACCCATTCACTGGGCAGCTCCACGTCTTCAGTGCTGACCTTGTTCAATTCAATGGGCAGATGGCAAAAGAGAGGGTGCAGAGTTACATCCACTTCTTAATCCTCTGGACCAGAAGTGACACTTGCCCCATCCACTCATGTTCCCTTGGTGAGAACCAGACACTTGGTCTTCCCTAGATCACAGTCCGTGGGTGCTGAGGAATGGGGTCCTGGCTGGGAGCCACTCCCAGCAGTAAATCAATGCTGTAGAATATTTAGTAGTTAGCTATCCACCCCTTCCCTTCTATGTTCTGATTCATTTGCCTTTTATTAATTAAAAACATATCCTGAGTATGTTACGGACAGCCTTTAAGATGGTCACCTCCCCCATGATCCCTGCCTCCTGACATCCGCTTCCTTGCACAATCTCTTCCCCTGGAACATAGACTTGCTTCTAACCCCTAGAAAGTGACAAAGGTCATGGGATGTACATGATTATGCCCCGCAAGATGATCACATCAGTCTTGCTAGGAGACACACTCCCTAGCTAGCTTGGAGGAAGCGAGTGGCCACATGGAGAGGGCCCCTGTGACAAGGAGCTGAGGGTAGCCTCTGGCCAACAGCCAGCAGGAAATAAGGCCCTCAGTCCCAAAGCACACAAGGAACCAAATTGCTGACAACCATGTGAGTGAGGGAGCAGGTCCTTCCACAGTCAAGCCTCAGATGTGACTGCAGCTCCAGCCCATAACTTGGTTGTGGAGGACCAGCTACGCTGTATCTGAACTCCTGACCCCCAGAAACTGTGAGACAATAAATGATGGTTGTTTCAAGCCGCTTAGCTTACCGTTGTATTGTTAAATAGCCTTCGATTACTAACTTAGGCACCTTCCCATGTCTGGGCATACTGACCCACTTCTCTTTAAAGCTACGTGTATCCCAGCGTGGCCGGCCCAGGCTGTATTTAACTTGTCCCTGTTGACTGGCATGCAGATGGCCTTCTTTGTTTTCTACCATTGCATATTGATGGATATTGCACTCCTGTATGTTAATATAGAAATGACTCATACATTTCAGCTAATGGGGCTGCCCCTGTAAAATTGTGATATACATATTGCCAAATTGCCCCCCAAAAGGAATATCATGGTGGTAGGTTGAGTTTTTTTTTTTTTTTTTTTTTTTTTTTGTTTGTTTGTTTGTTTGTTTGTTTTTGAGATGGAGTTTCACTCTTGCTACCCAGGCTGGAGTGCAGTGGCGCAATCTCGGCTCAACGCAACCTCCGCCTCCTGGGTTCAGGCAATTCTCCCGCCTCAGCCTCCTGAGTAGCTGGGATTACAGGCATGCACCACCATGCCCAGCTAATTTTTCGTATTTTTAGTAGAGACGGGGTTTCACCATGTTGACCAGGATGGTCTCGATCTCTTGACCTCGTGATCCACCCACCTCGGCCTCCCAAAGTACTGGGATTACAGGCGTGAGCCACTGTGCCCGGCCGGTAGGTTGAGTTTTAACCAGAAAAATAAATGCTGAGCAGAACATTCCAATTGGAGGAGAGCGACTGAGGCCAGGCAGATGGCTGGAAAGACCCAGGGCCCACCTGGGAGAAGGAACCACTCAGGAGCTGCCTCATGGAGAGAGTGAAGAGGAGGGAAGGGGCCTACATGGTTTCACTCGGGAGCCAGTGAATACAGGCTGAGAAGCTGGAAAAGTGGGCCATGAGGACCTGGTGAAAGGCATCCTCGAAGTTGGGAGGTGAAGAGCTGATGCCTTTGCCCTTTGGTCTCACCGGGTGCGGATCCCTGTCTCTGGAGCTGGTAACGAGGGTGGAAGCTCTCCACTGGACCTTCCGATTTGCTTTCCTTGTATGGTCTCTCTGGGGGAATCATCTGGATGTAGGAAAATGAAATTATTGGGTCAAAATTCATATAAAATTCGAGTAGCACATCCAAACATAGATATGCAAGGAGTTTCGTGGAAGGCTTTGGAACCACAGAATTCCAGTTTTTCTTCTTGGTTGAATCCTCCAGCAAAGTCAGCCAGTCCTGGGTCCTAGATTTTGAAACTCAGGACGAAGCAGCAGCCATCGAAGCAGGAGGCCCTCTGCTCCCGCCCCGGCGGCTCCCACCCCAGCTGGGTGAGGTGCTGCCCAGGGCTCTGGGCCTCGCTGGTCCCCTTCGCTGTGTGCCCGGCTTTGCCCTCCCTGCTGCTGACAGCCCAGGGACCTGCTGTCTCGGCATCTCCTGCACATCCTCTCCTCCTCCCCATGGTTCCTGAAGTCACCAACACTGAGAAATGGAAGAAGTGGTTAAATCTTTGGAACCAACTACTTCTGCTTTTGTCTTTGTCTCCTCAGAAATTACAGATAACAGTTCATAAGGCAAATGTGTCGCTGCGGCCACAGGAACCCAAACCGCTGTGAACCGCAGTCACCAGTAACAATCACACTGTCTGGGGCACAGTGGCCCCACTCTCCACAGGGACGCTCACACCTAAGCTTTGAAGTCGCCCCTCCACCTGGACAGATGGGAAGGCGCCCGTCTGTCCAACACCCTGTGCTCTGGAAGGCGTGTTCAGAGCAGACCTTCCGAAGAGAGGCATTTTTCAAAAACATAGGGACAGTGTGCGCCTCCAGCAGCGCTCCTCCTCCAGTCCTCACCCTGCATCCCCATCTTCTCCACTTCCCCGGGGCTCTCTGCCCTTCTCCTTCCTCCTGTCCTTAGCCTTCCCTTCAGTTTCCCCAGGGCAGTGAAACCCGGGCTCCGGAGGGAAGGCGCTGAGTTTCAGGAGGTTCTGGCTTTTTCCCCAAAGGCGAAAAGACAGCCCAGCTTCCTGGATGCATCCCGGCCTTTTGCTGATGTTAAAGGGACTGTTTGAGTCTTCGATATCTTAAAACATCAGTAGCTGGAGTGGAGATTTTGGGGACACAGGCGGACAGGGCAGCCGTGCATGTCATACCCGCAGTCCTAGTTGGATGGCCAGACACCGGATTCCACTCAAATGGGACCGTCTTTCTCCCTCTAGTGACTCCAGTAACCATGGAGACATCAGCAACACGATCAGCCTGAGCTCTTCTGTTCCCAGAACGAATCTGACCCTGCCAGCCTCCACCCCACCAAGCGGAGCTCAGCCAGGCGTTCTCTCAGGGGACTGCAGCCAAGACTGAGACTGGGCGGGGCCATCTCAGTGACCACTCACAGGTCCAGCCCCAGGTAATGGGGACAGGACAGCTGGGCCAGCTCTTTCTCTCTCTCCTTTCTCTCTCTCTTTTTTTCTCTATCTCTCTCTTTGTGTCTATCTCTGTCTCTCTCTTTTTCTGTCTCTCTGTCTCTCACTCTCACTCTCTCCTTTCTCTCTCTCTTTTTTTCTCTATCTCTCTCTTTGTGTCTATCTCTGTCTCTCTCTTTTTCTGTCTCTCTGTCTCTCACTCTCACTCTCTCCTTTCTCTCTCTGTCTCTGTCTCTTTCTCCCCCCCACCTCTGTCTCTCCTTTCTCTCTGTGTGTCTCTCTCTCTCTTTCCTCTCTCTTTCTTCTCTGTCCTCCTGTCTGTCTCTCTCTTTTCCCTCTCTCTGTCTTCTCTCTCTCTCTCTGTCCTCTCTGTCTCTCTCTCTCTGAGTCTGTCTCTCTCTCCTCCCTTTTTCTGTCTCTGTCTGTCTGTCTCTCTGGTCTTTCCATGTGGTTTCTCTACTTGGAGTCCTCTGAATTCTGACTTTTTACATGGAGGCTCCAAGAGCAAGTGTCCCAAGGGCATTGGACACGGAGGTGTGGCCTCTTTTGTCTGAGCCTCAGAACTCACACAAAGGCCTTTGCAGGTTCAAGGACAGGGAGCACAGAGTGCATTTCTTGGCCAGAGGACCGTCGAAGAATTTGCAAACATGTTTTAAAAGCACCATGCTGCCCATCCTCCCAGCCAGCCTGAGGAGTAGTGGCAGTCCCCAGGGAGGAGGTATCTTTCTGAGACCCAAGATGCTGACTGTCCAAAAGCCTCCCCACCCTCTGCTCTTGGCTGACACAAGGAAGACCCTCAGCCCAGGATGCTGCCCAGAAGGAGAGGACAGAACGAGCTGCTTCCCCACATCCTTTCCTCCAGCACACGGCCCTCCGCAACCCGCAGAGCCCAACAGGCGGCTTTCAACCTCCAATCTGTCTGTCTGGGACCTCCGTGGAGGTGACACTCTCCAGTTGCCCTTCCTGTCTCTGCCTGCTGAAAGATGAGCTTGTCGGTGAAAGGAATGAAAACATGGGTTTAGCTGGGTTGAAAAGGAATAAATATATCTGTGTAAAGCATCACTTAGGCTGATTTTTGTAAAAATATTTCCATAAAAGTGATTTTGGCAACAAATAGGAGAATGTTCATCTCAGAGGGGCTTAAATAATGGTGACACTTACAGATGTCGCAGAAGTGCCCTGGACACGGAAAGTTAGAGCTGATGCCATTGCTCAGTGATGTCCTCCAAGGCAGGCATGGCCTGCACAACAGTCACCAAGTCTGAAACATTCAGCACAAGGCCTTTAGAGCCACACACTGCTCACCTCCTAGTTACAAAGTAGCCACGAGAGCTCCGGGCATCATGTGAGCATCCCAAACCAGAAGGAAGCTGTAGTGAAAAAGACATGGAGGCTTCAGCTGACTTCTTTTTACCTCTCCGTGTGCGAAATAGGGTTCTGTGCCACCCCGTACAACAATCGGTAGTCAAGGAAAGGAGGTTGTACAGCTAAATAGCTTAATCCAAAGGTACTGTGGGAAGCCTACTTTCTCTGCGATCAAGGGCTCTTTGCCTGCAACTTTAATACGAAATTGGATTCTTTTGGCAAGAAAGGAAATGAGGAAATTCCATTAAGTAGGAAAAGTCTGTGTCTTCCATGAGCATTATCAGGGAATTCAGATTTTAGACTGGCTTCCTATTTCAGGCAGGGTCTGTGTTTGGAGTTCTAAATAAAGTCAAGTCACAATTATCTTTGGAATTAGAGAAAGAGCGTGAACAAATGCCCGGTAAAGCTAACTGTAGCCGGACATTTCAACCCCTTGTCCCATTACTCCATTGGGATCCTCATCCCTTAGCACATGTTTTTTGAAATGTAGTAACATCAAGGAAAGTGATCTGATGCGTATCTACCAAGGAGCTACTCAACAGAATCCCGCCGAGTCACTGTGCAGCTCCACGTCCTCACCTGCTGTCATGCTAGAGTGAGGATGACCAGGTGGATGGACCCGAGGCCGGGAGCCGGACGAGGAGTGGGCAAGCCAGGGCCACTAAGACCTCCAGCAGTTCAGGGTAGTTCCAGTCACTGCAGATGGTCAAAAACTTTCCTCACTGAGTCTGTGAGTTTCACAGGCATTGCATTTCTTTCGACACTGGGGAGAACTGCGCATCATCCGTAGGCTGCAGACTTTCTTCTTACACTCACGTGGCCATCTGAGAAAGCTTGCTGGTCTGCACTTGTGTTTCACAGCTCTTGTGTTTGTGTCCACGCCCCACTGAATGCTGAGCCCCTGGGTAGGGCCTACACACATCAGTGTGCTCCACACACCAGACGTGAACTGGACACACGTCTACCCCTCGGCCTCATGGTTTTGCTCCAGATACAGGATGAGAAGTTTTTGCAGGCCTCTGACTCTTCTACAAAGAGGAAGTGCTTAAGCTGGGGCAAAGGCAAACCACTTCCTGCACCTGAAAGTCACTGCCACGAAACAGCACCGAGGTCACTGGAGAAGTCGCCAAGTCTAAAACAATCTTTTCTGCTCCCACCCCGTGAACATTTCCATGATGCCTGCCACTCCCCTCCTTTCTCTCTGACCCCTTCAACCCCAGGACTCAACAAAGACTGCTGAGTGCCTGACCTGCACAAGACACTGAATCCAGTCTGGTGCGGTGCGGGAGGCAGACCCGCCTATCTCCCGTGTGCCACACCCTGCCCCCTGCAGACTGAGGCATCACTTTGGGCTCAGTCTCAGCCACTTTTTATTTGAAAATGTTGTTGTTTTCCAGATCATTGTTCTTTTTATCCCTAGGAGTCATAACCATGGAACATCTTTCAGCCAAAATATTGGACACCTCAGCAACACATCCAGAATTTCTATAAGGTTCTTGTTTTTGGTTTTTGGCTTTTTGTTGTTGCTGTTGTTGTGAGATGGAGTCTCACTCTGTCACCCAGGCTGGAGTGCAATGCCACAATCTTGACTCATTGCAATCTCCACCTCCCGGGTTCAAGCACTTCTCCTGCCTCAACCTCCCAAGTAGCTGGGATTACAGGCACCCGCCACTGTGCCAGGCTAATTTTGTATTTTAGTAGAGATGGGGTTTCACCATGTTGGTCAGGCTGGTCTCAAACTCCTGACCTCAAGTGATCCACCTGCCTCGGCCTCCCACAGTGCTGGAATTACAGGCATGGGCCACCACGCCCGGCCTATAAGTTTCTTTTTTATAATTTTAATTTTTTATTGATATCCCCTATTCAGTGAAACATTATTTTATACTTTGCTTTGGTTCTTTAAACATATATATATATATATTATTTTTTGAGATGGGGTCTTGCTCTGTCACCAGGCCAGAGTGCTGTGGTGTGACCATAGCTCACTGCAGCCTCAAATTCTTGGGCACAAGCAATCACAAAACTCAAGGCCTGTCTCAGCCTCCTGAGTAGCCTGGACTACAGGCACACACCACACCTGGCTCATTTTTAAGTATTTTGTAGAGATGGGATCTTGCTATGTTGCCTAGGCAAATCTTGAACTCCTGGGCTCAAACAATCCTCCTGCCTCGGCTTCCCAAAGTGCTGGGATTGCAGTAAACATATTTGAGCTGACCTAAAAAGTTTGTCTAGTAAGTTTGGCCAATACCTGGGCTTCCTCAGGAACAGTTTCTACTGTCTGCTTTTCTGCTTTTTTCCCTGTATCTGACAACGGCCATCCTTTCTTCTTTGCATATTTCTTAACTTTTTGGCTGACAACTGGCATTTTAAATAATAAAACATGGCAACTTTGGAAATCAGATTCTCCGGCTCCCCGGGGTTTTTGGTGGTGATTTGTTCAGAGATCCTTCCGAGTTAATTATGTGAAGCCTGCGCTCTTAGTCACGTGCGGCCACTGAAGTTTCTGCTCAGTTAGCACAAAGGTCAGTGAACAATGGGACAGAGATTTATTTCCTTAAATGCCTTTATGATGGTTTTCTGTAACAACTTGACCAGGCTAGTTGGTAAAACTAGCCCAAAAAGCTGGTAGAACACTGTTTCTGGGTGTCTCTATGAGGACATTTCCAGGAAAAATTTGCATTTGAATTAGACTGAGTAAAGAAGTCCAATCCGGCTGTGGTTTAAATGTGTCCCCCCAAAGTATAAGTAGGACGTTTAAGCCCAGAGCAGTGTTGAGAGGTGGGACCTTTACAGGGTGATTAGGCCACGAGGACTCTGTTCTGGATGGATTAACTTGGTTACCATGGAAGGAAGGCCTGATAAAAGGGTGAGTGTAGCCCCCTTCCCTCTCTCTCCGGCCTGCTCTTGCCATTCTGCGCCCTGGCATGGGATGACACAACAGGAAGACCCTCACCAGAGGTGGGCCCCTTGGCCCTGAACTTCCCAGTCCCCAGAACTGTAGGAAACAAATGTCTCTTCTTTATAAATTGCTTAGTTGCAGGTATTCTGTTGTATAGCAGCACAAAACAGACTAAGACAAGCCCTCATCAATGTGTGTGGGCACCATCTAATCCACTGACGGTAAATTTTGTTCAGATGGAATAAAAAAGTGAGGAAGGGTAAATTTGCTTCCTCTGCATGAGCTAAGACATCCATCTTTTCCTGTCTTGGAACATCAGCACTCCTGGTTCTTTTTTTTTTTTTTTTTTTNTTTTTGAGACAGAGTCTTGCTCTGTCACCAGGCACCAGGCTGGAGGGCAGTGGTGTGATCTCGGCTTACTGCGACCTCCGCCTCCCAGGTTCAAGCAATTCTCCTGCCTCTGCTTCCTGGGTAGCTGGGACCACAGGCACGCACCACCACACCCAGCTAATTTTTTTGTATTTTTAGTAGAGACGGGGCTTCATCATGTTGGCCAGGATGGTCTTGATCTCTTGACCTTGTGATCCACCCGCCTCGGCCTCCCAAAGTGCGGGGATTACAGGCGTGAGCCACCGCGCCCTGCCCCCCAGTTCTTAAAACTATGGGCTTGGAGGACTAACAGCACCAGCTCCCTGGGTTCTCAGGCCTTTGGGTTTGGACTGAATGATGCCGTGGAAGCACACCACTGGCCAGTCTCCAGCTTGCAGACAGTAGATTATGGAACTTTTTAGTCTCCATAATCGGATGAACCAATCCATCATAATAAATCTCTACATCTATCTATCTATCCATCTATCTATCCATCTATCCATCCATCCATCCTGTTGGTTCTGTTTCTCTGCAAAATCCTGAACAATGCAGCCCAAATCCAGTATGCCCCCTGGTCTTTGCCACGGGGCTCTGTGTATGTGTGTCTGGCATGCCTTCAACACTCCGCCAGCCAGTTAATTGCCAACTCTGCTTTGACTTTCACTTCCTGCTGGCACAGGGCCTCAAGGTCAGCCAGAGGTGACAGCTCAGGGCCTTCTTAGGTCTTTCCCGAGCCTGCACACACCTCTGAGTATGTGCACAGCCTTATGCATGCTTAAGGAACATGGGGAGAACTCAGGTGTGTGAATTGCTGTATGAGGTCTCTCATGTGGTGACAGGCAGATATTAGCAGGGCTGGAGTCATCAGAAGGCTTGACTGAGCCAGCCATCCAGGTGACTCACCCACCTGGCTGGACACATGCTGGCTGCCAGCTGGTAACCCAGGGGTTGTTGAATGGAACCTCTCCATGTAGCCTCTTGCTGTAGCCTGGGCTTCCCATGGCATGGTGGCCTGAGAAGGCTCAGTCTTCTTATTTGGTTGTTCAGATCCTCAAGAATCCGAAGCCAAAAGGGCTTTAGCAAGCCCAGCAGGAGGGAGCTGCCAGCCTTTTGCGACCTGGCCTTAGTCACAGGCACCATTTTGTTGTACTCTTGGTTGGCTGGGTACTCTCGGTTAAAGTAGTCTGAAAACTTTCTTTTGCTTCTCATGCCACCCTGGGGGCTTCCTGGGACATGCCCCAGCTGCGTGAGGACTGGACCATTTGCTTGTGAGAAGTGAAGATTTCAGTCCAGGAGGGCAGAGGTTTCTAGATTTTGCTTCTTGACCAGCTGTAGACCACAGTTGAGCCCTCCCAGGTCTGGTGAAGGAACAAAACTCACTACTTGCCCAAGTTCCTGTTCTGACCTAGTTTCTCTGCATCCCTGAGGCTATAGTTTCCAAGAAGGCCAATTCCTTCTAAAACCAGACTCAAGGCTGGATTTAACGCCAATGGCTTTCAGTTATTTCTGTGCATCTGACACTCCCCAGAAAGGACTTGGGTTAAGATTTACCAAGACTCAACAAAGCACAAAAAGGAAGTGATTTCTCTGTGAGAGGTCTCACTCAGGTGCCGGGCTGTGCCGTCTCCCAGCTCCAGGCCCATCCTCATGTACGGACAATCAGGGGTGAGAGGGTGGCTGTGCCTTGTGCTAGGGACAGATGTGCTAAGGCCTCACCTGTCACCCTCCTGGCAGGTGTCACCAGGCTTTCTTGAAGTCTCCTCAAGCTGAGAGTCACACTCATTTTCCAAAGGTCTAGCAGCAGATATGTGAAGATTAACTATGTGCTTGCCAGAAACAGGTAGCATTTTCTGCTGTCTATGGCAAAAATACACTATCCCAAGGGCTGGTATCCAGGAGGCAAAGGATCCGGGATACATCCATCTCTCCTTCCTCCAAGTCTGTGGCAGGTCGCTTGCCCTTACCTGGGTGGCATGGAGCCAGTCCTTGACCTCCCCAACACTCCCTGCCCCTCTTCAGGCTTCCTTCCCAGGCACCTGACCACAGGCATGGAGGCTAAAGGCCCTTAATGGACAGCAGTGAAGCTTCAGCATCTTAAGCACAGTCTGTTAACATGGTGATTTGTCTGCAGCCCCTCTGGGGTATCAAGTGCACTGGGACCACAGACAGCAGCCCTGTGAGGTGTGTAGGCTGCTGTTCCTGCCCAGGACAAAGAGACAGCCTTTAGGTCCCCAACCTTCTGTTCATGGAGGTGGTCTACTTTGCTTATTTTAGATGTTAGAACACACATATGCTTTTGTTTGTAGAAAAAAAAAAAAGACTGGCTGAAAAAGGCTTAAAGACGTACATGTGGCCCCCAAGAATATGAAAAGACGCTCAATATCACTAATCATCAAGAAAATGCAAATCAAAAACCACAATGGATACCATCTCACACCAGTCAGAATGGTTATTATTAAAAAGTCAGAAAATAACAGATACTGACGAGGTTAAAAGAGGAAAGGCTTATACACTGCTATTAGGAATGTAAATTAGTTCGGCCACTGTGGAAAGCAGTCTGGAGCGTTCTCAAAGAATCTGCAATAGAATTATCACTTGACCCAACAATTCCATCACTGAGTATATATTCAAAGGACCATAAATGGTTCTACCATGAAGACACATGCGCATCTGTGTTCATTGCAGCCCTATTCACAGTAACAAAGTCATGGAATCAACCTAAATGCTCATCAGTGGTGGATTCGATAAAGCAAATGTGGTATGTATGCATCATACTACACAGCTGTAAACGAAATGAGGTCATGGCAACATGGATAGAACTGGAGGCCATCATTCCAAGCAAATTAACACAGGAACAGAAAATCAAATACCACATGTTCTCGCTCATAAGTGGGGGCAGGCGCATCCGCTCACCGCTGTAATCCGAGTATTTTGATAGGCTAAGGTAGGCAGATCGTTTGAGCTCACAAGTTCAAGACCAGCCTGGGCAACATGGAAAAATGCTGTCTCCACAAAAAATACAAAAATGAGCCAGACTTGATGGCCTGCTCCTGTAGTTCTAGCTACTTGGGAGGCTGCAGTGGGAGGACGGCTTGAACCCACAAGGCGGAGGTTGCAGAGTCAAGATTATGCCACTGCACTTCATCCTGGGCAACAGGGCCAGACCCTGCCTCGATAAATAAATAAATAAATAAATAAGTGGAAGCTAAACACTGAGTACACATGGACACAAAGAAGGGAATAGACACGGGGGCCTATTTGAAGGTGGAGGGTAGAAGGAGAGTGAGGACTGAAAAACTCCCTACTGGGTACCATGCTTATTATCTGGGTGACAAGATACTCTGTAGGCCAAACCCTCATGACATGTAATTTACCCGTGTAACAAACCCACACATGTACCCCCTGAACCTAAAATAAAAATTGGAAAGGAACAAGTCAATTTAAATTAAAACTTTAAAAAATAACAAATTAAAAAATAAAAAATAGAAAGGAAAATATATCTCAGATAACAGGCATGCATCTAGTGGACCTCCAGGGGCAGTATTCCTTTACCAAGGCTTGGCCTCACTGACTGGGCTTTCTTCCAGTGCTCAGGGTTCCAGCGGGGAAGACAGTTCTCAGTGAGGGACCATGCCCACCCACGCTGTCAGCTCTGGGCTTACTCCCTGGCCCTTCTCAAGGCACCTTCTCCCACTACCACAGCCTCTCTCTCCTCTCCTCATCCCATTCTTTCATCCCTGAAAGTGTCAAAGCCTCTTAGGGCATTTGGTCCAGAGAAGCCGAGAGCAGCCCAAGGGCTGGGATGAGAGTGGAGATGAAGACCCAGAGCTGAGTGGGAGCCCCAGGCCAGGCCACGCAGAGCTCCTGCTCTCCTGCTCCTTCCTCATTGGCTGGTGAGACACAAGCCAGAAACCAAAAGACTAGGTGCTCGCCTCCCTCTGTCCAGCCATCTCCCACCCCTGGTGATCCTAGAACACCCATCAGCCCTACTGTGTTCCCAAACCTCCTTCGTCTCTCATTTGGCCACCACCTACATCCAAAGACAGCCGTAGTAAGATGCAAGCTCAGCTACTCTTCGAGGTACCAGCACTATTGAAGACCAGAGCCCTAAAGAAATTAGAAATTCTCACTGTGGACTGGCAGGCACCGTGGCAGGAAAGAGGCCTTCCTTGTGCCCCTAAAATTTGCAGCTCCAAAGCCAGTTCTGTCATTGAGACCAAATGCTATTCCACGGGCCCACTGGCGCTGAGCCAACCGGGCAGAAGATTCCCTGGCAGCCTCCCGCCAAGGTTTCTCAGCCCAATCAGCACTGAGGATGAAGAGGAAATGTTTTTCCAGATCAAGGATTTTGTATTATGATATTAGAAAGAGTAAGTCAGCAGCCTGGTGCAATGGCTCACACCTATAATCCCAGTGCTTTGGGAGGCCAAGGCAGAAGGATCGTTTGAACCCAGAAGTTCAAGATCAGCCTGGGCAACATAGCAAGGACAAGAACTCACCACTACAAAAAATTTAAAAAATTAGCCAGGCATAGTGCCATGTGCCCATAGTCCCAGCGACTCTGGAGGCTAAGGTGGGAGGATCACTTGAGCCCAGAAGTTGGAGGCTGTAATGAGCCATGATCATGCCATTCCACTCAGTCTGGGTGACAGCGTGAGATCCTGTCTCTAAAAACAAAAACAAAAAGAAAGAGTAGGTCACAAGCAGCACAAGCCGTGGGCTATTTACAGGGCAGCCACGGCCCTTCATTACTGTCTGTCATTCATCCAGCCTTTTAGGAACAGCAGATGCCTTTGGATATCCAAGGGGGAGGGGCAGAGAGAACCAAGAGACATGATTCT
The DNA here is from genome assembly GCF_001604975.1 of Cebus imitator. Lineage (NCBI taxonomy): Eukaryota > Metazoa > Chordata > Mammalia > Primates > Cebidae > Cebus > Cebus imitator. Next base: position 7,761,301 of record NW_016107368.1, read on the forward strand.
AACGTGGGCTAGCTGCCGTTTCACACAATTTAATGAAGTGAGACTTGATAATTGCACAAGAAAAATAAAAGCGTAAAACATATGAGTAAGTTCACAAAAAAGAGCATGCTTTTTACAAACCACCAATGAATCAATTTTCTTCTCTGAAAGGCAAAGCAATAAATTTCTTCAAGTTGGCACTGATAAAGGAGACCAGCCCCACATGTGGTAGCATCATGGGGATCCTCTCTGCCTTAGGACTGAAGTCAGGCTGTGGGGGCGAGCGGCAGGAAAACTGACCTCAATATGGGGGCGTCCTGGAGTGGGGCCAGCAGGCAGTCCCACAGCGGAGGCCCACCCTTTCTCTCTCCTGGAAAATACATTTTGACTGAGGGCTGCCATCTTTCTCTCTCCACTGGGTTTTTCCAGCACAATCTTTTGCTGCATTCTGTACCTGCTGCAGTAAACAGAGACACCTCATTGCATCCCTGATTTAAAAAATACCAGTAGGCTTTGTCAAGGTCCCCTTTTTCCTGGGCTCCATTTCTCTCTCTGACCTTGAGCTGCCAATGGCCCCTTGGACCTAATGCCATCAGCACATGGCTACGATGCTTTGCAAACCACTTTACTTAATGAAGAAGGAACCACAGCTTTCTGCTTAGCAGGAGGAGCTTAGCACGGAACGAGGCTACTCTGTCCACCTGAAATGCATCCAAGAACAGGACTTTTTCCATCAACTCACTTAGAACCTTTGAAATGAAATATAGGGACTTCAATTTCCCTCTGAGCTGAGAGTATTTGTAGCTGAAGAGGAACAGGCTGGGTCTGGGGAGTTTCTGTATTAAATATTGTTACATTATGGAGCAAGAATATTGTGAGGGTTTCCCGCTGTGCTTCACCATTGCTTTTGTGTTACCCACTGCTGGCACCAGAGAAAATAGCAATTTTTCTGAACTTGACATTATATAAGAAGATTTCAAATATAGTATTCCACACCAAAACCCTGCCCATATTAAGTCTGGCTGAAGCACATTGGCTTCTCTTTTGGCTGATACAATTTCCTGCAGGTTCACCGAGTATGATGGTTTGAACAGATTGTGGCAACAGATGGAAAAAATAACCATCTGATTTTGACATAGCGCTGAGAAATAGATCTAATGAGCAATAATTAGAAGAAGCCATACACAGTCAGAGATGACAATGTCAAAACACTGAGATTTGGTATAGGTCAGAAGAGGTTTAAACAGAATAGGAAGGAAAAAAGAAACTCCTATAAAAGGGTGTGGAAAAAGGATTCTGAAATAGAGAAAACACCTATTTCCAAGGCTGTGCTGTCTTTCTAGAAGACTGTTTGCTAAGCCGGGCGATGTGGCTCACACCTGTAATCTGAACACTTTGGGAGGCCGAGGAGGGCGGATCACGAGGTCAGGAGTTCAAGACCAGCCTGGCCAACATAGTGGTACACTGTCTCTACTAAAAATACAAAAAAATTAGCCAGGTGTGGCAGCATGCATCTGTAATTCCAGCTACTCAGGAGGCTGAGGCAGGAAAATCGCTTGAACCCAGGAGGTGGAGGTTGCAGTGAGCCAAGATTGTGCCATTGCACTCCAGCCTGGGCAACAAGAGTGAAACTACGCCTCAAAAAAAAAAAAAAAAAAAAGATTGTGTGCTAATTTGCAAACCTTTGGTTCCCAAGAAATCCTTGAGCTGGGCATATTAATCATTTCGTAACGTTAAAGTCTGTAAAATGAGGCAGGGAAATGCCTCAAGGTACATACATGTGTGCTTACAATGATGACACAGCAACACAAGAGACTGAGAAACGCCCAGCCCTGTGCTGTGGCCTGTCACGGCGAGCACGGAGGCTGAGCTGGTGGGGGCTGCAGGAGGCTGTTCAGTGCTGGTTATCTCTGTCCTTCAGAGAGGGGTTTGGTGTATTCATTTTCAGTTCTGTTCAACACAGCATGATAAAGTTTGAATATTTAAATACAGTGTTTAACCAGGGTAGGGCCCACAGTAAGCACTTGGTTGGAACAATGTGTCTTTAGACATCGTTAGGTGTCTGTGGTGAGATGATCATCCTGGTAGCCCGTAAATGAATGGCTGTTTGAAGCTGCCTAAACTCTTCCAGACTCTTAGGAAGACCTTGTTTCAGTGCCCATGGCTCCAGTATCTGGACTGAGCCTGGACGAGGCTGAGCCAGAAGAAGGAAGGAGCTGAGATGCACCCAAAGGCACAAAGGGAGAATGTCTCCATGTACAGGAGTCTCTTGACTCGTATGAGCTTGGAGCCCAAGACTCCTATTTTTAAAGTATGATGGAGGGTGTTAACTATTATAACTAAACAAATAGATCTCCATTTTTACCTGGCAGGCAAATGCTTGCAGTCATTAAGCAGTATTAGGTATATTTAACTTAATTATAAACACAATGACACCATCTGTATTAGGTCTAAAGAAGAAGACACAGAAACTGTGAAACCGCCTTCCAAACATAAGAGAAACGTTTCTGTGCTTCTCTTCTGCCTTCCAAATAGCATGGTCCATGCTAACTCTGAACAACGTGGGGAAGCTTCGCTAAGGTGACTCCACAGCAGTCCACCAAATCACTCCATTCCATGATGTGCTGGTGCCCAGCCCAAGAGCCATCTCCCCTACCCCACCCCCATACCCACACCCAACTCACAGCCATCACCCTGAACCACACTCCCTCTTACAACTAGTTCCAGGAGGTGTTTCCCATGGCAAACAGACCCACAAGCCCAAAGGCTGAGAGAGGCTGTCTTGGACCATTCCTGCTGCCAAAACAAAACACCTGAGATTGGGGAATGTATAAAGAATAAAAATTTATTTCTCAAACTTCTGGAGGCTGGGAAGTCCCAGATCGTGGTGCTGGTAGGCTGGGCATCTGTGAGGGTTGTTCTCTGCTTCCCAGAGGGCACCTCACTGCTGCATCCTCACAAAGACAAAAGGGAGGAGCACTTGTCCTCACATGGCAGAGAGATGGAAGAGGGCGAACCCACTCCCTCAAGCCCTTTTAGAAGGGCCCTAGTCCCATTCAAGCAGACTCGGTCCTGATGATTTCATCACCTCCTGAAGGCCCCACTTCTTAATACCACAACATTGGCAGCAAAGTTTCAACATGTGAATCTGGGGGGACATTTTCAGACCATAGCATAGGCCAAGCCAGCCACGTAAATCAGTGAACCCAGGTCTTCATTCGTAAACATCAACAGATAACCAAGAATTCCTGGACACTTGGGGAAACTCACAATAAGAGAGAGGAACTTATGGCTCAAAGAGGCAGAACATCTGACCAGGAAGAAACTCTCAATAACTGCAGGGACAGAAGAGAATGTCATGTAATTCCAACTAGTTTCCTCAGACATCAGGGAAGGACTGGAAACCATAAAGAGAACCAATGCTAGTTAAAGTATTCAGTCTTAAAGGAGAAGTGTCCTGATGTCTGCAGTCAGGCTGTATTTCTTAAAATGAGATAGATTAATGGCTGGGTGCACGAATCCCCAGGCGCACAGATGTGGGATAAAGCAAGTGTAGCCACCTGCTAATTGGGGAATTAGTGGTGGGTATCCAAGCACTCACCATCCAATTGTTGCACCAAAATTTCATTTTGGAAATTTCCCTAGTAAGATGTGTGGGGAGGGAAATGAGCACTCAGAGGAATGAGAGAAGAGATGACATTAGTTGAAAGATGTCAACACAATTTTGGAAGCTAAAGAGGAGGTGGATGTGTGGTTCTGACTTAGCAGACCAGAGGGAGCTAAGAGCCTGGAGGGCAAGAGCCAAGAAGCCAGACAGTCTTGTGCAGGATGCAGGAAAGGCTCAGGAACTGGAGGTCTCTGAAGGTTGAGATGAGGTGGTGACCAAAAGGGAGAAAACAGGGTGAAAAGCCAAGCAGCAAGGAGACGTCCTTGTCCATTTCCCATTGTGTCCAACCAGGTATAAACCATCACTTTCTGTCCTCAGAGATGCCAGGAGCAGGGGAGGGCAGGGGCCTGGCAGTGAAAATCTATCACAGTAGACAAGGAAACCTTCCAGCCTCGTGCTTAATTCAGCCTGAGAACAAGGCAGCCAGAAAGATCCTCACCAGTCTCTAGGCAGGAGAGTGGAGGATTCTTTCCCAGGGAAATGTACAGCCAAGGAGAAAAGACCCATTGATATAGAAAGTCAGGTGCCAAAGAAGTATCTGGTCCCTGCCCAAACACTGCAGTGAAATTCTCAATAACTGATCAGTAATCGGCAGCTCCTACTTGCTTTTGGGTATGTAGCCAGGATCACCATGGGGGAAGCCTCACCGCCAGAAGAAAGAAATGAACACATCGACCCACCCAGGAGATGGAACTCAAAGGAAGCAGAGGAAATGGAAGAGAATTCAACATTTCCCCCCAAATTAAAATTAAGATCCTCAGTGAGAACAGATAACATTGTTCCCACGAAATAAAAACAGCATACTACCAAAAAAGTAACCTTTTTAAAATAAAAAGGAGCTCTTGGAAATTGAGATTTAGCTTGCAGAAATAAAAAAAGGTTACGGAATTAGCAGAGAAAGCGGTCGGATTCTAAAAGTAGAAGAAGATGACCAAAAAGGCCAGGTGCCGTGGCTCACTCCCAACACTTTGGGAAGCTAAGACAAGAGGATCCGTTGAGTCCAGGAGCTCAATACCAGCCTGGGCAACATAGCAAGACTCCATCTCTACAAAAATTTAAAAACTAACTGGGCAAGGTGGCACCCATCTCTAGTCCTAGCTACTTGGGAGGCTGAGGTGGGAGGACTGCTTGAGCCTGAGAGTTCGAGGCTGCTGTGAGCTGTGACTGCACCACTACTCCAGCCTGGGCAACAGAGAGAGACCCCGTCTAAAACAAAACAAAACAAAAGATGGATAGCAGCTAAGAAAAAAAGTTAAGAAAATTAAAACATCAATTCACAAAGACCAACATCTGAATATGAGGAGGTACAGAAAGAAAAAAATCAGAAAAAAGAAAATTATTAAAGTAGTCCATAAAGTGTTCTTAGAGAAAGGAAACAAGGATGAAAAAACACCCACACCAAGGTATATCATGAAACGTTAGTACATCAGAGAGGAAGAGAAGATTTCGAAAGTTCCAGAGAGAAAAACAGGTGTGAGAATCAGAATGGTCATGGCCTCTCAACAGCGGTACCGTCAGAGACGGAGGCCATGCCTTCTGCACAGCCAACCTGCACAGCCAACCTGGAGTCCTACTTGGACCGTGGACCTTGCTGGAGGCAGTGAGAGATGCGCTCCATCAAAATGATAGTGTCATCTAGGAAGGCAAGACGTAGATGTAGAGAACAGGGCATCTAAGCAGAAGAGGAAGTGGGGATGCAAATACGAGGAAAACAGGCCTCAGGGTCCTGCGCCCCTGTCTGAATGGAGCACGAAGGCAGTCAGCTCTGAGAAGCACATCTTCAAGAAGATATGGGCTACAAGCCATGAACAGCATCAAACAAACAGGACAGAAAACCTCAGTGTTACAGTGGAGGTGAGTGCTAAGGAAAATGCATTAGAAGTCTCAAGAAAACAAACACGAAAATGGCAAAGCTGTGGTCCAACAGCAAAGCAAACTAAGAGGTGGCATGATTTGGGGGAACTGATAAATGATAAGAGCAGAGTCCGCTTATCTTTGGCACAGGGAGTGTTCTCCTTAAAGGGCACCCAGTCAGTGACTCAGAATGCCAGGTTCTTCCCTAGGACCTGGTTCAGTCATATCTTTCATTCTGCAGGGAATGTTAGTAGTGAAATCATAAGCATATAAATATTCTTTGGGGTTGTTCTGTATTTAAAATCAATCTATATGGAGTACAATATAGAAAACTCAAAATTGTAAAAAAAAGAATCCCACGGCAGGTGGATAAAGGAAAAAGGAAGGTAGAATAACAGTGGGAGGAACGGCAGGATGCACCAAGCATGTGCCTCTCCTCTCACGAAGGGGGTGTGAGGGTAACTCCACGTGCCCACCTGGGTGGGCCTTGGGGTGCCCAGATTGAACATTCTCTTGGGTGTGTCTGTGAGGGAGCTTCTGGAGGAGACTGGGATCATTAACTGGTGAACTCAGTAATGCAGTTCCCCTCCCACAACATGCGTGGGCCTCCTCCAACCCATCAAGGGCCTGAATAGGCCAAACAGAGGAAGGGAGGATGTGCTCCCCTCCTGCCTGCCTACTCGTGTTGGGGCATTGGCCTTCTCTTGCCCTGGGACTGGGATTTACCCCATTGCGTCCGCTGGTTCTCAGGTATTCAGATTAGAATGAATGACACCACTTGCGTTTCTGGGTCTTCAGCTTGCAGAAAGCAGACTATGGGACTTCTCTCCTCTATAATTACTGAAGCCAATCCCTTACAAGAAATCTCTCTATATGAAGGTACTTAGGTAGACAGATTGATATAGAGACACATCACCTGTTTGGTCTGTTCTCTGGAGATCACTAATACAGTGGGGAGTCCAATGAAATTGCCTAAAACTGCCTACAGTAAGTGGGAAAAACCAACCCTCAAAGCGTAGTATTTGACAATATATAGGAGACCAACAGGAAACCTAGTAATAGTACAGCTGACCCTTCAACAACAAGGGTTTGAACTGCGTGGCCCCATCTATACACGGAGTTTTTTCAACCAAACACAGATGGAAAATACGGTATTCACTGAATGCAAAACCGTAATATAGAGAGGGGTCTACTTTTCCTACGTGTGAGTTCTGTGGGCTGAGTTCTGGACTTGAGTATGCGTGGATTTTTGGCATACGCAGGAGGATTCCAGGAACCAATCCCCCATGTATAGCAAAGGATGAATATATTAGTATTTTCAAGTATTTAGAAGGTATAAACCAAAAATAAAATTCGACAGACCCCTCCCCCTGCAACCATCTGAATGAACTTCCTCCTTTGCCAGGGCACCCGAAAATTTAACCCAAAAGACTGGTTCGGGCCATGACAGGAAGCAGGGGTTGGATGTGCCTCATTATACCCCTCCAGCATCAACATCAACACAGACCTTAAGTCTTATAAGAAACATTTACAGTCTATTTTTTCTAAAGCCTGCTACCTGGAGGTTTCATCTGTGTAATCAGAACCCTGATCTCTACAACCCCTTATCTTAACCCACACATCCTTTCTACTGATAATAACTTTTTCATCCAATTGCCAATCAGAATATGTTTAAATCTACCCATGACCTGGAAGCGCCCACTCCCACTTCAAGTTGTCCCGCCCTTCCAGATGGAACCAATGCACGTCTTACATGTATTGATTGACGTATTATGTCTCCCTAAAATGTGTGAAAGCAAGCTATGGCTTAACCACCTTGGGCACATGTTGTCAGGCCCTCCTCAGGCTGTGTCACGTGAGCACATCCTTAACCTTGGCAAAATAAACTTTCTAAATTGACTGAGATCTGCCTCAGATATTTTGGGTTCACAAAGGGACCAGGAGATGTGGGGCCGAGTGGATGCCAAATCCTCAACTCTCAGCCCAATAAGTTGTTAGCTACTATCTGCTCCTGATAAACCAGGAAACAGAGTATCTTATTTTAGAGTTACAGAGGTAATTACCAGAATTCGAAAATGCTTTCTCCCAAGATTGGGATAGGAGACAGGGTGGGAAATAAATGTTTAATGTACTTCTAGACTGTTGGATTTGTCTTTGTGCACGTGTTACTTTGATAATAGTTTTGAATTACCTTTAAATGAATGAAGTAGAGCTGTATAAATGCATACTACAGGGTATTCCTGAGATTGCAAACCAAAATTTAAATTGTGCACACTTTAAAAATAAATAAAAGAGAGAGAAAGAGAGACAGACTGAGTGATTGCTGCCAGGCTTTTTAAGAGAGTACATGCAGCTGAGGGGCTGGGGAGAGAAAATAAAAAACAAAAACAAAAACAACAAAAAAAAGAGAGTACATGCATATCTGTGCTTGACGGGCACAAGGCTTGGAATAAGGCATATCAAACACTAGGACTGAATGTCCCAGAAGTCGGGGAGGAAGAAGATTGTCGTATTTTCTCTTGTTTACTCCTGTATTATGTGGTTACTTTGGATATGTGGCATACATTGATAAATGTCTACCTTGTAGAGTGCTTTCTGTTGAAACTAAGGTTTTCACTAATATCTACTATTTTTCTAATATCTTATTTTAACTCTTAAATTTTGCCTCAATCATAGAAAATTCTACCTTTATTTTGGTTACAACTCAATCTTTGCAAACATACTCTCTTCCCAAAGGATTCAGGTTCTGTTGAATAAAGTAACAGTTGAGTGCTTCCCAGGCAGGCATGACGTGCTGGCCTTGAAGAGGGCTGTCTGGCTCTGGAGGCGTGGGCAGGAAAGCAGCAGGTCTGAGCGTCTGATAATGCTTGGACAATGGCCTGATTTGAACGTACTTTTAATTTCTGCTGGCAAGCCCAGAGTTCTTACAGCAGAGTCTTTCCATTTGGCTGCTCCCTACAATGGCTTTTCCAAACTGAATGCTAACCAGGTGGGGCTACTGTTGTTTGCGGGCAGGCGGTGCCTTCATTCAAAGCCTACAATTTCCTTCTCTGTGCCGGGGAAATACACAGCATGAGAACACTCTGTGTCCGGTCAGTGCCTCCAATCCAATATGATGAAGGGTCCCAAGTGAAGGAGAAGGCAGATGCGGAGACTCGTGGGAACAGCAAGTAGGCAAAGCTGGGTGCCACAAGGAGATGGCTGTCACCTGACAGTCACAGACAGAGAAAGGAGAAGACCATGGGTTCATAGGAATAGCAATGAGGGTCTTAATGGTTCTCTTTGAAAAATCCAATTCTTCGTACTCTCCAAATTCCCGAAGAATCAAAGGGAATGAGAACCATCGAGTTCTTCCATGCCTAGGTTCACAGCACCTTTCCTGACAACAAATAACTGGGTGGGGGAGAAGGTGTGAGTTGCCCTTGCCCTTCTGAGGGGCCCGCCTGCAGTTCCTCGGGCGGGAGCCACCCCTGCGCCTGCTCAGCCTCGCTGCCTAGTCTGCGCACAGCATCGATGGTGGCCTCTTAACCGCCTGTTGGAAGTTGTAACACGCATTAAAGTGTGTGTGGAGACTCTGTTGGAAAGTCCAAACACGAGGTCAAAATCGTGCCCAGAAAGGAGAAGCCAGAAAAATAAACTTAACTGACCTGCCCCATGTCCTCCTCTGTGAAATGAGGACAGCATGGCCTGCCCCGCATATTTCTATGGGAAACTCAAGCTCTGGTGTTGTCAACAACAGAACTCAGCCTGCAGGCAGCATCTGCCCCTCAGGAGTGCTCCACCAGGACTTTTGCTATGTTTGATACACAATGTAGAGAGCGGGGTTGGGTGTGGCTCTCCCAAGCCAGAACAGGGCCCCTCTTGAAAGTTGAACACGCCATCATTTTTAATGACAGATACTTCCCTTTACTTCTTTGCATTTTTGTAATTTTCTATTGAGGATAAATTCTAAACATTAAAGTGCAGAGTTCAATGAATTTTGATGTAGGAATACACTCAGGTAACCACCACCCAGCTCCAGATACTGTGCCTTCTCTCATTCAGAACCTACCCGGGAGTAACTGCTATTCTGACATTGATCCCTTTATTATGTTTGCCTGTTCTAGAACTTCTTATGGAGAGAATTATATAGTAGGGGATCTTTTGTGTATGTCTGACTTCTTTCAGGATTCTGTCTAAGAGACTCACCCATTTTGCTACGGGGAGTTCTTTCCCTTTTCATTGCTGTGTAGTATTCCATAGGGTGACTATACCACCATTTATGTCTTTCTACAACTGATGGACACTTGAGTTGTTTCTAGTTCAGAGTCACAATGAATGAAGTTATCATGAGTATTCTTATATATGTGTTCTGGTAAACATATGCACTTAATTTTGTGTACTCTTTCCAGAAGGGGAATTGCTGGGTTACAGGGCATATGAGTATTTAGTTTTAGTAGTACTGCTCCGCATTTTCCAAAGTGGCCATACTATTTTACACTCCCAGTGAAGATGAATGAGAATTCTAGCCACTCCACATCCTTGCCAACACTTGCTATTTTCAATTTTAGACATTCTAGTAGGTGAGCAATTTTCCACTTAAATTTATAATAGCAACAATTACACTACAATGAGTATGGCAGTCTCCTAGTTGCTCATGAATACCCATTTTTCCAGACCTTAATATATTAATTATAGACTTTTAGCTGGTTACATAGTCACTCAGCTAGCAGCTATATTTCCAACTCCCCCTTGTAGCTACTACATGTGGGCCCCGGCCTAAGTTCTGATCAATGGTATGTGATAGAAGTGATGTGTGCTACTTCCTGGTATTGCACTGAAATCTACTGATCATACTCTTCATCTTTCCAGCTGGATGAATGGTAACATCCAAATGGGTAACAGCAAAGCTGCCCACCAGTCCTGGTCCACACATCTACCTCTGATAATGTTATGTCAGAAGTGGGCCGGGCGCAGTGGCTCACACCTGTAATCCCAACACTTTGGGAGGCCAAGGTGGGTGGATCACGAGGTCAGGAGATCAAGACCATCCTGGCCAACATGGTGAAACCCTGTCTCTACTAAAAAAAATACAAAAATTAGCTGGTGTAGCGGCATGTGCCTGTAATGCCAGCTACTCTGGAGGCTGAGGCAGGAGAATCACTTAAACCCGGGAAGTGGAGGTTGCAGTGAGCCGAGATTGTGCCACTGAACTCCAGCCTGGTGACAGAGCTAGACTTCGTCTTAAAAAAAAAGAAAGAAGCAAATAAACTTCTGTCTTGATCAAACCATTGGATTTTTATCATAGCAGGGAATCGTGTATCCAAATAAACACTCTGTGATTGCTCATTTGCCCTCTGGCTTGAACACACCTGGGCAGATGTTGTTTCTGTTTGCTTAGCACTCATTGGAGGCACCTGGGCGTCCCAGAGCCTTCAAAATCCCTTTCAGCTTCCTTCTTCCAGCTGGAGGACACGTTCTAACAACCAGGGGGCCTGACAGAGACTGGTGTGGACTCTCTATTTTGGAAAGGCTGGCCAGGAAGGCCACAATCTTAACAGCAAATTTCTGGGGTGGGGGAAGGGACAGAGATGGGGTAGGGGTCACAGCATGGTCGCAGAGGCCACTGCATGGTAACAGTGGAGGTGCCGCCCACCCACATCTCGGCAGAGTATGGTCACATTCAAAGGACATCTCAAGACTTTTCCGGAAGCTGCTGGCAGGTCCTAGACCCAACCTTCCCACAGCCCCTCAGAGGACCCCATTTCTCCACTTGCTGTGCTGACTCTCTAGGCTCAGCCTAGACACTCCACCCACCACTACAGGTGAGAGGCGGCAGACCTGCTCCTTCTGAAGACATCTCCTGCACTGCCTAAGGCTCCACCCTGGGCGATCTGGAAATGACTCTCAGCCTACTACGTGCCTGTTCCCACCCCACCACCACCACATTGAGAAGCAGAAGCAGAGAAGCCTCTACTTATACCCACCTGGCTGTGTTGGGAGCTGAGTATTATTTGTGCTGCCATACTTGACTTTCTTTCTCATATGGGACTTAACTATTATCTATCCAGTTACCATGCTGATCTGCATGTAGATGGTGTCAACATTCTGGCTGGGAAATAAATGCAGAGAAACTTTCCAATGCATGGCCTCATATCCACACACTGGGTGTTTCTGAGGAAACTAGAAAATAGATTGGTTAACATGATCTTTGATATGCTTGAAATTAATATGGGGGGAAGTAAGGGGGTCAGAGGTAAGGCAAGATTGGAGTTCATTTAGCTACTTTTATTTTTATTTTTTGAGACGGAGTTTCTCTCTGCCGCACAAGCTGGAGTGCAGTGGTGCCACCTCCGCTCACTGCAACCTCCGCCTCCCAGGTTAAAGCAATTCTCCTGCCTGAATCTCCTGAATAGCAGGATTACAGGCGCGCACCACCAGGCCCAGCTAATTTTGTATTTACAGTAGTGAAAAAAAAAACACGATGTTTTGCTATGTTGGCGAGGCTGGTCTCAAACTTCTGACCTCAGGTGATCTGCCCATCTTGCCTCCCAAAGTGCTGGGATTACAGGTGTGAGCCACCGTGCCCGGCCTGCTACTTTTATATGTATGTTTGAAGTGTTCAAACATACATATAAAAGTAAGCCCAGTAAGCGGCCAGGCTTTCATGGGGGGGAGGGCGCATGGGGCCAGGCAGGTGCGCTGGGGGTGGCCTGCACCCTCCACGGAGCCCCCAAGGGGCAAGCTTATCTATGAGAAAGTGTAAAAAAAACCAAACAGTAAAAAGGCAATCTTGGTCACTTTGGGAGACATGAACAATCATGTTGAGAGAAGGGAACAGGGAAGAGGGTCAGAGGGAGGAGGGAAGAGGAAGACCTAATGATGGCATCCAAGTCCCTCGTTCTAATGGTACCCATAGCACCTTTAGATGCAAGTGAGCCAACAGTACAAGCTGAAGTTCTAACGTTCACAACCAAGAGTGCCGTTTCCTTCATTAATGCAATAAACGTGTTTGAGGGCAATTTTATACAAGCATTGCGCCAAGAAGCCCTTGGGTTTGTAGCCTGGGCACTGTAGAAAGCTTTTCGGAGTTTCTACTGAATTCTCTCACAACCTTCTGTACGCATTAGGAAACAGGCTAGAGACGACAGGATTCTGGAAGGTCACGACGCCAGAAGTGTGGGCTCCAGGACAGCCATGCCAAGTTTCTTCTTTGCCCTGGGCTGCCCTCTATCAGCTTCTGAGCATGTGGGTCTAAAACCCAGGAGAGGCTTCAGCAGTTGTTGAGAAGCACACCTCTCTTGATCCCCTCCCTGCAAGGTGTTCCCAAGGTGGCCCCAGGCCTGTCTAGACGCTGGCCCTGAAGGGCATGCTCCTGTAGGGACAGCCGGCTCCTCTGCAGGGAGGTCCGTCAGAAAGCGTCCATGGTGGGCAGAAATGCACTTTCTCATCTAATTTCCACCCATCCGTCCTCATTCTGCCCTTCATAACACCACAGAATAATCCCTCCTCCCTGGACAGTTTTGCAGACATTGGGGTTCTGCTGACTTGTGCTCCACACATTGATTTTCTAGGCTGAAGACTACCAGTGCGTCAACTCCCCTCCTACAGGCTACTGGTGCCTGCCTTAGACACCAGGCAAGGGCACCAGTCAGATGTGTCTGACTAGTGAGGAATAGAGGAGAGTCCCCCCCATCTGGGCAATGCTAGCATGTATAGATCCCAAGTGTGCATCCCTCCTTGGGCATAGAATGCTGTCAAACCAGTTCTGTTCTAATCTGTTCCCGTTATGTTTCAATCCAAATGGGATGTGGAACATGGATTTGCGGACCCCTCCATTTGGAAAAGAGCTTGGAAAAAGCATCTCCTCTAGTTTTTTCCTGTAACCGTCACCTGCACTAAACCTGAGCACACAGTGCTGCAGGCTTTAGCTGCCATTCTCTCTCTCCATGCTCCCCAAACCCTCCAGGAAGACCATGCTGTCCTCACATTTCGGGATATGGAGGGATGAGGCCCAAGGTTACCCTGGAAACTACAGAGCTGTGAGTCAAGAGAGTCTATCAGATTCCAGGTCCCCACTCTTTAGAAGGAGGGTAGTGGCTGCCACGCAGCAGAGGGAGGAGGGGCGTGTGCTCCACCCCACCCTGCTTGACACCAGCTTTGTCATCTTAGCCTTTGCTGCACCCAAGCCCTATTCTCAGAGCCCGGGCAGTAAACCACAGGAACCTCAGGAGGCCCCTGAAGGGAACTCTGTGATTGCTGGGCCTGGGACTGGCTTCCTTTGTAAACTCTGGCTCTCAGAGCCAGTGCTCAGCAGGAAAACAGCCTCAGAGTCAGAGCCCCTGCCCCTCAAAAGCAGTCTGTAGTCCAGGGACGAATCACCTCGCCTGGAGAGGGCTCCCCAACTCCTCACATTCAGGGGACATCCTGGCTGGTTCCATTGGGAACTGTGTCCCCTTCTCAGGACTGTGTTTCTCAATAGGCCTGTCAGCCTGGCCCATCACTGTTTGAGCCTGTCACCTCTCCTGGGGGCAGAGGGAGGCGGTCTGGAAGGAGCAGCACCATCTCTGAGGGTCCCCAGATCCCCAAACCGATGGGCTAGTCACAAACGTGTCTCACCAGCAGCCGCACAGGAGGACCATTTGCCATCTAGAGTGGAAAATGATGAACATTTAGCAAAAGGCTTGCACCGGGGTGCAGGGAAAGCAAGACTCCAGGCAGCGCCAGCCCCTCCCCCTGGGGAATGGAAGCATCCCGGTGTGAAATATTCTTGCCCAAAGTCAGCAGCCCAATGTTCTGGGTGCCACGTGCCTCTACAGGTCAGATTCTCAGCAGAGCTGGCCCAGGGTCTGGGAGTGAAGAAAACCTTGGGTATTTGTGGGAGACCTGGAAAGGGTGGGGTTCATCCAGGACCCCAGAAGCGGCAAGCTTGTCTATTAAGAGCCGGTGGGGAAAAGGGTGAGAGGGTACCTCCTGGTCCTGGGAACGGGTGCTTGACTCAGCAGAGACCAAGGCAAGGCTGAGGGACATCCCTCTGGGCCTGGGGGGAGGCAAGAGAGATGGGAGCTGAGGAAGGAGTGGGGAAAGAAAGTGGGGAGAGGGGGAGGGACGTGGAAGAGTGTAGCCAAGGTGAAGAAAGAGGAGGAAAAAGAGAAGGAAGGAAAAAGAGGTTGGGGGAGGGGAAGGAGGGAGGTGAGCAGGGGCGCGGAGGAGGAGGAGGGAGGAGGAAGAAAGGGGCGGGGCCAGGGGAGGGAAGGGAAGGGGGAGGGGAAGGGAAGAGAAAAGGGAGGAGGGGGGAAGGGAGGGGAGCGGAGGAGGGGCCTGCGCGCCCTCGGTTCCCGCGCCGGCCTCCGCGCCCTCGCGCGCCGCAGCATCTCCGCCACCAACGCTGCCGCCGGGCCTCCTCGCCGCCCCCTCCCCGGCCTGGCCGCCTCCCGCCGCCGCCTCCGCCGCCGCCATTCCTGGCGCCCTAGCTCGCCCGGCCGGGAGCAGCCGCGGTCAGGACGCGCGCTCCAGGTAAGCGGCCGGGCTGTGCTGGAGGGAGGGCGCGCGGGGCCCGGCAGGTGCGCTGGGGACGGCCTGGACACTCCGCGGAGCCCCCACTCAACGCCCCTAGCCTCCTCCCCGGACCCTCGGAGCCCTCCCTGAACCCCTGCAGGAGCCCCTTTCCGGGACTCCCCGGATCCTTGGACTCCTTCCTGGATCCCCCCGGACCCCTCCCGGGTCGTCTCCCGGAGACACCTACCCTGAGCCCTCCCTGGACCCCTTCAACCCCCTGGACCCCTCTGCGATCCCTCCCCGGCCTTCTCCCGTTCCTGGGCGCCTCCCCAGTTTGCTGCGCGCAGGTGGCTCCTCTGGGCGCGGGGGAGCGGGGGCGCGCTGCAGACCCTGGCCAGGGAGGGGGCGGCGCGCTCGGCCAGGGCCCGCCGTGCCCGGCGTGCCCAGTCCGGCCCCGCCAGGTCAGGCCCCGCTCTGGCCAGCCCGGACTCCGGCCGGGCCCCTGCAGGCTTCTATTTTGGTCGCGGAGGCCGCGGCCTCGGTGTACCGGACTCGGCGCCGCGCACTCAGACAGGTGGGGCAGGTCGGGCTGCGTGGTCTGGTCGCCGCCTGGGAAGGAGTGCTCTGCAGGCCTCGGTTTCCTTTAGGGTTTTGGCTGCATTATTCTAGAACAGCCCAGGAGAACCACAAGCCTTAGCCTGGGCTGCACCTGTTGCAGCCGCCTGGTGAGCTGCAAGGGGCTGGCTCCACTGGGGGTATGCCAGTAAAAACATGTAAAGGAGGGTTGAGCTCGTGGTTGTCCTCTTTATTTATCTGGCTTAGTATTTTGGGGGGCAGGTGGGGGTGGGTGGGTGAATGGGACTCTGTATGTGGGCAGCTTGCCTCAAATGAGGCCTGGTGTTGAGGGCTGGGTCCTGCTTTCTGGAACGTTTGCCATGTGAAGTTGCTTTGCTTTTGTTTTGAAAACCTCACTCTGTTGAGCACATCCCAGGCTCGTGGGTGGCCAGGTCCTCAGAGGCCAAGCTGGACGTGGGGCCTGGGGCCAAGCATCTCACCCTGCTGTTCTGAGCCTTTACAAATTCGCCAGGCGCCACTGAATGGAAGTTTTCTTTCCTGGGGGTGAAGTGACACCGGCGGCCTGTCACCTCCTATGTGTCCTAGGCCTGGGGCCTGCCTGCTGGCTGCCCAAGAGAGGTTATTTGGGAATGTTTACTGTGCCCCCAGAAACAGGCAGCTCTGGCCAGTGCAGGGGCAGGATTCTGGTAGAGATGATAATGCCCTGATTGTCGTTTTGGCAGTTGGTGTCTGTATATATCATGTCTTGGTAGTCGTCAGCCGGAAGAAGAAAGCTTGCAGGCTCTGCATACCCACTAGGAAAGCTGGGGTGGGAGGGTGAGGGACGCACTGGCCTGTTTCTGTGAGCAGACTGCCCTCCCAGAAGGCCAGACCTTCAGACTGAGAAAATTGTACCTGGTACACTCAGTAAGTCAAACAAAGCAGTGAAAACACATCACCAGTGCCAGGAGCAGCCCTGCAGTCCCAGGAGGGTGGGCTCTTAGGAGTTGGTAGACAGAGGAACTCAGTGGCTGTATTTCAGAGTGCAGATAGGCAAAGGCCATCATGGGGAGGCAGAACCCTAGCTGCCATGCCGGCCCAAGCTCTTGCAGCACAGTGAAAGGGAGGGGACCCACCTCCTGACAGGCACACCCAGAGTCTGCTGAAAATGCAGCCTTGCACAGACCCTTCCCTGAGCACCCGGGGTCCTGGGCAATGGCCTGTCCTGGTCTGAAGTGTGGAATGCAAGACCAGTGACCATGTTGCACTAGCTGTCCAGTGGATCTGGGGCCAGGGAGGTGTCCTTGGTGACATCATCCACTTGTGGACAGTCCTCCCCGTGTGGACCGCTGGAGGCAGTTGCTCTCTAGAGCTGCCTTCCCCACACCAAGCAGTGTGTCTAGGCCAAAGCTTGGGAGCGCATGCTAATAGCTGGCTTTGAGCGGGGAGGGACCGGGCGATGCTGCCAGCACAGCAGCAAAATCAATAATGCATTGCAAAGATCAATGGTTTTCTGTATCTTCTGTGCTTCTGGATTGAGCCTGTGCAAGCCTCTGCCTCTCTTGGTTCCATTTCTGGTGGGGAGGGAGCAGTGGGTGGGTCTAGGAGAGTGGTTGCAGATTCTCCTCCTGACCCCTTAGAGCCAGAGCTCGGGGGAGGACCCATGGAGGTAAAACTTGCTGTGTGAAAATATAGAAATAAACATGCCATTGGCCGACCATCGAGCTTAGTTGCTGAGAGAAAGGCTGCTGTCTGTTGTTCCCAACCAAGGCAATGATTTCTTCCCTGAACTTGGACAATTCCAGGAAGAAGACTCACAGCTGAGAAGGGAAGAGACAGAGGCACCTGGGGTGGGTCCTCTCTTCCCTGGGCCAGGGTCCGCCCTGGGCTTGGCAGATGCAGCATCCAGCCCTGCCTATGGCATCCCCATCACCATGACCATTGCCATCCAAGGTCTAGGGCTGTCCTGGATGTCTAAGGGTGTCACCCAAGAGCTGCGCTTGTAGAGCAGGCTCCCCTGCACACAACAGGGAGAGGTTTACTGGGGACTTTGCTGTCGAGAGATGACAAGGGAAAGCAGAGATTTATTAGGAGGAGCTATCTGCTGATTCAGTCAGGTGGAGAAGGTGCGCCAGGGCCTTCCCTGAAAGCTGGGTGGTGTTTTCGGCACACTAATTAAGGTGATCCTTGGGATAAGCAAATTGCTTTGCTGCTTGTGGCTCACTTTCCAGCTTTTGTGACTCTCCCTGAGTGAATTTGCATTTGCCTGGGGGTGTCACGGCAGGGGCCCCAGCTTTCTACTGCCTTGCTGTGGTTATCCCTGGGGAATGAACAACAGTCCGAGGGTGCAGAACCCCAAAACCACCTTCCCACAACACCTGTGCAAGCCTCAGCAGGGCGGGGGGGTGGAGGGGGTGGGGTGCAGGCAGTGTCTTGTTATTTGGTCCAGAAGTTTCAGCTGCTGCCCATGAAAGCAATGACTGCATCCGTATCCTGGATTGCGTCTAAGTGGCACCCCGAGATTTCTGGCTTTGATCAAAGCCTGACCCAGAGCTCTCACTTGGCTCAGCACTTGATCCAAGAATCACTCCTTTGAAAGTGAGGCTATTGATGTGTCTCATGGACTTTTGTGGTGAATGACAATTTTAAGAAATTCCTTAATTACAGCGTTGTGGTTATGTTAGAATAATCGTTACCCTTTAGCCATAGATACTGAGTGTTGGTAGATGAAATGATGTTTGGGATCTGCCTCAGATTAGTGTGGGGTGGGGAAGCAGAGGGGATGAGGAGGGATGGGATTGTCTGAGTGGACAGTTGGGGGTCTGGATGAGAGTACCTAGATTCTGTGTTCTGTTCTGGTTACTTCCATGCACTTTCAAAATTCTTCATCATAAAAAGTTAATAATGATCAGAGATCTCCAATTCCCCTCTTAAAACATGCCATTGGATCTTTTACTTCATGATGACACCATTGAAAAGTTTACTTTAAAAAATGTGCCAATGCATTAGGTAGAAACATCGTTCCTTAGTGTAGACTATAAAGAATGTGCACTTTCCATGCAGCAATGCGGGCGCTTAGCACGGAAGCCCGTCTGGAAGGACACACACCTGGTATTCAGCAGATCATCATGGAGCCTCCTGTGTGGACCTGGGTGCCAGATGCTGCCCCAGGCTCTAGGGACATAGCCCCGACTGAAAGCAGCACTCCATAGTTAGCAAAGGGTGGGGCTTGTGTACACGTGAGTGTGTGTGTAAGTGTGCAGTGGGAGTGTGTGTTGGGGGAGGAGAGGGAAGAGGAAGAGGGAACCTATACTTTCCTCTCATTGTACTTACGTATGATTTGTTTCTGTTACAAAATAATTATTTTTGTAATTACAAAATGAATTTTTAAAAAGTGGCCTCCATTAGGTCATATACTTTCCTCTGGCATTTTAAATAGAATTTGATTTGTGGAAACTGATGTTTGTACACATCTTAATAACAGATGAATTGGCTTCCATGAGGCAGTCAGTGAATCAGTAGTTATTGACCCTCTGAGTCTGTGCTTTGTGGGCTATGAAGGATAGAAATCAATGCACTACTTTCAGCATTAGGGGAGACAAGACGAAGACCCTGACAATTAAACAATAGTACAGTCCAGCAACAGAAGGGTCAGCCTTACCCTCAGTACCGAAACGAAGGCTGAGTCTAGTCGGGAGCCTGTGCCGGGTGAGTCCCCGTTGCCAGTTGGCTAACCTGGACCTGGGGCTTGTTCAGGCATTTTCTGCGGTGCCGTTGTTTTCTCTTTACATTTAGTGGAGGATATGTTAAGTAACCTAAAGCTATAGCAAAAACGTAAAAGTAGCGCGTGCTGCAGAGAAGTCTACAAAGTGAAAAGTACAAGTTGCTTAGAATTCTGATAGTTTTTGTATTTTCCAGGTCTGTTGCAAGAAACTAGAGTTGCTTGAGCAGCCAGCATGTGATCTGCCTTGATGTAGAGTTTGGGTGTTTGTTGGGCTCTCTGATTTGTGTGTTTTGATTTTGTTTGGAAGGATAGAACGTTTCTCGTTAGGCCTGCAGTTGCTCCACTTGGTTCTCACTGGGAGTTTGCGAGCATTACTTTGCTGTTGTTTCTGACTGACATGTCCCATGTGCTGTGAGGGCACAGCTGGGTGCTGCAGCTGGGCTGTGGCGGGGCTGTGAGCCCTGGCCCATCCTCAGGGGCTGAGGGTCCTGGCACATGTTCATCCTGGGAGCCGCCTGCCTTCTCGCCTGCACAGAACTACCCCGTGGGAGGATGCACATTCTCTCCCCACATCTGGATCACACTTGTCTGTACAGTCCCCTCCTTCTGAGGGCCCACAAAGAGCTGAGGCATCTGGAGGAGTCACAGTGCCGGCACCTCTGGGCCCTGGCAGGTGATGCTACTGTGTCTTAGGTTCCAGATGTGAAGGAACTGCTTACCTTTCAGGACCCTCCCACCTCTTGAACCTGTTCGCTTCAGGAAGTTTCACTGCTTCCCCAGAAAACATGTATTGAATGCCAGTGATGGCTGGGGGCTGCTGGGGATATGGTCAAGTGGAGGGAGATGGGAGCTAATGAGAGGGGAGATAGATAGTTCCAGGTCTAGGTGCTCAAGGGGCCAGCGGTTTGTTGAGGGGTGGTTGTTATTTAAAATCAGATGGCCCCCGTGCCCTCATGAGCCCTAGATGTGGGGGAGATGAGGAATGGTAAGGGGACACTTAGGCACACATGAGCAATGGCAGGAGGGCGGTGCGGGTGGGCCTTGCAGGAGCTTGGCAGCCTGCTCAAGGTGGGAGGCAGGCCGATTCCAGGCTTTCTGCCAACAGGACTGTGATGGGTCCCATGAGGGCTGTTGCAGCAAGAGAGGGGTCCAGGATGACCCAAGGGTCTTGGATTGGGCATTGGAAGGGTGAAGTTGCCATCACCCTGAGACCGAGGTCTTCCGGGGAGCAGTTGTGAGGATTCTTTCCACACGGAGTCCCACTAGAAGCGATATTGTCTTACTCAGTTTTATTGGCATGAATTATGACAAAGTATATTCACTTGAAGTGCACAGTTAACTGAGTTTTGAAACGTGTGTAGCATACAACGGCCACCGTAATCAGGATATAGACCAGGATTTGGTAAGCTTTGGCCGTGCAGGTCAAAGCTGGGCCCATTTATTTTGGAATCATCTGTGGCTGCCTTTATGCTGTTACAGCAGAGGTGAGCAGTTGCCACAGAGACCAAAAGGCCCTGAGAACCCCCCCACATTTCCCTGTTGCCCCTTTTCAACCCCCTCTTCCTGGCAGTCCCTGACCTGCATAGATTAGATTATTACAGCTTGGATTTATTTCTCCAATACTTTCAAAGTAGGAGGATATATTTGACAGTTGCTCCTAGACTTGTGATGGGATTACATCCTAATAATAAACCCATCATTAAGTTGAAGATATCCTCCTAAGTCAAAATGTGTTTGATACACCTGACCTGTCCAACAGCATAGCTTAGGCTAGCCCGCCTTCAACGTGCACTGAACACTTACATTAGCCTACAGTTGGGCTGGGTCATTTAACACAAAGCCCTTTTTATAATAAAGTGTTGAATATCTTATATAATTTATTGAATGCTGCACTGACAGTGAAAAACAGAATGGTTGTGTGGATACTCGTGGTACCGTTTCTACTGGATTCGAATGGCTCTCACACCATTGTAAAGTCGAAAAATCATAAATGAGACCATTGTGCATGGGGGACCATCTGCATAATCTTTGTGTCCAGCCCCTTTCACGCCGCACAGTGTTTTTGAGGTTCTTACATGTTGCTGTGCATGCCAGCACTTCATGTCTTTTTATTGCTGAATAGTTGGTGGACGTTTGGATTGTTTCCTCTTCTGGGTTATTGTGAATAAAAGTGCTGTGACCTACAACTCAACAACAAAGACAGCTGGTTAAAACATGGGTAACTGTGTCAGCAACAGTGATAGACAAACGGAAAATAAACCTGGGAGAAGGTGCTTAACATCATTAGTTGTTAGGGAAATGTGAATCAAAGCCACAGTGAGGTACCACCTCGAACCCTACTAGAATGGCTTTAATTAAAAAAAAGGGGGTGGGTAACAAGTGTAGGTGAGGTGATGGAGAAATTAGAACCCTCAAAGATTCCAGATAGAAATGTAAAATGGTGTAGCTGTTTTGGAAAAACTTTGGAGATTCCTCAAAAAGTTACAAAATTACCATATGACCTAGCAGCCCTACTCCTAGGTGTATACTGAAAGGAATTAAAAGCAGGGACTCACAGAAACTTGAATGTGGCTGTTCATAGTGGCACCATTCCACTAGCCGAAAGACAAGCAACCCAGATGTCCAGCAGTGGTTGAATGGGTAAGCTAAATGTGGCGTGTTCATCCATGGCCTATGATTCAGCTATAAAAAGGGATGAAGCACTGATACATATTACAATGTGGATTAAACTCAAAAACATTGTTCTAAGTGAAGGTAGCCAGGCACAGATTAATAGTTGCGTGTTGTATTATTCCATTTATATGAAATGTTGAGGATAGGCAAATCTTTCCAGACAGAAAACACATTAGTGGTTAATATAATATATTATTCCATTATATGAAATGTTCAGAATAGGCAAATCTTTCTAGACAGAAAGGACATTTCAGGGGCTGGGGATGTGGGGGATGGAAAATGAAGACTTAATATGCATGGGGGTTCCTTTTGAGGTCCTGGAACTAGATATAGTGGTGATGGTTACATAACATTTTGAATGTACTAAATGCTACTGGATTATACTCTTTAAAATGGTAAATTTTATCTCATGAGTATTTTACCACAATAAAAGATGATATAAGAAATGCTGTGAGCATTCATAGGCAAACCTTAGCGTGGACATATGTTTTTATTTGTCCTGCGTAACTACCTACAAGTGGAATTACAGGGTAAGTAGATGTTTAACTTGATTTAAAAACTGGCAAACTGCTTTCCAAAGCAGTTGTATCATTTTACGTTCCCACTGCTAACGTATGAGAGTTGCAGTTGGTTCACATCCGTGCCAACACTTGCCGTTGTCAGTCTTTTTAATTTTAGCTATTCTAGTGGAAATGTGGTAGTGCTGTATCCGTGCGGTTTTGGTTGAGCATCTTTTCATGTGCTTATTAGCTATTTGTGTATATTCTTTTGTGAAGTGTCTGTTTAGATCCTTTGATTACTTTTTAATTGGGTTATGTCTTCTTATATGTGAGTTATAAGTGTTCTTTACATATTCTTGATTCAAATATTTGTATTGCAAATATTTTCTCTCAGCCTATGGCATGCCCTTGTATTTTATTAGTTATATCTTTCAATGGGCAGACTTTCTGGTTTTAAGTTGTTTTAATGGTTTGTGCTTTTTGTGCCCTATTTAAGAAATCTTTGTCTGACCCATAGTGATAAACACTTTCTGTGTTCTCTTCTGAAAATGTGGTAATTGTAGCTTTTGTGTTTAGGTCTGCAATCCATTTCGACTGGACGCCGTGGCTCATACCTGTAATCCCAACGCTTTGGGAGGCCAAGGCAAGTGGTCATCTGAGGTCAGGAGTTTGAGACCGGCCTGGCCAACATGGTGAAACCCTGCCTTTACTAAAAATACAAAAATTACCCAGGTGTGGTGGTGCACGTCTTTACTCCCAGATACCGAATGTTAAATCATTCTTGCAATTCTGTAGACCCAGCTACTTGGGAACCTGCGGCAGGAGAATCACTTGAACATGGTAGATGGAGGTTGCAGTGAGCCAAGATTGCGCCACTGCACTCCAGCCTGGGCAACAGAGCGAGACTCAAAAAAAAAAATCTGCGATTTTCGAGTTAATTTTTAGTGGAGAGGATGAAGGATCGAGGTTCATTGTTTTGCCTGTGGACATCCAGTTGTTCCAACACCATTTGTTTTAAAAACAACAAGAAGAAGCCCATTCTTTCTGCAGTGAATTATGTTGGTACCGTTTGTAAATTAATTGGCCGTATCTGTGTGCCTTTGTTTCTGGATTCTGTTCTGTTCCATTATGGCTTATTCCCCATAGGTCCCAGTGCCACACTGTCTCTGTAGTAAATCCTGAAGTCAGGTGGCATGACAATTTTGCTTCATTTTCAAAATTGTAGTGTCAGTTCCAGATCCTTTGCATTTTCACATATACTTAAGATCAGTTTGTCAATTTCTGTAGAAAGCCTGCCTGGATTTTGACTGGAATTGTATACTCCTTAGGTCAATTTCAGAAAAGAAACCATTGTAATAATATTCGGTCTCTTGACCAGTGAGCATGGAATCTCCCTCTATCTATTTTCATCTTCCTTAATTTCTTTTAGCAGTGTTTTGTAGTTGTGAGTGTACAGGTCTTGCACATGTTTTATCAGATTTACTCATAAGTAGTTCATATTATTATTCATGGATTTAAAAAATTTTATTTTCCAGTTGTTACTTGCGATGTATAGAAATACGATTGATTTTTTATATTTTTGTTTATCCTGTGAACATTGCTAAGTCTCGATTTTTGTCACTATCATAGAAATATAATTGATTTTTTAAATATTTTTTTCTTTATCCTGTGAACTTTGCCAAGTCGCTGTTTAAGTAGCTTTTTTTGTAGTCTCTCAAGATCTTCCATGTAGATAATTCTGATGATTATGAATAAAGACTGGTGTTTTTCTTTCCAGTTAGAATCCTTTTTACTTCTTTTTCTTCTTTTTTTCACTTCTGGGACCCTCAGTACAAGGGTTACTAGAAGTGGTAAAAGTAGGCATTCTTGCCTGTTCCCAATCTTAGGAAGGAAGAATTTCAAGTTTTCTGTTGTTGTTGATGTTAGATAAAGATATGAAGTGCATTTTACAAGGCGGTGGTAGTTTTCTGATTTTCTGAGAGCTTTCGTCATGAGTAGGTGTTGAATTTCCTCATGTACTTTCTCTGTATCTGTTGAGATGATCATATGGTTTTCCATTTTTTGTTTGTAAATATGGCGAATTACACTGGTTCACTTTTGAATGTTAAATCGTTCTTGCATTCCTGGCAGAGATCCCACTTGGTCATGATGTATCATCTTTTTATATATTGCTGAATTTGATTTGCTACAATTTCATTAAGGATATTTGTAGCTATATCATGAGGAATGTTGTTTTCTTTTCTGGTACTATCTTTGGTTTTGGTATCAAAAGTAAACTTTGCCCCACACAATGATTTGGGAAGTGGTTCCTCTTATTATTTTTGAATAGTCTGTGTACGGTTGGGATTTTCTGTCTCTCTCCCCCCTCCCCTCCCCTCCCCTCCCCTCTCCTCTCCTCTCTTTCCCTCCCCTCTCCTCTCCCTCCTCTCCTCCCCTCCTCTCCCTTCCCCTCTCCTCCCCTCCTCTCCCTTCCTCCCTTCCTCCATTCCACAAGGTCTCACTGTGTCGTCCAGGCTGGAGTGCAGAGCTATGATCATAGCTCACTGCAGCCTCAACTTCCTGGGCTCAAGTGATCCTGCTGCCTCAGCCTCCTGAGTAGCTGGCATTACAAGCATGTACCTCCATGCCTGACTAATTTTTTTGAATTTTAGTAGAGACAGGGTCTCACTGTGATTCCCAGGCTGCCCTTGAATTCCTGAGCTCAAGCCATCTTCCCACCTTGGCCTTCCAAAGCGCTGAGATTGCAGGTGTGAGCCACTGTACCCAGCCTTTCTGGGGTTTTCTTTATGGAGAGGCTTTTAATTATGAATTCAATTCCTTAACATAGGACTATTAAGATTTCCTATTTCTGTTTGAGTCAGTTGTGGTCATTTGTGTGATTTATTGAGCTATAATTTTATATGGAGTGAAATCTATCCTATTAAATGAACCATTCTGTGAGTTTTGGTTAATGCATGTGGTTTTGGTAAATATAACCATCATCAAATCAAGGTTTGAAAAATTTTCACAATTCTAAAAATTCCCTTGTGTGCCCCTTTGTAGTCAGCTTCCTTACCCCAGACCTGGCAACCACTGACCTGTTTTCCACCCCTCTAGACTTTTCCAGCATTTCATATAGAAGTTATACAGTTTGTAGGCTTCGAGTCTGGCTTTCACTCAGCATAATTGTGCAGGTATTTGAGCAGTAAATAAAGCGATCAGATCTATGTCTCAGGAGTAACTCTGGCATTTCAGAGTGATGACTTGGAAAGACGAGGATTGGAGACAACGGGAAGAAGTTATGGGACAAGAATGCTAGATGACGTTCATGGTGGCCTTGTTATAAATGATATGCTGAATGCTTTCTGTACGTCTCATGGAATTTGCACCACAGTCCTGTAAGACTGGGTCAGTTCTTCCCTCTCGTTCACAGGTGAGAACAGAGAGAATAAGAATGTTATTCTCGAAACGGCTCGGCCAAGACGTGGTAAAGCCAGGAGCTGTGATTTGACGCTCCTCACTGAGGTGCGGCATCTAATGCACGCACCAAGAGGTGGCAGTTGGTTAGTGTTTTAAAGATTTTAAAGGCTCATGTACCCTTTGACCGTTGGAGTCTGAATGTGCTAGAAATTTAATTTATTTGAAGAATCATGAATGTTAAGAAGGATTTATTGAAAAGGGTGTTTCTCAGTGTTTATTAATTAATTTCTCAGTGTTTATTAATAGAGAGAGAGAGAAAATCCAGATATAACCTGGGCAGCTACCGACAGTGAAATGGTTAGGCAGGAGGTGCCATAGTAACACTGGTCACTCTTTAAAAATCTAGTGTAAAATATGCCTAATGAGATGAGAAGTCAGCATAATACAACATGTGCTAAGAACAGTTCGTGAACCAACATGCACAGCCAGGACTTATAATTGCCTAGAAAGCACTAGACTGTGTCCAAAATGCGAGTCAGATGTTTCGTTGGTGATGTGCCTTCTGTTCCCTCCTTGGTGCTTGTCTCCGTTTCTCTGATTTTCTGCAACAATACTTGTTATAGAAATCACAAAGGAGAAATACAAAGGAAAAGGTTGAAACATGTAGCTCAAGAACACACACACACACACATTCACACACACATTCACACACACACTACATACTACACACATACCCCACCACCATGCACCCAGTACACACACGTCAAACGACACACACATCACACCACACACCCCATATCACATACTACGCGCATGCCCCCCACACCACACACCCAGTATACACACATTACACACACACACCAATATAGCCACATACCTACCACGCAATACATCCACACACCACACACCACAGCACACACACCCCCATACCACACACTACACACATACCTGCACACCATACACACAAAATACACAACACATCCATACACCACATCACAGTCCACACACACACACCCACCACACTACATACACACATCACACCCACACACACTACATATACACTGCATATATACACTACACTTCGCACCACACACACCCCATACCAAACACTACACACATACCCCCATGTACACACACACCATACACCCACCTCCCCACCCCACACACCTAGTACACATACCACACACACTACACACACCCACCATGCAGTACATACACATACCATGCCACACACACACACATGCAACACGCACTGTACACATACACACCACACACACCACACATCAGACCCCATACATAATACCACACAGTCATGCTGCAGGTGTTACAGTGCATACCGCACACACACGCACCCTGCATGCATCGGAGTCTTGAGAGCCTTGCAGACTTCTAGACTGGCCATGTGTGCCTCGTTGCCAGAGCAGGCGGGTGTTTTGTAGCTTATTCTGCTCTTAAAGGGCACGCAGGCAGTGAAGCCGGCCCTCCCAGATGCTGTGCAACCACAGGTGGGCCTGCAAGGCAGGGTGGCTGTAGTGCCCTTTTCAGGACTCTGGTTCCTTCCACGCCTGCCACACTGTGCTCGGCCTCAGTGGGGCCTGCCCCTGGCCCTCAGTGGTTGCTGGGGGACTGTGGGATTATTAAATGAGATGACTCCTGTAATATCCCTTCTTGCCCATGTTTGAACTGAGATGCATGTGGAATTCAGGGTGATGTTTGCAAGCAAGCCTCAGAGAGATTTCAGTGCATGGGCAATATTGCTAAAACATGTTTTATTACAATGCAAAAACTTCCTGACCATCAGGAAGCCTGGCTGTGAATGTCTTATGCCTGGCTGCCTTCAGACACTGACAGTGACCCACATTCATTTTATATTGTGAGGCAGGACACGCGCGCGCGCGCACACACACACACACACACACACACATTGCACACGCATGCATACATGCCACTAAAAGTTTTGCTCACAACAGCTACCCTTAACTATCTGTGATACCCTCTGATATTTTTATTCGATAGCATTTGTTGAAAAACTCTTTGCAACCCCCAGGCTGAGAAATACTGACTCCCATGTAACATCTGGCCCTATGTGTGACTGCATGGAAATTAAACATTTTAGTATGACGTCAATATGTGTGCACTGTGTATTATTATCTTATTTCTCACATTGGCTGACATTGACCGTGTACTCCTCTACCGCTTGATTTTCCTCTCGGTGAGATTTCTGGGGCTGGGCATGCCTCAGAGCTTTCAGCACAGTGCCTACCCCAGGGCCTGGTGTTGGACCGTAAGCCTGAGAACAACAGGGCAGGGAAACTGGGTCAAAGCAAAGCTCTTGAGCAGGCGGAATTGGATATCTGGCTCGTCTTTGGATGCTGAGGGCAGTGGCTTGGGTTTCAAATGTGGAATCCTGCAAAGCCGCCCAGCTCCCTTGGTCTTGCCTGTAAGCAGCGGCTGCCTCCTAGATGTTTTGTGGGGCTGAGGCAGGGACCTGCCATCCTTATATTCCAAATCCATCCACAAGAGCACGATTGGATCAGGGCTTGTTTTTGCCGGCTTGGCAAAATCAGAGAGGTGGTGAGAAGGCAGTTTTTTAAAATAGACACCAGTTGCTACAGGACCTGGAAACAAGCTTTGGGGAGATGCAGACTGCATTTGTTTACAAGTAACCATTCTGTGACTCCAGCCAGTAGGTACAGGTTTTACTTCAACTGGAAGAGAGCGTTATTTAATAATTAGCAGATTTATGCCGGGCGCAGTGGCTCACGCCTGTAATCCCAGCACTTTGGGAGGCTGAGGCGAGTGGATCACGAGGTCAAGAGATCGAGACCATCCCGGTCAACATGGTGAAACCCCATCTCTACTAAAAATACAAAAATTCAGCTGGGCATGGTGGCGCGTGCCTGTAATCCCAGCTACTCAGGAGGCTGAGGCAGGAGAATTGCCTGAACCCAGGAGGGGGAGGTTGCGGTGGGCCGAGACCGCGCCATTGCTCTCCAGCCTGGGTAACAAGAGCGAAACTCCGTCTCAAAAAAAAAAAAAAAAAAATTAGCAGATTTAGGACTGCAGAAGGGATACATGGCTTAGCACAGATGAAGTGTCTCCTGGTGGAAATGAAGGACCCCTGAGAACGCAGACACACTCTCTCCCCTTTCTCTTTTCTCAGTGAGGAGATCATGCTCAGGCCACAGTGCCATTCTCCATATAAATGGTGGTGTCTTCTGGAGACTTCCACTGAGACGTCTTGTGTCAGGAGTACCATGAAGCCTTTTCCAGCGCTTATGTTGTAGTTACTAAAGATGGAAAAACACTTTGCCAAGCCCTGCCTTATTCATGAACTGTGTCATGCCAGGAGTCTGTCCCTCCTGGTGTCACCCTCCCCAAACTGCTGGGCCAGGGTCCCTCTCCTTGTTGCTGGAGGAGGCAGAGCGTGGCTTCTGCTGCACAGGAGACATTTGCTACAGTGCAGTTATCCTGAGCTTGGCAGGGCCTTCTGCTGTCTGGGGCCGAGAATGGCTGGGAGGCTTCCCTGAGGATCGGAGCTGTTGCTAATGCCTGTGTAAATGCTAATGAGTGTGGCCCGTGCTGTTCTTGGCGCTGTGACCCTTCCAAGTGCCTGTCTGATCAGAGCTGACATGAAGAGCAGATTCCATGGTTTGAGTCTGTGGCCTCGTGGTCGTCAGAGTGATGCAGGTGTGGCCCACTTGCTGGCCTTGCTGGTGCACATTCTCTGTGGACGTGTCCAGGAGGGCAGCAGGACACAGCCAGCCCGCGGATGGTGGACATTGCAAGTGCTGTGACCCATGTGAGCTGGTTGGTTCACAGCTGGCTTCACTGCCCTCTTCCTGGAGCAGCTAGGTCAGCCCCGCGGCCCACTGCTTTACAGTGGATCCCCTCGCTCGTCTGGGCGGTGACCCCTCTCCCTGCTTCCTTTCCTCTCTTGGAGTCAAGGGAAGGTTATCCGCAGGAAGCAGCAGCGGCGAAGCCCTCTTGCCGGGTTTGATCTCTGTTTTCATCTTTCCGTCTCTTCCTTCTGCAGTGAGATATTTGCAGAATTTACTGTGAAGCACACCTAGCCTCAGTGTGCAGCCCTTGAATCTTCACAAATGGAGCCAGCCGTGCGATGCCTGGGAAGAGGGGCAGAGCACAGCGGCCGTGGGCCCCTGCTCACCACTCCCTGGCTGATCACAGCACTGGTTAATCTTGGCTGGCTTGACTGTGTGCCTTGGATTCTGTAGCACGTCTTCGTGTGTGTCACTCAGCATCCGTCTGTGACATTTGGCTTGCGCTCACCTAGGGCCTTCTCCTCTTGCTTTGTCACCTCGTATTCCGGTGTGTGTGTCTGCCACAATTTAGGCACATTTATATCCACCACGGGTGTCTGGGCTGTCTGCTCGGCTGCTAGTTTGGAGCTGTTGGGAATGAGACTTGGAACGTCCTTGAGCACAGGCTGTGTTTTACCTTTTATTCTCCTTTCAGGAAACCAGGAGCCCTCTGGTTCTTATGGCTCCATTTCCTGGAGCAGGTCTGGCCTCCGTGGTGGCATCTGTGGTTTAATTTCATCTCAGACCTTGCACGTGGCACCCTGTTCCCAGACCTACTCTGAACCCTCCCCTCTGAGAAGGAGTCCCTGAACCAGCTCCTTCCTGCTGCTTGCTGCTGGGTGCCACCTCCCTTGCTGGGCCCTTGGGGGTCTTTCCAGCCGTGCCCTCTGTGCATCCTGCCACACCTCTACCTGCCCCCCCAGGCCAGGTGGGCACCTCCCTGTCATTCCTAATGTGGTGTTTCTCCGGTTTGCAGTTTCTGTCTCTGGCTGCACAGGGTCTGCCAGTCAGTCTGCTGCCATCCACCCCTCAGAAAGCGTGCAGTGCCTGCCTAGTGTGTGCCAGGTTCTGGGATGGCGGCGAGACGTCGGGGGTTGGAGGAGAATGGACAGGACATGTTACTTTTAGCAGGAGAAGGATGTGTGGGTGTATTGATAGGGGATACAGGGGCTTTGAGGGGACCTTGAGGGTGGAGCTGTCCAACGAGGACAGGCCTGAGGTGTTGATGTCACAAACACTGAGTTAGAACTCAGAGCAAGTAGGAAACAGCTGGTGGCTGAGCTGGGAGAAAAGCTGTAGTTGTTTTTAAAACATGGTGGCAATATCACTGTTGCTGTCACTGAGGTGCAGCGTATCTGTCCCCTTGCTGTGGATCTGGGTTACCTCCTGACTGCCTTGATTGGTGGAATGTGGTGGGTGTGAGGCTGAGTGACCCCCAGTGTGGCTTCCTCATTGTTTACCAGGATGCTGTCTCTGGGAGCCCTGTGATGCCAAGAAGTTGGCCCTTTGGCAGCCATGCTGTAAGGAAGCCCAAGCTCCACAGACTGCCATCGGGGCTCCAGTGGGCAGCCTTGGTATTCAGTCCCTTCCACTCAGGGCTCTCATATATGAGGGGACAGGCCTTCAAGGACTGTAGCCCTTGGTAGTTAGGTGTGTCAGCTTCGGTGTCCTTGGACATTGGAGCAGAGATAAGCCGACCCTGGACGGGGCCCACTGAGGCTCCTTGCAGAATTGCAGTGTAGTAACATGCTGCAGGCTGCTGAGTTCAGGTTAACGTGCAACACAACAGCAGTGACGGAAACAAAAATGGTGGCTGCCCAGGGTAGGGGAAGGAAGGGCCCTGCGGTGGGGTGGGAGATGAGGGGCCTAGGACTGAGGTTTTGGGTGGACAGCGAGTATGAACAAGGGAAAGACCCCTAAAAAAGGGTACAGTGAAGATGATTCATTTCATCTCATCCCACACATTTTCAGTCTGTATATTGTGGGCTGTCTTGCTTTCCCTGTAAACGAACCTTGAAGGAAACATAATCCCTTTTCATAGGAGCACAGAGGACACAGGGATGAATCTCTTGTAGCTGCCCATAAAAAGTACCACAAACTGGGTGATTTCCAACAAGAGAAATTTGTTCTCCTAGTTGTGGAGGTCGGAAGTAAAAATCAAGGTGTCAGCAGGGCCGTGTTCCCCCAAGGCTCTAGGGGGGCCTCCTTCCTGCCTTTTCCCACTTGTGTTTCCCCAGTGTCACTTGCTTGTATATCGCTCCAGTCTTTGCTCCAACATCACATGGCCTCTGCATCTCTGTCTTCCCCTCTGAGTGTATCTATAAGGACACTGGTCCCTGGATTTAGGGCCCACCCGGATAACCCAGCGAGATCTCATCTCGTGATTCTTAATTACATCTGGAAAGACCCTTTTAGCAAACAAGATCACATCTTCAATCTGTTAGAGCACACAAGAAGGCGACTGAAATACTGCGTGGCTGGGCTGGTGGCCCTGGTGGGTGGAGACGGGGCTGGCAGGCTTTCACCTTCTCCAGGATATATTTCAGCAGGGCTTTATCAGCAGGAAAATGGAAACCACGGCTGCTTTTTGCCTTTGTGGGAAGCTATAGAAATAAGAGTACAGTGGAAACTCTCTGCTTTGTAAAATAGCTTCATGTTGACTCAGAGGGGAAACAGGAAAGGTGCCTTCTATCTTTTTTATGCGAATTTTTCTCTCTGTTGGTGGGGACTTTGCTTTTAAGGGGTGTTTCTACAAGAATATTTGTTGGATATTTAGTGAGAACCGGAAGTAAGATGTGCTGACTAACTTTTCCATTATTTTAATGGCATTTTTATCTCTCAGAGACAGAAAGCAAAGAGCGAAAGCTTTCATTGTGCTGGGTGAACGCCATTAACAACCAGCTTTTCTGAGTGTTTTTCTCTGCCATTTTCCTATACACACACACCCGTGAATGATAAGTACACACACATCAGGCCGGGCACCGTGACTCACACCTGTAATCCCAGCACTTTGTGAGGCTGAGCTGGGCAGATCACGAGGTTAAGAGATCGAGACCATCCTGGCCAACATGGTAAAACTCCGTCTCTACTAAATACAAAAATTAACTGCGTGGTGGCGTGAGCCTATAGCCCCAGCTACTCGGGAGGCTGAGGCAGGAGAATCTGTTGAATCCAAGAGGCGGAGGTTGCAGTGAGCAGAGATCACAGCACTGTACTCCAGCCTGGTGACAGACTCCATCTTAAAAAAAAAAAGTACACACATAACCGTAGAGGGGTGTTTCCCCAAAGCCACGGTCATACCATGTGTACCTTGCTTTATTTGCTCACCACTGTGTCATAGAAGTGCATGTTCTACAGTGTGCCGGAAAGCCCTGTGTGCCCTTATGTGCGCTGTGTGCGCCTGGGGCCTTCAATGGAAGTCTCTGCAGTCTGCCACACCCTTGATTGCTTTTCCTGGTGAATATTACTGTTATCAGCGCATCAGTCAGCAGGACATGTGATGGCCCCTGTGAATGATGGAGCCCAGAAAAAGAAATTGGCAGGTTTGTAGTAGGCCGTGTGTGTGTGTGTGTGTGTGTGTGTATTTGAATGTATTTGGGCATCTGTGTGCATGTGTGTGTGAGTGTCTACCTGTACATGTGTGCCCGTATGTTCCAGAATAGCAGTGCACAGCACGCTGGAGGTCTGCATTCTGGGAGAGCTTCTTGGATTTAGGAGTGTCTTCTTATTAGGAGTCTTACTGAACTTATTTTATGGAAGTCTTAGTTGTATTTTTAGCCAAAAGATAAGACTCAATCCCACTCTCCTCCGTGCCTTCAGCTTGTCTAAAGTGAAATGGCCCGAGCAAGAATTTGACATGGTGCCACAGTGGTGTGGTGTGTTTCTCTGGGGTCCCATATGTTGGCTCTCCTATCCCTGGACAGGTTAGCCCAGTATCCCAGCCAAATACTGTGTATGTGCCCAGATTCTTCACAGGCGTGAATTTTTGTTGGTGCCACGTGCTCATGGGGGCTGCCTTCCACAGTCAGACTCTGCTCTGAAGTAGGAGTTGTGGGCATCTCTGGAGCCAGGCATGGTACCTTTGCCATGTTCTGATTGATTGTGTTGGTCAGGGTTCTGCAGAGAAATGGAACTAACCCGTGTGTGTGTGTGTGTGTGTGTGTGTGTGTGTGTGTGTGTGTGTACATTACAAGGAAATGGCTCACGTGGTTGTGGAGATGCAAGTCTGAAATATACAGCAGACTGGAGACCCAGAGAAGAGTTGCAACTCAACAGAAGGCTGTCTGGAGGCAGAACTTCCTGCTTCTCTCCTTGGGGGAGGTCGGTCTGTGCTATTCATGCCTTCAGCTGTTTGGATGAGGCCCACCCTCACTGCAGAGGGTCATTTGCTTTACTCCAAGCCTCTCTTTTAAATGTTGATCTCATTAAAAAGTAGTACCTCCACAGAAGCACCAAGAATAATGATTGGCCAAATGTCTGGATACTGCGGCCCAGCCAAGTGGACATGTGACATCAGCCATCACACTCGTCAGTGCTCCCCAGTGCACGGGCCCTGTGGTTGGCTGTGTTTTATATACAAGTGTGGGCCCTAAGTAAGATGTGTGAGCTTGCTCAAGATGTATAGTACGAAGGTGTTGTCCTGCTCCCAGAAGCCTGCCCCAGAGCAGGCAGGGCTTGCCACCCTTGCTCAGAGGTCATCAGGCCAGTGTAAGATGGCTGAAGGTTGGCACTTCTCACATTCTAATGGCACCGGGAGTGAGGTCTGAGGCTTATGCAAGCTGCACTCTCACCTCAGCTGACCTTCTGCTTCTTAGGATGGTTGCTTCCGTCCAGTCACCACTGGCCCCATATTTAAGCATGAGTAATATCTTAGGTGCCTCTGGAGATGATTCCTGTTGTCCTTTTTCCAAAAACTACTTCATTTTCCTGTCAAAATGTGGCCCGCTTGGACATGCTAGAGGCATTTATTAGCAGAAAGCCTTGGAGCTCTGCCTCCCTGATATTTTCTTTTTCTGGGAAAAAAAATATTTGTGCAAGCCGTGGTCTTGTCATCGTTTCCCGCCCTCTGTGAGCCTGCTGAATTGGCCTGCTGTGCTCTTACCAGACCTGTGTGCCATCCTGTGAATTCGGCCATAAACAGTCACGGTGAGGCAGGAGAAACAGCCTGGTGGTCCAGGGCGGGCTTGGTCTGGACTGGGTAGGAGCTGCCCAGTGGATCAGTAGGGGAACGCTGAGGGGTGCCAGCTCCAGGACTGGTAAAGTTGGCTCTTCTCTTCCTTTTCTATCAGATGCAATGTTGGAGTGAATGAATGATGGATGGGTGAATGAGAGAGAGTGGAGCTGGTCACAGAGGTAGGAAGGACTCAGGTGACTGGCCGTGTGGTGGGAGTTGGGGGCTGAACTCGTGCCAAGGCAGTGACCCTGGGACCCGTCCTAGTCTGGTTGGGCTGGCAGGAGTGGGCGTTTGTTTCTGGGACTGGTGGTCGATATGTGTCCTGTTCCCTGCTTGTCGCTGGCTGAGGCTCAGAGGTGACACCACCAGGATCTAGGGACCCAGCAAGCCCCTCTGGCTCTCAGGTGGGTGGGGGAATGGGTCTCAGCACCACATACTTTCAGGCCCCTGGGAGTTCCTGCCCAGCCCCTGTGACATAAGCCACGTCTTTCCTGGCAGCAGGGTGGCCTCCAGATTGTGGCCAGTCTCCCCTGGCTGCAGGTTCTTTCTCATCCTGCACCTCCACCTTTTCCCCCAGGAGAACCTCCTCCGGGGTGGGGCTGGAGCTGGAGAGAAAGAGGGATCTGGTGATCACATGGTGTCAGCCAGGGCAGCTGTGAAACCCTGCCTGTACCCCCAGGTACCCTCCTCAGGTTCTAAAGCCAGAGCTGCTGCTCTCAGAAGTGCTTTCTGGGACTTTTCAGGATGGGACACCGGGGGCCTCTGCAGCAGGGAACCCTTTTGCAGGGGCCGACAGTCACAGATTTGAGAGCAGAGTCTTCGGTCTTGACCCCAGCCCAGGCTTTCCATAGGAACGTGATGGTGTGGCAAATAATCCGTCTGGTTTTTTCACCTTCTTTGAGGGACACATGTCTGTCAGGCACAGGAGGCTTGGGGGACAGTGGCTAAATATTTCATGGCTTAGCTCTTGTCCTCGTCCAGGATGAGCTTGAAAACTGTAGTGAAGTGTACACATTGAGAAAACAAAAATCACCTGCGGTTCTGAAGCTAAGTTGGGTTCTGTAGGCGAGTTTTAGCGCTTCTGCTCATAGAGAGAGAAACACTCATGTAAAGGCAGTTTATGCCGGCTGCCTAGTTGCTGCTTTCTTCTGTGTACACAAAGGAACATGGCTAGAAATGAAGAACATGGAGGCATGTGGGTCTGTTTATATTTTATTTGTCCAGTGTAATCTTTGTGATGTTCTTATTTGGACTCGAATGCTAGTGATTTCTAAACTCAACCACAAACACAGGGTTTAAATGAAGGTTAATTACGGCTAAAATGCTTGCGATGCACAGGGCTGGGTAAATGAGTCAGGCTGTGTTTATCTTCGGAGCTTTTTGGTGCCAGGTGTCTAGAAGCAGCAGTTCGCATTTCAGCATCTTTGGAGGGAAGGTTCTTGGCTACCAAAAGGGGAGGCAGGAGGACTTGAGCTCAGAACTTGGTGCCATGTGTCTGCAGAGTGGCTGGAACTCCTTTGGGCTGGGATGGAGACCGTGAAGGCAGCCCTCAGGGGACCCAGAGTGCTGCTGTGGGCACGGTACCCCTTCTCTCTACCCCACTTTGCTGGGAGATGCCTGGGGATGACCTGAGAAAGGGGACTCAAACTTGTCACTGACTGACCAGCCTGGAGGCTCTGAGCCCTCTGACTGTATGCCTTCTCTTCTTTCTTCTATTTGTTTTTCTGTTTTTTTTTTTTTTTTTTTTTTTTTTTTTTTTTTTTTTTTTTTTTTTTTTTTTTTTTTTTTTTTGAGATGGAGTGCATTTCCCAGGCTGCAATTTCAACGTCCTGGGCTCAAGCAGTCCTCCCACCTCCTGAGGCTCTGAGTCCTGAGTAGCTGGACCACTCCTGGCTACTTTTAAAATTTTTTTATAGAGATGGGGTCTCACTATGTTGCCTAGGCTGGTCTCAAACCCCTGGGCTTAAGCACTGCTCTCACCACTGCTTCCCAAAATGCAGCTGACCTGGCGTATACCCGAGGCGGCGTGCACCTCAGCCTGTGTGCAGCTGAGCCGGCGT
>NW_016107368.1:7799399-7800311 GCF_001604975.1 Cebus imitator
CTGCAGCTGAGCTGGCGTGCACCTGAGTTGGTATGCACCTCAGCCTGTCTCTAGCTGAGCTGGTGTGCACCTGAGCTGTTATGCACCACAGCTTGTCTGCAGCTGAGCCGGCGTGCACCTGAGCTGGCGTGTACCTCAGCTCGTCTTCAACTGAGTCTGCGTGTACCTGAGCTGGTGTGTATGATAAATATAGCGAAAATCGGACAAGGAGCACAGCAAGCTGTTGACAGTGCTGCTATCTGGAGAGTGTGGTGAGGAGGGACTTCAGCTTTTTGCTTTCTCAACTTCTTTTATTGTTTTATTTTTATACAGATATAATTTTGTTAATCTGTTCTGGCAGAAGATCAAGGGTTTTTAAAATTGTGGTAAAATAAACATAAAATTTATCATTTTAACCGTTTGAAGGGTATAGTTCAGCGGCATTAAGTTCGTCCGTATTATTGGGCAGCCGTCACCACCCCTTCATCTCCTGAGGTTTTTCATCATCCCAAACTGAAACTCTGTACCCATTAAATGGTAACTCCCAGCCCCATTCCCCTTTCTGTCTCTGTGACTGATTGCTCTAGGGACCACCTGTAAGTGGAATCAGAACAGTGTTTGTCCTTTCGTGTCTGGCTAAAAATAAGGGTATTTTAAAAGACATTTCAATCAAATTGGTGCAGTCATTTTATTTTGTTTTTCCTTTTCCTTTATTTTTAACATTAATACACAGTAAGAATGATTATTCCAGTGTGCATTTCTATGAGTTTTAAGGCATGGGTGTAACCATCACCACAATTAGGATACAGAGACAGTCCATCCTCCAAGAAAACTCCCTGTCCCCTCCCTTTGTCTTCATGTTCACAGTGTCCAGTCACTTATAACTGCTGAGCTACTCTTGGTCCCTATAGTTTACCTTTTTTTTTTTTTTTT
>NW_016107368.1:7800466-7810537 GCF_001604975.1 Cebus imitator
GACGGGGTTTCACCATGTTGACCAGGATGGTCTCGATCTCTTGACCTCGTGATCCACCCGCCTCGGCCTCCCAAAGTGCTGGGATTACAGGCTTGAGCCACCGCGCCCGGCCTAGTTTACCTTTTAAAGAACGTGATATAATGGAACCACGCAGTACATAGCCTTCCGATATTGGCTTCTTTCACTCACCACAGAGCCGTTGAGGCTCATTCAAGCCGTTGCGGCTCATTCAAGCCGTTGCAGGTATCAATAGTGTGTTCCTGTCTTTGCTCAGTAAGTAGTCCATTGTCTGAACAGAGCTGCTGTAAACATTTGTGTATGAGCTTTTGTGCACATACGGTTTTATTTCCTTTTGATAAATGTCCAGAAGTGGGATTGCTGGGTCATATGGTCACTGTGTGTTTATCCTTATAAGAAACTGCCAAAATCTTGTCTAGTGTGGCGGAACCATTTTGCATTCTCACCAGCCCTGTCACTCTGTATCCTTACTAGCACCTGGTATTAAGTTTTTTTTTTCTTAAGCCATTCTAATGTGTATTTAATGTGCTCATTGTGGTTTTAATTGCATTTCCTAGTGGCTAATGATGTAAAGCATCTTTTCATGTGCTAATTTGCCATCTGTGTATCCTCTTTGGTGAAGTGTCTGTTGAAGTCTTGCTCATATTTTAATTGAGTTGTTTATTTTCTTGATATTGAGTTTCGAGACTTCTTTACATATTTTAAATACAAGTTCTTTGTCAGATATGTGATTTGCAAATATTTTCTCTCAATCTTTAGCTTGCTTTTTAATTCTTTTAACAATATCTTTCACAGAGCCAAACATTTTAATTTTGATGAAGTTCACTTTATCAATTTGCCAAATGTTGATAAAGTTCATGGAAATATGACCACTTTTACGTTGTTGGTCTTGCACTTCTGACTTTGCTTAACCTCACTTATTAGTTCTAAGAACTTTATTGTACAAAAAGAAATCCTTGGAATGTTCTACATAGGCAATCATACTGTCTGTGAATAGCCCATTTCATTCCATTCTTTTCCATTTGTGTGCCTTTCCTGTCTTTTTCTTGCCCCATTTCTTTAGCCAAGACTTCTGGTGCAATGTTGAGAAGTAGTGAGGGCACATCCTTGCCTTGCTTCCAACTTTAGATGGAGCCGTCTGTCTGTCACCATGGAGCATGATGTTAGCTGTGAGTTTTCCGTAGATGCCCTTTGTCAGGCCAAGAGAGTTCCCTTCTAGTTTTAGTTTACCGAGAGCTTTTATCATGAATAGATGTTGAATTTTTTCAAATGCTTTTTCTATATAAGTTGATATGCCTCTGTACTTTTTGTTCTGTGAATAAGTGTATTGCATTTATTGATTTTTGAGCATTGAGTCAATCTTGTATTTTAGAATCAACTCCCTTGGGCTGTGGCGCATTATTTTTACATATTGCTGGATTC
This sequence comes from Cebus imitator, assembly GCF_001604975.1. Classification (NCBI taxonomy): domain Eukaryota; kingdom Metazoa; phylum Chordata; class Mammalia; order Primates; family Cebidae; genus Cebus; species Cebus imitator. Next base: position 7,801,907 of record NW_016107368.1, read on the forward strand.
AGTTTGCTGATATTTGGTTGACGATTTTTGCATCTGTGTTCATGAAGGGTATTGTCCTATAATCTTCTTGTACTGTCTTTTTTTGGATTTGCTTCAGGGTAGTGCTGGCCTCATTTAAGTTGACAAGTGTTTTTTCCTCCTCTGTGTTCTGGAAGAGAGTGTATGTAATTGTTGTTAGGTTCCTACATGTTTGGTAGAGTTTGCCAGTAAAACTATCTGGGCCTTTTCAGATGTCTTTTTCAGAAGGTATTTAACTACATATTCTATTTCTTTCATGTTTATAGTATTGCTCAGGTATCTATTTCATCTTGTGTGAATCTTGATGGTTTGTGGTTATTGAGAAATTTGATCATTTCCTCTAAGTTGTTGACACTTTGTGCATAGAGTTGTTTGCAGTGTTCGCTTCTAATGTCTGTGGGGTCTGAAGGGATAACATCTCCTTCTTTCTTGATATTGGGAATTGGGAATGTTTTAACATATGAGGACCTCAGAGCTAGTGTTTTAAATGCAGCCTCTGTGTAGGACCAGTCTAATCAAGACTGTAGTCTATAGTACTAGGTATTAGCAAGTCCTCCTGGGGCTGGATTCCCTTCTGTTATATGGTGCTCCCTGGGGAGTAGAAAATGAGGTGCCTTAGGAGGGACATCAAGGCTTTTAAGCCCTGGGGTAGCATTTGGTGCCTCAGTGGTAAGTTAATAGGAGCTACCCCAGCGACCTGCAGGACTTCAGTGTCTCTGGAAGTTTCGGATTGCTGCCCTGGAGTATTACACAAGCATTACATGCCAGGAGAATCTGGGTAGCCTTCTACCACAGTGTAAAGAAACCCGCAGCCACTACGTAGAGGGGGGATGAGATTTTCACTTTTTCAGGATGTTTGAGGTGATTGTTCTGAGTGGCATGTTAATAGGTACTGATTTATTTATGTTTTGTTTATTTCCAATGAAGGCCACAGATTAGCCTGTTTGAAAAACCAAAGGAAAATAAGGCCAAATGGAGAGTGATGTTTAAGCAGAGATTGCTTTGTTGTCGCTTTTCATTTGCTGGACCGGGGACTAAAGATAGTTGATGGTGTGACCTTCTCAATGCTCTGTTGTCAGCTTTCATCTTAAGTCATAAAGTAGACACTTTTTCATTGACGGACTTTGGGGAATTTGGTTCCTGACGCTGATATTACAGCATCTTCCTATGTGAGGGAAAAGGTCACAGTTTTGTAGTAATTCTTCAAGTGAGATTAATTTTGCTTCACTTAATTAAAAATCTGTGTCATGCTGGGGTTTAAAATAGAGTGATTTATAACCAATAAAAAGAAAATAGGTGTCTGCAAATGCAGAAGGTTTGGAAATACCCGTTGCAGGTGGAGTGGAGTCAGGTTCTGTGCAAGCCTGGAGCCATCCTAGGGTGCTGAGTTTTCTCAGTGATCAAAGTCATTTGGATGAGCAGGCCTGACATCGTGACTACCCTAGTCTCTCGGTATCTTCTCCCAAATGATTCTATTTGGACAGGCTGGCTGTCTTTCTGCTGCAGAGATGTGTGACGTAAGCGTAAACGTCTGGCTACGCAGCTCCAGCCTTGGGACAGCCCTTGGTGCTGGGAAGGCTGCTCTCCAAGCCTGAGGCTATGGGACATGCCACTGCCAGCTCTCCCATCCTCGCTGTGGGCATACCCTTGTAGCAGTTCATGCGTTCCCAAGTGTGATTCCCCCCATATCAAACAAGTAACATATTTACTGTAAAAGTAACTCAAAGGAGGAGAATGAAATCAACTTCTCTACCATGTATGTCCTTATGTAACTGACCGCTCTATTCTCCTTTGGAGCTGAATTGTAGGAACCAGAGGGCTGAGAGCTCTAAGAATGCTGTGATATAGGGACCTTGGGGGGAGCATCAGATGTGTGTTTGTTTTCAAGAGGTGATCCAGGTTCTGCAGTGTCAGGAGCCGGGAAGCTGGGGACGTGAGGCATGAGGAGAAGGGTAGGCATGTAGTTGTAGTGGGGCACATGGCTGTGTACCCATGTCCTTGTGTGGCCACTAGCATGGAGCGAGGCATGATTCACAAGCTGGGACAGGAGTGCCCACATCTAGTCATGGAAACTTTTCAGCCTGAACAAGAGGGAAAACCCCTGTTAACTTCACACATGGGACTGTGAATGCTGCAGATGAATAATTGTTTCTTTCTGGGAGGTTGGTGACATTTTCATTTCTCCTCTGGTTGCTTGTAAGAGTAACAAGGCCCTTTGTGGCCTTGTCTTCTGGAGCTGGTGGCTCAGAACCTTCTAGATAAAGGGTAACAAGACTGCTGAGGGGAGGGGGCAGCATCCTTGAAGGAGGCTCCAATAAGGACACCGAACTCATATTGGTCATCGTCATGTGTGCTCCGAGGTGAATGCTTGTGACCTGGTAGCCACCTCCCTTCTGCACACAAGGGCAGAACTCACCAGAAACAGTCCGTGCAGGGCTACAGAGCATGTTCCCCCGTGGTGGGTTTGGGTACTAGTAATCACTGTGTACTAATTGCTGTGGAAAAGGACAGTTGGCCGTGGCTTGAGAGTGTGGGCAAGCGAGCATGACCTTGTGCACACAGGAGCCGTGTGCTCCCTCCACAATGCAATGTGCGTGGTGTGGATGGAAAAGTTGCTCATGGAGGTGGTGGGCAGTTCTCCATACATATGGAGAGCGGTCAAGCATGTGCTCAGGGGGCCTGTGAGTGTTAGTGTCTCCCAGGTGTTGTAGGTGTGGACGCCTGGGGAAAGCCAGAAGGGAAAGGCCCCAGGCAGCCCCCTCTCTGATGTCATGGATTCTTAGAGGTGTTTGAGGAGCCCAGAAAGAATTCCAGACTGGCAGAAAGACTGTTTCTGAAAATGAGTCCGCGTCATTGCATGTATACTCAGAGTGGCGTGATCATCCTGTTTTTTGTATGAGTCAGGGAAAATCATGTTTGTGGGTGTCACTGAGCATTTCGTGTGCCTGGTCCCTTGGCTTGTGCCCCAGCAGTGGTGGTACTGTGCTGCAGAAGCCCTCAGCCAGCCCAGGGCTGCAGACTGCCCAGGGTGCACCCTACGTGGCCCCACTCCTCCGTGGTTCCTCGGCCACCTCAGCGTCTCACTCTGTCACGCAGTGGACCATCTCCTCAGGCCCCAGCACACCAGTGAGCCCACCTTCCCCCTGCCTCCAAGAAATGCCGGCATCACTCCTGACACCATGTCCAGGCTGCTTTCATTCCACACCGTCCACCTTCACCATTGGCTGAAGCTGGTCTCCTCCTAAATCTGTGCACTCCATCTCCTCCTCTTTCTGCCTTGGACTTGGGCATAAGCAGCCTTTGAGTGGAGCACTGGGGCTGCCCGGGGCTCACCTGTCTTCGTACAGCTCTATGGTCATAGATACCTGAAGGCAATGCAAATAACCCTTGTCCCTAGACATGCAAATGGGTTCAGCCTCCTGGAGAGAATTGGCTCCCCATGGAAAAAGCTGGTATTGTGTCCATTGGAAATCCATGTCAATATTCTTTTACTCTGTATTACTTTTTTCTTGAGGTGAAATTCACATAACATAAAGTTAATCATATTGAAGTAAACAGTTTCATAGCAGTTAGTACATTCGCAATGTTGTACAACCTCTATGTAGCTCCAGGACATTTGCAGCATCCCAAAAGGAAACCCCCTAATTATCAATCCATCATGGCTCAATCCCCATTCCCCCAGCCAACCCCATGTCATTTTGTGATTCTTTGAATTCTCCTTTGAGGGGATTGTGACATCTCCTTGGCTCTCTTGTGAGTGATGATTTAATAATGTTTTTAACGCACGGTCTTTTTTTTTTTTTTTTTTTTTTTTTTTTTTTTTTTTTTTTTTTTTTTTTTTTTTTTTTTTTTTTTTTTTTTTTTTTTTTTTTTTTTTTTTTTGAGATGGAGTTTCACTCTTGTTACTCAGGCTGGAGTGCAATGGCACGATCTCAGCTCACCGCAACCTCCGCCTCCTGGGTTCAGGCAATTCTCCTGCCTCAGCCTCCTGAGTAGCTGGGATTACAGGCCCGCGCCACCCTGCCCAGCTGATTTTTTGTATTTTTAGTAGAGACGGGGTTTCAGCATGTTGACCAGGATGGTCTCGATCTCTTGACCTCATGATCCACCTGCCTCGGCCTCCCAAAGTGCTGGGATTACAGGCTTGAGCTACCGCACCCGGCTCACAGTCATTTTTTTAAGTGACCCATTACCAGCCATCACCCCGGGGCAGAGCCGAGAGCATTCTCACTGGATGGATGGACGATGTTGGTTTCCTGGGGGCTGAGGCCCCTCTTGTGTGTTCTCTGTGGGATGCTGCCGCTCTTGACTCTTTTAAAGTGAGAATCTGGTCCTGGGGGGCAGAGAGGAACATTCCGTGGGTGGATCTTTCCAGTCTTGTCTGTAAACCTAAACCAGTATGAGAGGTTCTTGGGTGATATGTGGAAATGTGTCCCCTTCCTGGGCTGGTCCTCTCTGCCCCTGACAGGTTGGTCAGTGAGTAATGGTTAATGATCATGTGCTTGGTGCTTTGTAAAACATGCGAGATGTTTGCAGCTATAGAGAGGACACGGTGTCAAAAACAGAGCTGCATCCCAATAAAGCAAGCAAGGTAATATAATTTAGAGCTAGCTTATGCTTGCATCTACGCCGAGGGCAGGACCCTCGCCCTGGGATGCTCTCCCGCCTCCCCCGCTGTGGTAACTCAGACTTATTTAGCCCTGTTCCAAGGAGGCTGAGGACCCCTGCAACCCGCCCATTTCCTAATGGACCCAAAGAATGAGGATGTGGTTTTTGTCTAGCGCTCACCTCTGTGATGGTTGACCTCCATGACTGCCTGAGTTGCTGTCAGTTTTCCCTGGGGGCGCCTCACTCTGGGGAGACTAGTGGGCTTTGAGCTCTGTCTTCAGTGTCTCTGTGCTCTCCTTTGTCCCCACGGCTTTGCAGGGAGAGGACCTGTCCCTGCCCTTCCTAGCTGGGATGTTGCATCCCACATTTGAGGGGTCTCTCCTTATTGCTGAACTCCTATCATTTCTGGTCCAGATCCCAGGCATTGGGGAGGTGGCCAGAGGCAGCCTGGCCGCACCCTGCTGCTGGACTTGCTATGTGGTGGCCCCTCCTTGCCCCTGAAGGCCTCAGCCTCACCCCAGCTGTTTATAATCATATGAAACCGAGGCTAGAAGGCAGGATTTCCAGCTGTTCCTTTTTTCTTTTTTCTCACAGGTAGCAGCTTGGTGAAATAATTCAATTTACAATTAAGCATTTTTATTTTACATCTTTAACATGATTAGAATGAAACGGTCCTTGGTCCCCTGAGAGCATAGTGCATCTGAGAGAAGAGAGGAAGAAACAGGCTCACAGTGCGGTTTTGTGGTAGTTTTCTTGGGGGCGGGGAAGGTGAGTCACACCCTCCATTTTTGACTGGTGTTCTGATTCTGAAATTTAAAAAAAAGCACATAGAGCCCCAAAAGCATGTGTCTAAGGTGGAAAGTGAAGAAAGTGCCCCCATTTCTGCAAAGATGGAAGTTAAGCCCCTGGCTCTAGTTGACAATCATTTGGTTCTTCCTTTAATTTTTTTTTTATTATTATACTTTAAGTTCTGCGGTACACGTGTAGTACATACAGGTTTGTTACATAGGTATACACGTGCCATGGTGGTTTGCTGTACCTATTAATCCGTCATCTACATTAGGTATTTCTCCTAATGCTATCCCTCCCCTAGCCCCCCAGCCCCTGACAGGCCCTGGTGTGTGATGTTCCCCTCCCTGTGTTCATGTGTTCTCATTGTTCCACTCCCGCTTATGAGTGAGAACCACTGTTTGGTTCTTTAAACACAATTTGGTTCTTTATTCCTCGTGTTGTGAATAAACGTTGGAGACTGGTTGATGCTAATTAGTTTAGTGCCTTCCCACCTCCGCTGCAAAAATGAAAAAGCAGCAGCAGCAAAGGGCTGGTCATGACCTGGATGAGAAAGAGAAAGGTTGAACTTGATCATGGAAAGCCCCCAAGTAGCCCTGCTGAACAGATTTAGCACCTGGAGGTGGACCCCTGTCTGTGAAGGGGACCAGACAGATCATACAAAACATCGCTGGTGTGAGCCTCAAGTAGATTCTCAGCTCAGAAATGGGCTTGGTTGATAAGATGGGTTAAGCATGTTCCATTGTGGCTTTCCCACTGTGAGTGCAAGGAGCAGCTATTCAACGATTCTCAAAAGAACATAGTAGCAGGTGGTTTGGGGAGGAAGATGAGAGTGGGAAGTGGTCCTGAACAGGGCATGAGTCTGCCATTTTTCCCCACCTGGTATTCCCCAATCTGAACTCAACACATTGGAAACCTGAAAGTGAGTAGTGGGATGCAGAGAAGAGAGTGCCAGAAGCCTTCTAGGTCTGGCTTAAGGACTAGAAAGGGACATTCTAGTGTTCTGAGGGTGCAGACCCTTTTGTCCTGTTTCCCTTGTCTGTGTTCTCTGACATGCCCCCCCTCCTTCCTCCCTTCCTTCCCTTCTTCCTTCTCTCTTTCCCTTTCTCCCTCCCCTCCACTCCCCTTCCGTCCTTTTTTCCCAGCTGGAGTGCAGTGGCATAATCACAGCCCTCTGCAGCCTCAAACTCCCAGGCTCCTGTGATCCTCCTGTCTCAGCCTCCCAAGTAGCTGGGACTAGAGGCACATGCCACCATACCCAGCTAATTATTTTTTATTTGTAGAGACAGGCTCTGATTTGTTGCCTTGGCTGGTCTTAAACTCCTGGCTTCAAGTAATCCTCCCACCTTGGCCTCCTAAAGTACTGGGATTACAGGCATGAGCCACTGCATCTGGCGGGGACAGCTTTAAATAGATATTGTTGGTTTGTTGTTGTTTTGAGTTGTTTGCTGTAGATTGGTATCGGGCAATTTTTACTCCTTCAAAGTGAAAACATTTCATCATCTTGCCAAAAAAAACAAACTTATTTTGTAAAGAAAACACAGCTCTCCTTATATGGGTATGCCACAAGGAAAAAACATTTCCACAGTTTATAGCCAGTCGCCTGCTGCTGCTCACATCAATGTTATTATAAAGGAAAAGCATTGGTGACCACTTCCCTTGGAGCCTACTTCTCTGCAGAAGCTAGCCTTGTAGGCTTTTGTATTGTAAGTTAATGTATAGATAATGATCTTAATTACCATGATTTATAATAGCACCTTGTTTAAATTTTGGACTGAGTTAGCCAGACGATCTATACCTGTGAGAAATCCAGTTTCAAGGATTTGTGAAGCATTCACACCAAGCGATTTCTGGCATTTCTTTCTGGGTGCGCAGACCACCCCGGGCAGAGAGGAAATGATTTTAGCACCACAGGCTTCAGTTAGGGATTCAGCAAAGTCTGAGAATTTCCCTTCTCAACACAAACCACGTTTAATGCATCCCTAGGAAAAGCAGGTTGGTAAAACTCATCCTAGCCTTCTTAACATTATCCATTTGTATTCAAGAAATATACATCCGCCCTAGGATTCAGGCTTCCCAGGACTCCGGGGGCTTATGTCTAGGACACCATGATTTCTATCCTTAGCTACTCTCTTAGTATAGGAGAAAAATGTTTGGAGGTTGATTCTGGCAGCCTTCCTGGTGTGCCCACACCTGTCCTGGGAGGGTGATGAGTCACCGTCGCCTCCTCAGTGAAGTCAGGACTCAGAACTGCAGCCATTTGCTCAGTCATCCATCCGAGACTCAAACATACAATCTGCTGCTTTATATATTGACCTGCTCCCTTCTATGGGGGATTTTTCAGTTTCACAGAGTCAAGAGTATATAGGGTGAAACATTTTGTTGCAATTAGCTGCCCCAATTTCTGCTCATTGCCCCTAGCTAAGAAGCACCCCTGTAAGATTCCTGATATCCCTGGCATGCTGCTTGCTAGAAAAGTCATTGGCAGCAGGGAGGGGCTCACAGCTCCACACCACCTCCAGCCTGGTAATTATTTTCTCTGGTGCTTTTGTAGGGGAAGAGTGGCGTCTTGCTTTAATCTGCATTTTTCTGACCTCCAGGGAGATGCACATTTTCTTGTTCAGTTGCGGTTTGTAGTAATCTTAGAAAAGAGACCTTGGGGCTTCAGGAGACTACTGAGGGGCCCTGCAGAACCCCCAGGCGTGAATGTAGGATTAGGCAGTGGGGTGGTCTGCCCTGGGAGCTCTCTCTCTCTATTGTGGGGTGTGTGGGACAGCAGGTCGCCTGCTCCATCCTCCCCCTTGGCGTGTGTGGTGGCCACATATGAGGCTGGGTATCATCTTCAGCTGGCCCTGCCAAGCCCTGCCTGTCTGCTGGAGGAGGGCAGCTTACACAAAATGCCCAGTGTGCTGAGTTCTACGCTGGAGGGCATGGGTTCTCCGGGGAGTGTAGGATGCCCATGTGTGTGAGGGGTGTGGTTCGCCTTCAGTGTTGCTTCTCCCCTTTTTCCTTGCACTGCGGCTTCCAGGAGCAGCTGTGCATGTGGGGCTGGGGTATCTCTGACATATTCCTGAGCCATCTCATGAGCTGTGGGCCTGAACCAGCAGTACCTCCATTAAACCTGTGACTACCGGTCTTCCAGGAGGCAGAAGTCAAAGCTCTTACCTGTGCATCCATTGCACGGGTGTGGGACACATTTTGGAATTTCAAGTTGTG
>NW_016107368.1:7810627-7836805 GCF_001604975.1 Cebus imitator
GTAGGCAGTTGTCAAATAAAAAACCAGACTTAGTATGAAGAGTCTTTCTTAAGAGTGTGCAAAGGAGGGCATGGACTATTACAGTAGGGCCGGGGCCTGGTCACATGCTGACCGTGAGATCACACGCGTCTCAAAGGTTAGACCAAAGGGCTCTTCTTTGTAGGGTGGTGTAGATGAGGCTTAGAAGAACCAGAGATGGGATGTGGGAGGAAGGTGGTGGAGTCAGAAGATGCCTTACCTGAGGCCGGCCATTTGTCAGAGGGGCTGTGCTGGCTCCATGGTGCCTGAGGGGCCCCGGGGAGGACAGAAGTGAAGCAGGGCTTGGTTATGAGCATTTTGTTGTGAGTGATCAGGAGGGGGCGGGGGACGCACAGTGCCGCTGGTCATGGAGGGGTGCAGAGCAGGCATTGGCGGGTTTCTGTGTCTGGCCTTATCCTGGGTGGATGGGGCCATCATGAGCCTTAGCTCAGTCCTGTGGGAAAGGGGCTCTTTTTTTTGTAGCTGCTGTTTCTAGAATACAGAGGGCAGGGGATTCCCTACCTCCTGCTGTTTCCTAGGAGCAGTTGGCCTTGTCACAGTTGTCACCTGGAGTTTGCAGAGAATAGGGCTTGTTATGTGGTGACTGGATGCTGGCCTGGGCTCCTTCGTGTTAGCCTCATGGGCCCTCAGATCTTAGCCTAGTTCTTGTGGTGTGTGGTCCTTTCTGACCAGCTAGGGACCTTGGTCCCTGCTTCTAGGTAAGTGGGATCTGAGCCAGGTAGAGACTGGAAGGAAGGTGCCTGCCACACACAGGAGCAGCCCCTAAGAGCTGCAGGGAGGACGAGGGTCAGCTTGGGACCCAGGGCTGGGCAGGGGCAGAGCAGGGGCAGCTGCAGGGAAGAGGCTTGGGGTCTGCAGGGGGATTGTCATCCCTCCAGGAGGATGAGACCCTCAGGAGTGTTAGTAAGAGTCTCCCTAACACCCCTGCAGGCTCTTTCTCCCATCGCTGTGTTCCTGCTCTATCATCATCTCACTTCCTGAAATGACTTTCCCCAGTTGTTTCTTTGCATGGTCAGGAGGGCCAGGGACTTTTGATGCAGCTTGGCACACAAAAGGAGCAAAAAGCATTCACTGAAAGAATGAATGAGCCGCATCTAAACCCTGACTCCCTTAAGCTGCCCTAGGGACCAGACGCTGTTCACTGGAACAGCATCAGCATCAGCCGAGGGACTGTTAGAAATGCATGTTCTTGGTGCTCCGCCAGAGAGCTACTGGACTGGGGCTCCAAGTAGGGCCCCGAGATCTGGCATTCAGACCCTTGCCCGGGCTCTGCTGCAGGCCACAGTGTGAGAACCACTGACCAGAGGCACATGGGGTCCCCAGGAGGCCGCGATGGCTCAGAACCTGCCTTTGAGCTGCTGAGGAGTAGTGGGGTGGTTCTTTCCCCAGCGTGTGAGTGAGTGGGGTTGCTGAGCTGCAGCTCCCTTGGGACGAGGATGAGGACCATGTAGAGTGTGTGTTTGAGTGTGCATGTGTGTGTAGGCACATGTATGTAGGTTGGTGTGTATGTGAGTACATGTGGGTGTGTGCAGTATGTGTATGAGTGTACATGAAGGTATATATGTTTGTGTAGGTGTGCATGTGTTTGTGTGTGTATCCATGTGGGCATATGTATCTGTGTGTATATGAGTGTGTGTTTAGGTGTGTGTGTATGTGAATGTGGCATGTGGGTATGTTTGTGTGTGCATATATGTGTATATGTATGTGTGCATGTGTGTGTATGTGTGTATATGTGTGCGTGTGTCTTTGTGTGACTTTTTGAATATACATGTATGTCTGCTTACATGGGGGTGTGTGTGTGGTATATGTGTGCATGGGTGTATATGTGCATGCATGTAAGTGTGGGTGGATGTGTGTCTGCATGGATGGGTGTCTGTATGCATGTATGCATGTGTGTGGTGTATGTTTGTGGTGTGTGTGACAGGCAGTCTTTTAGGGGGACCCAGAAAGGGAACTGTGTGACCAGCCATGAGTCGGCCTTTCTAAGGCTGTATGTACCATGTGAAATTTGTAGGTTCCACTTAAGAAAAAGGGGGTGCTGCTCTGTGGGTGACCGTGGCACATAATCTGTTGCAGCATGCAGGGTAAAAATGTCACTAATACGGAAGCTCAGAACTGCAGGGACCAAGTTGTCTTCTGATCCCCAGACCACTCCACAGCATGAGAAACCTGTTACTGCTCTCTTGACCTGCCAAAAGCCCATGTCCCTCACGCGGCCATTCACACACATACGTAAGGTCACCGTGGAGCGGCGGGCTTGCCCTGGCTGCCCCTCCACAGCCTGCCTTTTTATTCTGTCTTGGGCAGTTCCCTTTCCACACAAGGTAACCTCCTCAGGGTTTGTTTTTTGTTTTTTTTTTTTTTTTTTTTTTTGAGATAAAGTCTCACTCTGTCACCCAGGCTGGAGTGCAGTGGCACAGTCATAGCTCACTGCAGCTTGACGTCCTGGGCTCAAGCAATCCTCCCATTCCAGCCTCTTGAGTAGTCGGGACTACAGGTGTGTGCCACCATGCCTGGCTGACTTTTTAATGTTTTGTAGAGATGGGGTCTCACTGTGTTGTCCAGGCTGGTCTTGAACTTCTGGGCTCCAGCAATCCTCCCTTGTCAGTTTCCTGAAGTGCTGGGATTACAGCCGTGAGCCACTGTGCCAGCTGATTTCCTTGTCTTTGAAGTGGCTGCATAGACTTCAGCGTTTGGATAGACTCTTTATTTGATCCTGATCAGCTGCTGATGGACTTTGAGGGTTTCCGTGGCTTTGCTACGATGCAGGAAGCACCCTCATGGTGTAGCTTTGTGTCCAAGTGGAATGTGATTCAGGAGCATCCTGAGTGTCACAGTCAGGCAGCCACCAAGTCTCCTCCCCCACTGTCGGGCGCCAGTTTCCCCGCCCCATCACGGGCTCTGGTTGCTCAGCTTTGTAAGTTACCGCTCATCTGAAAGATGAAAACGGCCGTCCGGTTTCAATTTGTTTCTTTCATCACCAATGAGATTGAACATCTTGTCCCTTCACTTGCCATTTGAGGCTGTGTGCCCTGTGGGTGGGGACTTTGTGATGCTCACTCCCTGCTCCAAGAGGCCAGTAGAGGAGGGAAAGAGCCCTTTGCATTTTCTCAGCGTGCTGCTTCATGTTTCTCCTTTCCGCAGGGCATTATTAAGCCCTCCCCTACTTTTAAGATTATTAGAAAACCCTCCTGGCTGGATGTGGTGGCTCACGCCTGTAATCTCAACACTTTGGGCCAAGGTGGGCAGATCACTTTAGGTCAGGAGTTCAAGACCAGCCTGGCCAACATGGTGAAACCCCATCTCCACTAAACAAATACAAAAATCAAGAATCAGCCAGGTGTGGTGGCATGCACCTGTAATCTCAGCTACTTGGGAGACTGAGGCAGGGGAATCGCTTGAACCTGGGAGGCAGAGGTTGCAGTGAGCTGAGAATGTGCCCCCACACTCCAGCCTGGTGACAGAGCAAGAATCTATCTCAAAAAGAAAAACCCTCCCAAATTCTGATACCTGTTTGCGTTCTTCTTTTCTTCTCCCTCTCTTCATTGCCCTCCATCTCCTCCCTGATCTTGGTTTTTAAGTATGTATTAATTTTAAAACTTGAGAAGTGTTGGAATATTGAGTACTAGCACTGACATTGTCTTCACATGTGATTTTTAAATTAGGGACTGATTGGGAGCTTTGTGCCACAGTGCCCTTCTTGACTGTGGCTTCATTGTGGGTCACAGGGTTCCTGGGTAAGGCCTCGGCCCACCCTGGCTGCCTCCTGCCCTAGAGCTCACGCTCAGCGATTGTGTGCCATGCCAAGGAGATGCTCTCTGCCACATTGGCACCTGGCCAGGAGTAGAGGGGAGGAGAGATGGGTAGGTGAAGGAAGGTGCAGATGATGCCTTCCTCCCAGTTCTTGCTAATCCTTGTCCTTTAGTTGTGATGCCTCCTCTGGTCTCACCTGGCCGGGTGAGCTGTATCCTCTGACTGATGGTTTTCTACGATGATGCTCTTGCAGTCCCTGGGGGACATTTTTGGCACAGGGTCGGGGTATGGAATTGTGTGTGTGTATAGTGCAAGGAGTCTGGTAGTTTATGTTGCTAAAATGCGCCCTTTTCTAACTCTGTTTCAGACTCTACCAACTCCAGATAGTAGAAAGAAACCATATGCTGAAATGCTTGACAACACTGATCGTTTGGTAAGTGATGGCGTCCGCCTGAGAGCCACGGTTCCTTTTGGAATTGGCTCTTCAGAAGGTCTTGTCCCAGTGTTCCACCCCTCCGTCAGCAGCGATGCCCGTTCACTGTTGACCTGCCAGGCAGGCATCTGGAGAGCGAGGGAGGAAGGCCTGTCTCCGGAAGCTCAGGTGGTTCTGCCTGGAGTGGTCAGGGTCCATTTAAGGGATGCAGCTGTAGAAGAAGTCAGAGTGGGCGGGGGCTGGGGAGGCCATGAGTGAGGCGATGCTGGGTGCGGGTCGTTTGGTGGTGAGCCCAGTACCCAGCCAGAGCACCGGCTTCCCTGGCAGGAAGGGAAGGGCTCAGGTGGAGGAGGTGCCCCTGCCTGTACTGTCCCCTGAGGACTGGTGCACCTGGGAGTTCATATTGGGCTGTGGAAGGTGGTCTTTCACCTGACCCTTGGGGTCTTCGGTGGGCAGTTGCTTCTCTTCTGTCCACTAGCTCACACCCTTCATGCCCCATGTTCAGGGAGGTCTGGGGAAGGTGGTGGCTTGGGCTGGGATGAGGTGGAGGGGGACCCCCGGGGCTTCTGCACCCTTGCTCCCATCCCTGCCCCTCGAGTGTGCCGAGTGGAAGAAGGGGCTCCATGTTATCTGAGATTCCAGAGCACTGGGCCACAGGGGTCCTGCTTCGGACAGTCATGTGGGCGTGAGCCTGTATGTCATGGCAGCCCTAGAGAGCACTGGCCCTCCCTGTCACGGATGAGGCCATGGAGGCACAGCGTGATGAAGTGATGTGGTTGTAGGCTATGACCTAGGCCACGCATTTTCTGTGGCCCTGTCCCCATCCCCTCCCAACGATTTGAGATCAGGCAGCCTGCCTTGGAGGGCTGCTGGGCCATGGGCTGGCCCATCACTTCATGGGTTTAGTTTCCTCTTCTGTAAATGCGAAGGGGCAGAGGTGCCCCGGGCGGCTTCCTGGAGGGGCGGGGCTTCCTCACCCATGCGGGGCACATGCCTGGGTGGAGTCCTGTGCCAGGGCTCCACTGGGTCAGCTCAGGGCTGAGGGTGCTGTGGAGTGGCTATACCCCCCACCATCCCGAGGGTGGCCTGGGCTGGGACAGGTCACATCCTTGTGCTGTGCAGGATTGCAGGCTCCGTAGGACTCACCCTGCCCAGAATGCTGCCCTCAGCCTCACACCCTGCCTTCACCATGGGGCACCGACTGCGGTTTGACACTCTCACTGGATGTGGGAGGTACCCTGGGCAGCCCTGGGAGGGACTGTCTTCGGCTCATCAGCCACCTGTGCAGGCTTCTCATTTCTGTCTTGTTTACATGCTCAGATGGAGCCAGAAGAGAAGTGGTCATCAGAAGAATCTGCTCTGTTTGATCTGATAGAGGGCCCACCTGTACAAGGCCCACTCCTGCTAGATCTGGTCATGGAAATAGAGGAGGGAGTGGAAACTGGGGGGTTGGGGGTGCTGACCTTATCAGCCACACCAAGCTGGGGGAGCCTCAGCCACTTCCATGCCACCTTCTGTGGCCGCTACTGGAGACATGGATTAAAGGTTGATGCAGGTGTGTCTGTGTTTCCAGATGCGACTTTTGCTGTAAGAAGTGGGATATATAAGTCCTTGCATCCTCTTTAGAAAGCTGGGTTGTGACTCTTACCGCCTTGGGGTGCCTCAGCCCTCCAGGTCTTGCCCAGGCTGGGATCCTCCTCGCTGCAGTTTTCATACAGGGAGTCCGCACACACAAGACCATTTGCAAAGGACATACTGAAGATTAAGACATATATTCTAGAACTTGGGTTGAAGTGGAAGCAAAAATAACTTTTAAGGGAACTTTTTCAGTGTGAAGTGGCCCATACAAGCAAGTTTGCCAGCCTCTGGGTGGGGACAAAGCAGGCATTGTGGTTCCCGGTGCCACCGTGGGCCAGGCTCTGTGAAGCAGGGTCCTGGCGAGAGGACGGCCTCCACAGGAAGCTGACCGTCAGGGCTGGGTGTCTACCCGGCGAGGGCCAGGACCCGATGGTTCCGGGAGGCCTGGGCTGCTGGGGTCCCTACTGCAGTCCTGTTGGGAATGGCTGGGAATGGCCTGGGGGCCATCACCTGCCAGCAGATTCCCTAGAAGCATGGGATAAGACAGGCAGCAAAGGGCCCTGTGTCTTCGGAGGAGGGAGCACAGGTTGGCTTGGACATCTGGGGGAATCATAGAGCCGCAGGATCCAGTGCTGTGTCTTGCAAGTGATTTCTTTTCTTAGACCCAAACTCTTACACTTGCATGTGCTTATGGGGAGAAGTTCTGAGTGCAGAAAGTGAATTTCTTTGAGTTTGGTTGTTGTTTTGATAATATCTGCATTTAGGCCCTTCTTTCTTAATTTAAAACAACGTGTAGTCTTTAAGAAGTGCACTGTGTAGGTGCTGCCCAGCCTCTCTGGTGTCCGAGTGTGCCCCACGGCTTGGAGGCAGGGTTGCTTCACCTGCACTGGGATGGAGCCCTGTTCGTAGGAGCTGGGCTTTATTTTTAGCAGGTACAGTTGCATGACACAGAGCTGAGAACAGAAAGACTGTAGGTTTAATTAAATGACACTGAAAGGGGAGCTAATTACTTCTGCATGTTTCAGGAGGCCCAGGAGGGTATCCCAGGTCCTCTACTGCAGCCCTGTGAGGCTGTTACCTGGAAAATGACCAGGACCCCGTCCCTGATGGGCTCTTAGCGTTCTGAGGCATTGCTGTGACTGATGATAAACGATGTGAGCTTTCCTGTCTGAAGCCTGGCTTTCAAGATAAGCCGTGCAGTCTAGAGACAGTGCAGCAGGCCAGTGCAGAGGAAGCATGGTAAAGATGTGCATCCCAAAGCTGCTTTAACAGGACAGGACATGTAGGGTACTAGCACCATCCAGCCGCCTCTCGCACACAGGAGGGGCCCGTGGCCGAGGGCTCATCTATAGTAACCAGAAGCTTCCACACCTTCAGCACACTCAGATCCACAGCGCCTCCTCATTTCAGTGGCTGTGTGGGCACTACTCCCTCCTTATGCCTTACAGGGTCCCTGTCCGGTAACCTAGCTGGACGCCACACCTGACACGGAATACCAGAAGTGTGGCTGATCAGAGCCGAGATGCCTGATTTGCACACAGAAGACAAGATGTACTGCCTTGTTTATGACCTGCATACAAGACATGTAGATGGATGTATTTTGGATGTGTATTGGGTTAGACAAAATACATTACTAAAGGGCTGGGCGCGGTTGCTCACACCCGTAATCCCTTTGGGAGGCCAAGGTGTGCGGATCACAAGGTCAAGAGATCGAGACCATCCTGGCCAACACGGTGAAACCCCGACTCTACTAAAAATACAAAAATTAGCTGGGCGTGGTGGCGTGCGCCTATAGTCCCAGCTACTTGGGAGGCTGAGGCAGGAGGATTGCTTGAACCCGGGAGGCACAGGTTGCAGTGAGCTGAGATCATGTCAGTGCACTCCAGCCTGGTGACAGAGCGAGATTCCGTATAGCTCGCTCTCCCTCTCTCTATCTGTCTCTGTGTGTATATGTATATTACTAAAGAAAACGTACTTTTTTAGCGTGACTTCTAGGAAAATCTGAAATCATACCTGCGGCTCGCCTGGTATATGTGGGATCTAAACTGCTCTTTGGTGCCCTTGGATTTGACTGCCTCTCCTGTGGAGGCCCCACCCCTGTAGTTGGGAGCTACTGACTGGTAACAACCATATCAGGCTTTGAGAGTATTTTTAGCCAGCTTTAAATGCTCTTATTTTGCATTTATGCAGACATTACAAGACAGCCTGCTGGGCCTTACCAAATAACCAGGGACCACTGAGACTGCGTGTGCAGGGCACCCAGGCCTGTGCTTCAGTGAACATACCCCTCCCCAAAAGGCCCCATGCAATCTGGGCTTCTGTTTCCCTTGCTTTCTGTGGGTAAGACTTACACAGCATGATTGTGGCTGATTTTCCGTGTCCCAGCCGTACTGTGAATGCATCAGTTGGCGTGCTCAGCCTGCAGGTCAGCGATGGTTTGTGATGAGCCCCATCCTGCGTTCCTGTTGGGGGAGGGTTCCCACATAACCCTTTCAGGCCCTGACCTGCACTTGCTTTGGCAGCCCCTGGGGTCTCACTGAGGGGCTGCTATCTGTGCCGCCAAGGGACACACACTGGAGTCCTGGGAAAAGCCCCTCAGGCACTCCCACATCTGGACAGGCTATTTATATCCCTCATAAGGGCCCATTTTTCTTTGCAGAGAGTGAACATGTGGGCGATGCTGTCATGCCCACCAGTGGAGCCCGTGAAACAAGCCTTTCATTGAATAGCTTTCAGGGTGCGTCTGACACGTTCTCATCCACGTGCAGAGGCCTCGCAGTTTTACGTCTGCCCTGCTGCCGTTGTGTGGATTGCTGCTTCTCAGAGTGCAGGTGGGCTGTGGCCCCCACAGCAGCCTGTTCCTGGTGCTAGGGCAGCCTGGCTGGTCTAGGTAGGCACAGCCCACCTTCCTGTCTCTATCCCACATCACCCAGGGCAGGGTGGGTCCTCCATGGCCTGGCATGCCAGTTCACTGAGCTCCTGCCCTGGGTCCTGGACACCTGGGCAGTGGGGCCTCAGCAGAGGAAATAGCGTTCTGCTCTTGGGGCAGGCAGACCCCGAAGGAGATCAATAGGTCATGTATGATCGGAGTTACAAGGGAGAGAAAAATAAAGCAGAAAAAGATGCCAGGGGCAGTGGCTGACTCTTGTAATCCCAGCATTTTGATAGGCTAAGATTGGAAGGATCACTTGAGGCCAGGAGTTTGAGACCAGCTTGGGCAACATAGTGAGACCCCCCCATCTCTATAAAAATATAGAAAATTAGGCTAGATGTGGTGGCTCACGCCTGTAATCCCAGCACTTTGGGAGGCTGAGCTGGGTGGAATCACAAGGTCAGGAGTTCGAGACCAGCCTGGCCAATATGGTGAAACCATGTCCCTAATAAAAATACAAAAATTGGGCATGATGATGCATGCCTGTAATCCCAGCTATTCAGGAGGCCGAGGCAGGGAAATCGCTTGAAGCCAGGAGGCAGAGATTGCAATGGGCGGAGATTGCCGTGGGCGGAGATTGCAGTGAGCCAGGATTGTGCCACTGCACTCCAGCCTGGGTGACAGAGCAAGGTTCTGTGTCAAAAAATATGTGTGTGTGTGTGTGTGTGTGTGTGTGTGTGTGTGTGTGTGTGTGAAATTAGCTGGGCATGGTGACATGCACCTGTAGTCCCAGCTACTCATGAGGCTGAAGCGAGAACATGACATAAGCCCAAGAATTTGAGGCTGCAGTGAGCTATGATCACAGCAGCCTGGGTGACAGAGCAAGACCCTATACAAGTAAATACCAATAAAATACAAATAAATAAATACATAAAGCAGAGAAGGAGATGAGACTGGTTCTGTAGGGGAGCTGGGCTGATGGATGGAGTGAAGGCCGGCACCATTCCTGTGCATGGGGAGGAGCACTATATGCCTGGGGAGCAAAGGAACAAAGGCCCCGAGGCAGATGGGAGCGAGTCTTGAGGGTCCAGGGAGCATTGAGGTGGGGGTGGTGGGCAGTGGGCTAAGGCAAAGTCAGGAAGGGCAGGGACAGGAGAGGAAGTGGTGGGTAGGGGAGCTTGAGGGGGTTGGGAAGACCCCTGGCTTCTGGGGAAAATGGGCCCTGGTGGGAGTGCCAGGCACCCAGTTAGAAGGCTATGAGATGGTCTGGGAGAGTGGTGCTGGTGCGGGCGTGGTGCAGCAGTGTCGATGAGGAGGGGCTCCTTTGGGCGCTTATTTGGAGGTAGATCCAGGAGACCTGCTGCCAGCTTGGATCCAAGGCGGGTTATGGTGGGGGCTGGGGAGCACAGAATGCACTGGGGTTTGGCCTGAGCCATTGGAAAGATGGGGGCTCTACGTGGGTTTCCGCCTGGGCTTTCTTGGAGGCGTCTCATCTTTGGAGAGGTGAGGAGCATGGTTTGGGGACACAGGAAGCTTGAGGTGCTTATTAGTGGGGAGGAGGCTGTGGGGTACCTAAGCCTGGAGTTGGGGAGACGTGAGGACTGGCTTAAAGGTGGGTCCTGACTGGAGCCGGGGCATGGAGCTGTCCCAGGGCAGGCCTCCTCAGAATGCCCTTGTTCCTTCACTGTCAGGTAGAGACATGTCTGTCCCTCCTCCTGCTCCATGCTGGCCGGCAAGGGTCACAGGAGAGGCCAGCCTTTGGGGGCCCCCACTGAGACTGGAGGGGCAGACAGGC
Organism: Cebus imitator; assembly: GCF_001604975.1. NCBI lineage: Eukaryota > Metazoa > Chordata > Mammalia > Primates > Cebidae > Cebus > Cebus imitator. The sequence goes on from NW_016107368.1 coordinate 7,821,098, forward strand.
AGCGTGCAATGGAGGGTCAGAGTTTGGATTGGCTGCCGGGCTGCGGTGGGAGGGGTGGTTTGGGAGGTAGGGTGGGAGGTTCAGACTGGCTGCTGGGCTAAGGTGGGAGGGGTGGTCTGCAGTGGGGCTGGGAGGTGAGACGGACAGACCTGCAAGGGTAGGACACATGGCAGGGCTTGGAAGGGAAGGCGTCTGGGGACTTGAGGGTCTCCTCTCATCTTCTGCAGTCTTTTGCGGGCAGTGCTCATCCCACAGGGGCAACCCTAGCTGAGACTTCGAATCCTCTGAGCTGGGCACAGTGTGGGCAGGGAGCCCGCCTGAGGCCTGGGTGCAGCGTGGCATGGGGAGTAGAAGGCAGGTCCTAAGGGTAGGCACCTTCCTTCCCCACCAGCGTGCCTGGCACACAACCACCCTTTCACACCTCAATCTCCTCCTGCTGCTGCCTTGTTTTAGAAGGCGTGGCTGCCAGGGTCTGGGATGTCCCACACCTCTGTCAAGGGGAAGCAGCTGCTCCTTTATGCAGGGAGCTTCGAAGCCTGGAGAAGCCCCAGGAGGCAGCCCCCCTCTCTGCCCTCTTTGGTGGCCTGAGAGGCCCGGCAGTATTCGTAAGGGAAATAGGATGGTGCATCATCTTGTCTTCCTTAGCCCATGCTGGGCAGGGTGGGGTCATGGCCTTGGAGCAGGCCCTGTTCAGAGCCACTCAGTCCATCTCAGGGTTTTTTGTTTTTTGGCTTTGTCCCTTATGGTAGGTCAAATGATGGCCCCCGAAAATACCAGGTTCTAACCCCTGAAACCTGAGAGTGTGACTTTGGAGTTAAGAGTCTGCAGATGGGGCTAAGTTGAGGATCTTGAGATGGGGGGATGATTCTGGATTAACTGGTATACCCCAAATGCACTCACAAGTGTTCTAAGAGGCAGTAGAAGAGGTTAGGCACAGAGGGCACGAGGCTGGAGTAGGGTGGATTTCATCTGCCCATTGGGCTGGGTCTCGGGGTACCCGTTAAGTGGTCAGGTGCTATTCTGGGTGTCTGTGCAGGTGTTCCTGGGTGAGGTTGACATGAGAATCGGTAAACTAAGGAAAGCCGTGGCCTAAAGGCAGGGTGGACAGACCTACAGGGATAGAACACATGGCAGGGCTCCAAAGGGAGGGGGTCTGGGACATGAGGGTCTTGTCCTGTCTCCTGCTGGGGGTTCAGTACTTGTCCTGCATGGCACCCCCAGCTGAGCCTGCAGAGACCTCTGAGCTGGACAGAGGCTGGGGGCGTGGAGAGGGAGCCTGCCTGAGGCCTGTGTACAGCATGCGGAGTAGAAGGTGGGGTAGAAGGTAGCCCTACCCAGTGTGAGTCCGCCTTACCCATCTGTGGAAGCCCTCAGTAGAACAAAATGACCCGGCTTCCTGAGCCAGAGGGGACTTTGCTTGCCTGACCTCCTGCAAACAGAGGCGCCGGCTCTTCCCAGGTCTCTAGCTTGCAGATGACAGATCCATAATCACGTGAGCCGAGCACATAATAAATCCCTGTCTCTTCCTGTGCACATCCTGTTGGTTCTGTTTCTCTGGAGAACCCTGCCTAACCAAGGAACCACAAACCAAGGAACACTGCAGCCACCAGAAGCTGGAAGGGGCCAGGAAGGGAGTCTCCCCTGTGACCTCCAGAGGGAGCGTGGCCCTGCTGACACCCTGATTTTGGTCAGTGAAACTGATCTCAGAATTCTGGCCTCTAGAACTGTGAGGGAATACACTTCTGCTATTGTAAGCCACCCAGTTTGTGGTCACTGGTGAGAGCTGCCACTGGAAAACCATGCAGGCAGTGTAAACAGTGCTTCCGCGAACACCCTGGCCTCACTCTGGAGCTGTCGTTCAGTGCACAAGTTTCGGGGAGGAGCACTCACGGTCCAAAGAGCGTGTGTCTCTTCACTGTAATGCATCTTGCAAGATCCATTTCTGAAAAGATCCAGTAGTTCATCCTTTCCCCTTGAGCATGGGGAGCTCCCTGTTCCCAGCACTCTCTCTTGGCAGTGGCCTGAAACACTGTAGACGGACTTGTCAGTCTTCATGGGCAGAGTGACTTTGTGTCCTTGATGGCATCACCCCAGAACCTGGTGAGTGTTGAGTCCTTGTTGAATGTTCTGTGGCCATTTGGATCTTCCTGTGAGTCGCCTGTTGTGTGTTGTGAGCCTGTTCTGTCGTGACATTCAGCCCTCTCTTGCCAATCTACAGGCACTCTGGATTTGTTATAGATATTGATCCTCTTTCTTCTGCTTGGAAAACATTTATTCCTAATTCTCTCCTTGGCTAGTTTCTTTTATTGTATCATTTGCTGTCCAGATGAACTCATTTTGTGGTCAAATATGTCTCTCTCTTCTCTTAGCATTTGTTAAGAAGATTACATGGGTTGTCTGGGGATTTTCTGGCAGGAGTTTTTTTGTTATGTGTGTTTGAATTAAACTCTTGAACGTGTCTAGAATGCTTTTAACATGAAATAATATGTTTGGGGTCGGGGAGGACAATTTTGTTTCCTTCCAGTGTGCCAGCACTAATTAGTCAATAATCCGTCCTTTGACCAATGAATTGAACGTCAGCTCTGTGGTCTGTTAGGGTCTCCTGTAAACTGGGTTCCGACTGCGGATCCTCCATCCCACTTGCTGGCCTGCTTGTCTCTTCATGTGCCCACATCCCGTCAGTAGCGGCTGCAGAGCATGTGCTGATGGCTGGGAGGAGTCCCCTCGCATGCTCCGTGTGTGATGATGTGCTTTATGAGCCGTGATGGCAGGAGTGCTCCTGCATGTGTGGGTATGTGTTTGCCTGTGTTTCTTCTTATGGCTCCTGGGCAGAGCTTGATAAAGGCAGGTACCCTGTAGCTGTGCTGCAGGGGCAGCCAGGGAAGAGGCCGTGGAGGCAGAGAGGGGGGCCCAGGGGAAGCAGAAAAACAGAGACCACCAGGTAGATGCAGACTTATGCCTGTGTTAAGTATAATTTCTAAAAGACAAGGTGTCCAGGGCAATCAAGGTAAAGCAGGTTTATTATGGGGGGAGCAGTGAAAAGATAACTCCTCGTGTCAGGGACCCGCCCACTGCTTGGATTTCCTTAGGGGGTGAGTGCCCTGGCTCTGCCTGTGGTCAGGGGGTGCCCTGGCTCTGCCTGTGGTCAGGGGATGCATGGGCATGCAGTGGGGTGAGCATGTCACTGCAGCTTAGGTGCCTGTACCTGGCCCAGGTCTGCGTGACCCTGGGCCCCTGAGGATGCTCATGCCCAGGCACTGCCTGGGCCCCTCTGGCAGCTGGCACCCTAGAATCCCCAGATGCTCTCTGTGTCCTGTCTTCTATGGCACTGCTCAAGTGTGGCAGACCACACCCAAGCAGGAAGCCCAGGAGGTCAGGACCTACCTTTACCAGCTGGTGACCCCATCCCTGCCCATGCTGTGGCAGGAGGGTACAGAGTTTCAGGTGCCGGCCCATACAGGACTCATAGCCAGGAGAGGAGGCAGCCAGGTCCTGGCCACCAGCTCGGAGGCAGGCGTGGGGTGGGGTGCGGCCGAGGCGCTGCAGGGCCAGGGCCGTCTGCCACCCGCCTACCCCGGGCACATCCTCCTCTGGCGGCGGCTGCTGGCCCGACCTGCTTCCCGGGTGGCTATTACGGGCGGGTGGAGTCCAGGCTGTGCTTTACAGGGAGGGCTCATTTTCTGTCAGACACCTGAAGGCTCTGGAGGGACAGCAGGACTGTGGTACATTTTCTCCGAGGTCAGTGAGAAGGTGGACAGAGCAGCCAGGACCTGTGGGAAGGGGGCCGGAGGCTTGGCCCATGGGCATCCCGGTGGCCCTAGTGATTAATCTCCTTGTTCAGCCCACACACAGCTTGTGGCTGGAGTGTGTGTCGAGGTTGAGCTCTGGCATCCGTTCTTCTTCAGGGCTCCCCTGGGTTCCATCTAGGGGGTAGTGTGGGTGGTCACAATCCCACCACTGACCGGGAAGTCTCACTCGTGAAGCTGTGAAGAAGTCTTCAGGGGACCTGGTGGGGCTGGGCTGTGGGCTTTGAGTCACCTCCTGGGGAGAAGAGCTGCCTTCCTCCTGGGTGGCTTCAGTCCCAGGCAGGTCAGGCAGAGGCTGTGCAGGCATGCTGTAGGGATGCAGGGGGCCTGCCTGCTGCTGAGCAGGGTCCTGATGGGCATCGGAGTGAAGGCCCCTAAAGTCTCACAGGCTGTGTGATGACAGGCTTGTCCCAGCCCAGGCCCGAGGCCCAGGTTTGCAGATGACACTGGCACATGTGTGAACCAGGGTCCCCAGCATTGACTTGCATCTGCCCAGGTCTGGTGGTTCCTCGCTGGGAAATGGTGAGAAGGACGGGGAGGGCCGCAGCCATGCCAGATGTTGTCTGGTGCTGATCCCTCTCCGGGATGGACGTGGTTACGACCCCCAGGAACTCGCCCCTCCCCATGCTTTTGTCCTGACAGCTCAGGGTGGGTAGGTTTGATTCTTTGCTAGCTCTTGGGGCCTGTGGAAGTGAAACTCATTGTCTTTTCTATATTTACCTTAAGCTCTGTGTTTCTCGAAAGTGGAGAAAGAGGACCCTGGCCAGGCAGATAGTTTATTTTTATGCGTGGTTTCAGATGGTGCCTGCCCTCCTTTCCTCCGTGCTGCTGACCGTCTTGCTGCTTTGAGATGTTGCTGCTGCGTGGTTTCCTTATAATTCTTCCTATTCTGCATTTAACAAACGAAGTCTATATTCTTCTGCAAAGCTACTATGTTTAGCAGAGGACTCTTGGAGCCTGTCAGGCTTGGAAAGAGCAGGTAGCTCCCTCCTCTTCTGGCGGGTGGGCCAGTGGGGCTGGAGTGGGGGCTCCAGCAGCCCCCACCACCCGTGTGGCAGCCGTGGTGCTCAGGGTCAATCCACTGAGCCCCTCCCAGTGCTCTGGCCAGTGACCTTGACCCAGGCCACACAGGGGCAGCAAACCATGTCTCTGGCCTGAAGATGTGGCCTAGGCCAGGGGCAAAGGGAAGGAAACAGCTCCAGCTCGCTGAGTGATTACAGGGAGGGGCGATCAAAAACATGCTGAGCTCACCAGCCAGGCCATTACTGGTCCACACATCCATAAACTGCAAGGTTTCAGGCGTGTTAAATAACAGAGCCTTGCAGTCAATGAGGAAGGGAAATGTTTAAACACAGACATGGGATGGGTGCCTGGTGAAGGACTGTCAGTACTGCTGACATTTTCAGCACATCTGCCTCCCATCCCCCACAGAGATCGTCCCCTGGAGAAGGTGGACACGGCTGTGAGCCCTTCCTGCCAGCCTCTAGCCCTCTGTCCGCACAGTGGAGAGCCTGGAGTTGCTGGGCTTCTCCTTCACTTAGATCACAGGGCAGGGTGGGATGGGAATGTTGGGGGTGGGGTTAGGGCCCAGGCAGGAAAGCTGGAAGCAGAATGGTTGGACAGGTATTGGGGGCTGAAATGACAAAGAGGGTACTGAGGACACCCAGGGACAAAGCAGCCATGGCCTTCATGCAGGTCCTAGAAGTCCTGAGGAGGAGCCATGGGGTGGTGGGGAACTGGTCCCCTCCCTACCTGCTGCCTCCAGGCTGCCCTCACTTCCTTCCCATGATCTGGGAGTGTTCTGATTCTGACACAGTGATCTGGGGGTGGACTGTCATGTGGGAACGGGGCCCTGGCCGGCACAGACAGACGCCTGCAGCGAGAGCTCAGGGTTGCCTCTGCCGTCAGCACCTCGGCCACATCACCCTCCCTGCTGATCCCAGACACTTCAGGCTCTGTCTTGCCTGTTGTTCCGTCTTCCTGGGAAGCTCATGTTGTTGGTGCCGAATTCCTGAGGAGTCCTCCATGATGGTTGTCTGCTACACGGAGCCATGGAAGTTGCCCACTGCCGGGAGGAACAGTGCTGCCCGGCTGAGTCCTGCACATGTGTGGAAGCGGAGGTCAAGGGTTGGCATTTGTAAGGTCTGGGAGTTTGGCTTAAGGCAGATCTTTCAATGTGGGTGGCTGATCTGATTTGGATTGGGACACGTTAACAATGTATAATAAGACTTTAAGATCAGTGGACACAGCAGAGGGTGGGAAGCCAGCCTGATGGTGGTTTGCTGGAAGAGCGGCTTGCCCAGTGGAGTGGCTTGTTGTTCTTAGAAGGACTCCCTGGGTGAGCAGGTCAGACAACTTCGGGAGTTCTGAACGTTCAAGTTGCATGCTGCTTTGCCCTCTTGGGTGGAAGTTTGCTGCAGTAGACCAGTTAAAGCGTGCTTGTGCAGTTCTGACACCTCACCCTTTGGGTCCAACTCGGCCTCCTCACTGGGCCAGCTTATCTACTGTAGTTCTCTTGTCACCCTGTGTGTTCCTACTCAGGACTTGTCACAGTGTGTCATCACACACATGCAAGCACACGCCGTGGGACGCTGATGTCCTGCCCACTGGATGGGTTCCATAGGGTGGAGCCAGCCCCACTTTGCTCTGCTGGCACTTAGCATGTTGCCTGGCACGTAGCAGGTAGTTAGTTAAGAAATATTTGCAAAGGAACATGAATAAGTCTTGCACAAGGTGCCGGGGAACTCAGAGGACGAAGCAGCCTCTGTTTTTTCCAGGAGACCAGGGGACACTTGACCCAGAAGGTCCCGGCCGCTGTGGAAGGTGCAGCCTCCCTCGGGGATGAGTGTGGAGGGCAGGGCCCAGGGGGCAGGATGATGGGAACAGGGGATACACGGGTGTGGGTGGGAGGTGGATCAGGCAGCATTGTGAGGATAAAGGATTGGGATTTTAAGCAAAAGGCCACAGAGAGCTGTTGAAGGCTTTTCGGCAGAGGCAGATTTGAAATCGTCAAGACCAGATTTGAAGTTTTTAGACAGTCATGCAGCTACACCTTGGGGGTGGCTGAAAGTGTGGGTGGGAGAAGCCACAGAGGCTGGGGAGGAATGGGAGGGAGGGTGGTGTGGTCACTGCTTCCTGGTAGGGGTGGGGAGGGAGCTTTGACTGGGTCTTCGGGGCAGAGGAGCCAGCGCCACTCCAGGGCTCATCCCAGGTGGTGTGGATGGAGGTGTGGCAGCCCGGATGGCTCCCAGGGTGAGGGTCAGGCTCAAGAGGAGGACACCAGGCCGCTTATCGTGGCTCCATTCCCTGTGGACTGCCCTTGGTGGGTTTAAGAGCAGGCAGGTCTCCCCATGTGTCCCAGACACGGCTCCTGACCCAGCAGGTGTGTCCACTTTTCAGCTGTGGTGAAGGTGACTGAGGGGCAGTGCACCAATATAGAATGACTGTACGGTGTGTTTGTGGGCTAAAGTGAGTTAATGTTTAAATTGACACTAAAGATGTGTCGGCCAGTTCCCATTCAGCCAAAACTTGTGCAGTCGGGGGCATCGCTGACTTTCTCTTTGTAAAGAGAAAATACAGGACCTGCAAATATGCTTTTAAAAATAGACACTTGCTCTTGGTTTTTTTGCAAATTAGGTTGACCTTTCAGTGCACTCTGGGGTCCAGCTAGCTGTGATGATCTTTGGACCAGTGAGCCGCTGACCGAGCTAACACCTTTTAGATGGAAATGGAATAGGTGTTGTACCACGTCGTTTGTGTGGGTGGCACATGCAGGTGTTTGAAACCATTACCATCTTTGCATAATTAAAAACCTTAATTTTTTGTGAAATCTTTAATCACAGAAGAAATGCTTCTTTCCAATGTGAGTATTTCTCTTAATATTACCGTTGCTTTAAGAAAATTGCCTTCAGGTCTCATTATCCTCTTGGGCAGTTTACAGGCCAGAGTGGTCTCCACTCTCAGCCACTAGATCTTAGAGGATTCAAAGAAACCCTACTCTTTAAACCAGGCAACTCATATATTCTGAATCTATAAACACATCTTAAAATTGTGAAGCCTTTTGTAGAGTGTGTAGAAGTTCTTAAAATACATACATCATATTCAATTCTAGTCAAAGAATATAAAGAATACTTCGATTTATTGCTTCGGATATCTTTAACACTAGAAATGTTCTTTGTCTCAGGAATGACAGAATAAAGCGCTTCATAATGTGGGTTTGACTGGCATAGCTTCGAGCCTGTGATGCGCCGGGTTAATATTTTATCTAATTGCATGATTCCAGCTCTGTCATGAGCGGGACTTACAGTGGCCAGGCTCCCGCAGTGAATGCCGTTCCGCTCACCTTGTTCCATTCTGTGATGCAGCCATCACGAGCCACCAAAGGAGGTGCTCTGCCCTGAAAGCTCTCTCCAGGCCAGCCTGAGCCTGGCAGCCATGGAGCACAAGGCCTGCGGCAGCTGAGGCCCCCAGCCCTTCACTCCTCACCCTTCCTAGGTCTCCAGTTTCTCATCTCTAAACTTAAAGCTTGGGTTCATGGTCACAAGAGGCTCCCAGGAGAGAAGGAAGGCGCTTGGCTTGACTGTTCTCTACAGTGTGGCTGTTCGTTACAGCGTGGCTGTTCGCTGCAGTGTGGCTGTTCGCTGCAGCGTGGCTGTTCTCTGCAGCGTGGCTGTTCTCTGCAGCGTGGCTGTTCATTACAGCGTGGCTGTTCTCTGCAGCGTGGCTGTTCTCTGCAGCGTGGCTGTTCGCGGCAGCGTGGCTGTTCTCTACAGCGTGGCTGTTCGTTACAGCGTGGCTGTTCTCTGCAGCGTGGCTGTTCGCGGCAGCGTGGCTGTTCTCTACAGTGTGGCTGTTCGTTACGGCATGGCTGTTCTCTACAGCATGGCTGTTCGCTGCAGCGTGGCTATTCTCTGCAGCGTGGCTGTTCGCTGCAGCGTGGCTGTTCTTCTCTACAGCTCGTCTTTGTTGCTTCCCTCTTCCCTCTTCCACACTCAGGCCCCAGGGAGCCTGCTCTCTCCACAGCAGCCGCCCACCCTTCTAGGTAAAGTGTCCCCTGCTTTCTCTCTGCATCTTGCTGAGATGGCCCTGCCCCTCTATCCCTACCCCTGTGGGTTATTAGAAACCTTCCAACGAAAAGGGCACGGAGCTAACACCCAGATGGCACTATGGGTGTTAGCAGGTTGGATGGCTCATGCTTGGGGCTGAGTTGCTCAGTTTAAGGAATTTTAGACTTGGCATCTAGGTCCAAGCATGTCCCTGTCCTGGCTGTGTGTCCCGAGCTGCAGGTCAGGGCAGAGCACCACACCTTTCATACAGTGTCCCTGTCTTGTTCGTCTCCGAGGCTCAGAGACCTAATTTGTGTGGCTGTCACCTGTGCCTGCTCAAGTCATGTTGCTACCTTCCTTCAGCACCTGGACACATCAGCCAGACCTCCCTCCCTGGGACCCCTTGACCTGGGGCAGCACCGGGAACCTCCGCCCCTTGCTGATGGCACACATGGGTGGGTGCCCATGGTCACTGAGCCCAGCCATGTCCCAGGTCTGCGCCTTCCCTTCCCAGGGTGCACTGCAGCAGTGGGAGTCTTGTCGCTGCTGCCTGCTAGGGTTGGGGCTAGGTGGGGGTGGGTGCAGGGGCTACAATCTGGAGACAGTGCCTGCAGTGTCAGAGACACAGGGCGAGCCTCACACCTGCTCTGCTGCTTGTTTTGTGGTTGTTTGCTTATTCAAGACCAAGTGTGAGCGACCAAGTTTGGGCAATACCACTGCATCTCGCTTTCTTACAGGCTTGAGGGCAGGTGCCTGCCATTGTGGGAGGAAAACCTGGTCTGCAGAAAAATAAAAACCGCCAGAGCTGCATGAGCCACTCCTCAGTGCACTATGCAATGCCCACTAGTATCAGGCCACTCATGGGGGTGGGCATACTGGCCGACAGAGCAGCCAGGGCCCCCGCAGTCCCTAATAGAAGAGGTCATGTGCTTCACGTTTAGGGTCATTTGCCCAGCTGGGAGCAGGCCATCTCACTGCAGCGCTGTTCAGCAGCTCTGTGCATGTTCACCTCCCAAGTTTGCCCTCATTGCTACCTCTTGACTGAGCTGCCTTCATGATTCCTGTATCCAAGGCTGGACATGAGAGCTCAGAGGGTCCGAGTGACTCGCCCAGGGCTACATCTGCTTCTTTGGGACTTCCCCTCTAGCCCCATTCTCCCGTGGCCCTAGGCAGCTCGCCCATCCTGCCATGGAGCCCCAGACGACTGCAGTAGTAGCCCGGCCTGCAGAGTCCTCAGGCATGGAGAAGCTTGCCCTTGGCAGGCCCCCAGCCACTGCGTAGGTCGACAAGACCCGTGTGCACGTCTCGGGTGCTGGGCCACAACCCCCACAGCCTCATCTAAGGCAGCCTTTCTCCTCCTCCTTCAGCCCTGGGGCTGGGCCCTGTCCCACAAGCCCCTGAATTAGCCCACACAGGAAAACAATTGCGCCCACATTGCTGAACAGCTCCGCTGTTTAAAAGGAAGAGAATGGGACAGGCTTGTTCCACAACCTGCAGACAAGGCTCACCACAGGACTTTGTCCCTGTGCTGAAGGGTGCCTTGTTGTGGCTGGAGCAGTCCTGGCCTGAGACCCAACTAATAACAGAGCCCTTGAAACCCCTGCGGTCAGGACAGATGTCCCAGGCGGGCAGAGGCCCTGTGTGAGGATAGGACGGCCGGTCCAGATGGTGTCCTGAGTGCCCATCCTGCCTGGCGGCTGGGGACACGCTGACCAGCGTGGGGTCAGGAGCACGGCCCCAGGAAAGGTGAGGCCAACTGGGCAGGGTCAGGGGCTCAGGTTGTCTTTATCATTCGGTGAATGGTCTTGTGTTCCCATTTCTCACCACTCACTGGGGTTGAGTGAGAATGAGCTGAGTGAGTGGCCTTCCTTCTAATGTGAGGGGACCGAATGACCAGCTGCTGTTCCGGACAGCCAGAGGGAAAACACTTGAGTGGACCTGACAGGCTTCACAGAGCTTTGCACTTCTGTGCTTTGAAGGCAGCAGAGTGCAGGGTGTTGTCTGAGAAGTCCGTCCGTCCGTAGCTGGCCAGCGAGCATCCGAGAAGCCGAGGCTGAGGCCGTGATTCTGGGGAGCTGGGTCGGGGTGGGGGTGCTTCCTTGGCCTGGGGCTATCCTTGCCTTCCTCTCAGGGGCAGCCAATTCCATGTACGTTGGGATGCAGCACAGCATGTATGGACACTGGGCGTCTGGCAGTGTTCATGCCCTTCCTTTATTTAAATTTCATTTGTCTCTAAGTTTCTGTGTTTTGCACAGTCTCTGTAAGGAAAGGCCGGGCCTGAGCCTGCGGGCGTGGCCCTGGCTGGGGTATACCCCAACCAGGTTTTCCAGGAGCTGGCAGCGGGCGGGTCAGGGCCAGGTGGGGCGTGGGTGGAGCCTGCGGGACTTGCTCTGCATAAAGCCGTGGGTGTGGCTGCTGTTAGGATCTTTGCTGACACAGAGACCTGGGTGGCCTTGTTGTCACTGGGTTTTATAAATCCAAGTACATGCCCGGCGCTGTGTCTAGTATGGCTCAGGTGTGTAAAAGTCAGAGAGCCCTGGGAGTCTGCCGTCTCTGCGGGCTGGGGAAGGGAGGAGGGCCCAGAAACAAACCAGAAACTCCGCAGCTCCTGCTTAGGAGCCTCAAGGAAAGAAACAGGGCAAAGCAGCCAGAAGGCTGGGAACTGGAGGGCCAGTCCTTGGACTAGAATTTACATAGGAATGGGGGCTGTGAATGGAGATGCTTGTAATCCTTCCAGAATTGGGGTAAAATTTGCATCTCAATGACTCATCAAGTCAAGATTCCCATGGAATGTACTGGTTTCCTGGTTATTTTCCAGGTCCTGTTAATGGTCATTTGCATGTTTACTCAACCAGCATTCTTAAAATTAATATTGCCTTGTGACTGCCATTATCCTGACTCTGTTAGTGGGGATTTCTGTCGTCCACATCCCCTGGGGGACATGCAGCCCCGTGCGCGCCCTGCCTTGGCCTGCCCCTTCCCCCATGCAAGGGGCCCAGGTGGATTCTGAGCTCTTAGACTGGCATCGCAGCCCTCAGATGGGTTTGGTTGGGACTTCCCAGTATTAAAAATATATGTGTTAATTACCTCACAGCATAGGAAGGCGTCATCTAAAAATTGAGGGTTTTTTCTTTCAGGAGGAAAAAAATCAAGCCCATACTAGGCCACGTTGCAGAAGGCTGGGAGGTGCAGTGGCCCCTTCAGACAGGGCCTGGCCCAGCTGCCCTGTCTCCCCTTCATATGCCCTGATGGGACCTGGGAGGCTTCATTCAAAGGTTCATGGCTGCATATGCCAGGGATCTGCAGGAGATAAATAATGCCCCGAGGTACCCACCTCCTCATCCCTGGAACCTGTGAATGTTTCTGTTCGTGGTAAAGGGATTTTGCAGATAGGATTAAGTTAAGGACCTTGTGATAGGGAAATGCACCTGGAATTTCCAGGGTGGGCCCTAAGTGTGATCACCAGGTTTCTTATGGGAGAGAGGCAGGAGGGCAGAGAAGAGAGGAGTTACACTGCTGGTGGAGGGAAGAAAAACTTTGACTCTCTCTTAGGTTCTGTTTCTAGGACCTGTGAATTAAACTGACAAAAGACATTAAGAGGAGAAAAGACAGACTAACATTTTTATATGCATGAAGCTTCATGAAAGAAAGTAAAAACCCAAAGAAGCAGTCAGATTGGGAGCCTGCATGCCGTTTTGACAAAGGTCTCAGTGGAGATTGAGAAGGCGCCCAGTGCCATTGCGCTGACATCTTCCCTTCTAGAGTTTTCTAGGAGCCTGGCAGGCTCCTAGGCTGTGACCCCTCCCTCTGCTCCCTCCATGCTTGCTGTGTGGGGGCAGCCATGCATCGTGGAGCCGGGTGGCACTGGGTGACCGGGTAGATGGGTTAGACCTTGTTGCACATTACAGCTGCTCTGGGGCCAAGGTCTGGTAGGTCTTAAAATGTGAACAGCTGGAGACAATGCAGTGTGCGTGGTCCATGTCACTTGGCACTCCTGGTATGCCGCGTGTGTCAGAGCATCTCTCCCCAGAGTGAGGCAGTCCATGAATGCCAAGTGCTATTGTGAATCATGCACAGATTCCTGCTCACATCTGCATGGAGGCTTCTGCAGCTCTTCATAGTGTCCATGTCACCTGGCCCAGAGGGGAGTAGTGGCGCTCTGGCTGGAGCTGCCCAGTGTGACCCACATGTAGCGCAGAGCTGCTGGGGTACACTGGTGCCAGCATCCATAGCCTTTGAAAGATACTGTCTCAGCCCTGGGACAGTCTGCACCTAGGGCGGTGCTCTTATGTGTAGTGGGACAGGAGAGGGCTTTGTGTCTCCCTGTTGCCCCTTTTTCCTGTGACCCTCTGGGCTCTGCCCTGGGCGATGTTCACCCTGTTCTCAGCCATGTGCAGGGGCGGAGGCCCCTCGCAGAGGGGGTTAAGTGAAATGCCAACAGGTGGCTGCATCTGACGTGGTGTGCCTGTGCACAGTCCCCATCAGGACACACCGTGTGCTCCGAAGGCCGTAGCATGTGGCACCAGCTGTGTTCACAATCTGCAGTGGCTGCTGGTTGGACAGAGGTCATGGGAACCCATCTCTGCTGATTGGAGACCCCTCCCCACTGTCAAGGACTCTGTCAGTGCTGATCATGCTGCAGTGGCCCACTGGCCGCTTGGCCCCCTGGAAGTGGGCAGGTCTTCTGGTAGCTCCACACCTGTCTGCTGCTGGCTGCTAGCTCTGCAGTTGCACTCATAGGGGACTTGTGGGCAGCCTCAGGGGATCACTGCTACATCCATACCTCTAGAACAGGGGCTAGCACACATGTGTGTCCAGCCTGCTGTAGAAGTGAGGTGAGACGTTCTTGTGAAGAACTGGCTTTCGCCCTGTGCCCAGGATGCACCAGCAGTACCCTAGAGCCAGCTCTGCCTCATTCCCAACCATGGTGCACACCCAACGACGCTCCTGTGTTTGCACCATGGTAACAGAGGTCCCCTTCAGGTTGTCCCATAAAGGTGGGGTCACTATCAGGACACGACTGGATGCAGAAGAGATTTCTGGCCCTTGTGGATAGTGCTGTCGTGAGCACAGATGTACACATGTGTCTTTGAGACTTCTTTGTATACATACCCAGTGTGGAATTGCAGGATCACATGGTTATTCTAATGTTTTAAGGGACTGTCATGATTCCCACAGTGGCTGCACTATGTTGCATTCCCACAGCAATGTGCAAGAGTTCCAGTTTCTCCATATCCTCACCAATACTTGTGTTTTGGGTGTTTTTTGGTAGTAACCACCCTGATTGGTTTGGGGAGGTTGGGAAGTGGTTTTTGCTTTTTAACCCCATTTTCACACAGGTATTAAGTATCATTTGCCTTCAGCACCAAATCCATTTTTACCATCAAGAGTCTGCAAATCCCCAGAGGGTGTGCCCCGCTGCACTGGTGACTGGAGATAGATAGAGGCAGGGCACTCAGAGCAGGAAGAGCCACGCAGCCAGTGGTCTTATTGCTGTCCTTGGGACAGAGTGCTGGAGGGTGCCCCTCACACTTGCGTCAGGCAGTTTCAGGACCTTACTGTGGCCGCCCTGATCATCCTGAACTGTCAGATCTCAGCTCCCTCCTCCCCAGGGTCCTGTCTGCAGATCTCCAGGCTTAGTCAGTGTTACAGTTCCACTCTCTGGTAAAAATGACCCAATCCATTATGTGATAGTAAATTTAAATAATACTGCTTGTTAAAATGTGCTCTCTGAATGAAGAGAACCCCCAAACAAGCTTTGTGTGAGCAACATGGGTGTTTATTCACCTGGGTGTGGGCCCGTTGAGTCCGAAAGAGAGTCAGTGGAGGGCGGAGGAATAGGAGTTGGTTTTAAAGGTTTGGGGGAAGCAGTAGAAAGTTACAGAAGTTGCAGTTAGGGTGTTTCTTTGCAAGCTGGGAGGGGGTCATAGGGTTGACCAAGGTCGGTTACAAAGTCCAATGGCCTTGTCAATTGAGACCGGAATAAGAAACGATAGAAGAATGTCTCGTTAGTTAGATGTTGCAGGGGTTGATCATTTCTTGCAGGAACTCATCTGGGCTGTACGCGCGGGTCACAGAGGTTACCGTGCCGTTTGTGGTGTGGTCAGTCGGCCTAAAAGATCTTACGCTACTTACATAAGTAGTTAACATGTATTGTGCTGAGCAGTGTTATAAATAATCCAGGTACCTTTTGCAGCCGACTCTGTCTTGCGGGTGGAAGTCGAGGGGCAGAGGGCTAAGTGGCCAGCCCAGGGCTGCACAGCTGGTAAGGGTGAGCCCAGAGTGTGCCCCTGTGCCACCAGGCTCCTGTGCTGTGTAAACACACTTCTCCTGGGGGAACAGATGGCCAGGTCAGGGCTTGTCATAGCAGAGCAGCACAGAAGGGAAGATGCACTAAGGTATGAACACAGAGATGAAGACAGCATAGATGAACTAGAGCTCATATTAGGGTCTTGACTGTGGATCCCAGTCCAGCCAAGGGGGAGGGGCTGGGAACATGTCCTTGAGGATGGCGAGAATGTGCTCTGGAGGCTTCAGGGCCACTTTCTTTTTTGCTGGGGTGAAACCATCAAAAGAGAGGATCTTGCTGGGTACAGTGGCTCACACCTGTAATCACAGTGCTTTGGGAGGATCACTTGAGCCTAGGAATTCAAGGCCAGCCGGGGCAACATAGCAAGACCCCATCTCTACAAAAAATAAAAAATTAGCTGGGCATGATGGCTCACACCTATAGTCCTAGCTACTCAGGAGGCTGTGGTGGGAGGATCACTTGAGCCCAGGAGTTCGAGGCTGCAGTGAGCTATGATTACACCATTGCATTTCTGCCTGTGTGACAAAGTGAGACCCTGTCTCAAAAA
>NW_016107368.1:7836848-7912166 GCF_001604975.1 Cebus imitator
AGAGAGAATCTGGGGAAATTGCTGTTGTTTCGAAACAATATAGTTGTTTGTGAGAACAATACTGAAAAATGCCTCCAGTAAAAAAATTTCAGATACAGGAAAGTTCAAAGAAGGTATTTAAAATGCCCCTAAAATTCCACCTCCCAGAATTAGTTCTGGCATTTTGGTGTCCCTTCTCCTGGAGGTGGCTCTGCCTGCGTTCGTGGGTGGTGTTCTAGCCAGCCCTGGGTGTGCCCTTGCTGGCTGGCTCACCCGCGGGAACAGGTGCAGGAGCCGCCAGGGTGAGGAGTCAGCCTGGGAGTGAGCCGGGAACGTGCTGGCCAGGCCATTTCCTGGGTGTGGCCTTTCATGACTGGTTTTTTTTTTTTACATGAGTAAGCTTGCTCTTAAGTGCTGTTTTATCTTTTCCACTTTGCATTTAATAGAATGTTTATCTGTACTTGTCAGTAAACATCGATAGGCGTGGATTGTACTCCCTGTGTAGCATGCTATAGTACTATTATTAATTTAACCTGTTTCTGATGGGTCGATATTTGTTTTTTGTTCCCCCCCTAGCCCCAGATGGAGTCTCACTCTGTCTCCCAGGCTGGGTTGCAGTGGTGCAACCTTCACTCACTGCAAACTCTGCCTCCCAGGTTCAGGCGATTCTCCTGTCTCAGCATCCCTGTAGCTGAGACTACCGTCACCCTGTCGCTGAGATTATAGGTGCCCGCCACCACCCCCAGCTAATTTTTGTATTTTTAGTAGAGACGAGGTTTCTCTACTAAACCCCAATCTTGACCTCTTGACCTCAGGTCATCTGCCCTCCTCGGCCTCCCGAAGTGCTGGGATTGCAGCTGTGAGCCACCACGCCTGGCCTATCTGATGGCGCATATTTGGATGACAGACTTTTAGGGCACATGGAGATAAACATCCCTGGGCAGGGCATCCCTCTGAGCTTGTGAGGTTGCTGAGGCCCCGGAAATATGCCTGCTAGACTGCAGACATCAGAGGCCGGTTTCCGCCTCCCCAGTGACTGTGGCTGGGAAGATGTGGACTGTTCATCCTCCCAGCCTGGCTGCTGCCCCTGTGCAGGCTCCTGTCCTGGGTGGGTTTTGCATCTGGACAGTAGCCACCCCTAAAGAGGCAGTCAGTCACTTGTCTCCCACTGAAGCTTGAAGGGCATCTAACTCACCCAGTAAGCGCGGTCCAGGCCCTTTGACATGGTGTGTGTGATGGGGGTTGCTGTCTGGAGGGTTTACTCTTCAGCTGCTGGGGAGCAGGGGCAGATGCTTTGAGTTTCTGGCCTGCAAGTGGGAGAGTATTCCTGAAAACTTCCTCCTAGTTCTGAATTTTTTTTTTTTTTTTTTGAGACAGAGTTTTGTTCTTGTTGCCCAGGCTTGAGTGCAATGGCACAATCTCGGCTCACACAGCCTCTGCCTCTCAGGTTCAAGTGATTCTCTGCCCTCAGCCTCCAGAGTAGCTGGGATTACAGGCATGCACCTCCATGCCTGGCTAATTTTGTATTTTTAGTAGAGACAGGGTTTCTCCATGTTGGTCAGGCTGGTCTCAAACTCCCGTCCTCAGGCGATCCAGACACATCGGCCTTCCAAAATGATGGGATTACAGGTGTGAACCACCGTGCCCAGCCCTAGTTCTGAAGTTTTGTGGTGTATGTTCGGACTGTCTAGTAATTCCGTTCCCTGTGTGAAATATTTCCAGAACTTTCTGTCATCTGCAGATGCTTTGGGCATGACTTGCCATCCCACCCTGAGGCCTGTCGTCCTCAGCCAGGATTGTGACTGCTCCTACCCACAGGGCTGCCCATCAGGGTTAAGCAGGCACTTTGGAGGCTTTGGTACAGGTTTACAGAGTTTCTAATGAGATTTTCTTGTTATTTGCATTTTCAGAGTGCCGCTCTTTGACACAGCTTGACCCCAAACAGAAACCCACACCTGCATTCTTCTGAGCATGTAACTGACCACTTCTCATCCACCACGTGGACTTCAGTTTGTGAACTGCTTAATTGTTGTGCTTCTTTTTAAAGCTAGCAAAAAATTATTGCACCACACGCTCTGGAATGACCTGTTAGCAGCATGCACTTCTCTGGAACAGCCTACTTCCTGGGCTTCCAGAGGCCGGGTACGTCCCTTGGCCACTGTGACCCGGCTGGGGCCCAGGAACCTGCTCTTCCTGAAGTGCCCACCAGGCTCCTAGCTTGAGGTGAACTTGAGATTCTGTTAAGAACCGGATTTGAACGAGCAGCTCAGCCCAGGTGTGCTTAGGAACTGGCTTTGATCCACCTGGGTTTGTCTTTGATGCGGGGTGGGGAACTTTGCTTTCCAGACCTTTGGTGTCAGACACTGCCCCCTACCCGCCAGTGCTGATACAGCTTCTGGAAGTTTCCAAACCTTGCCTTCTTATCTGCAAAAGAGAGATGGTGACAGTAATAGGTCCTAGCTCCTAGAGCAGCGGGAAGGGTTCCTGTAAGAAGCTGGCACCTGCCTGGGGTGTGATATGCTCAGGAGACAGCAGCTGCCGCCCCTACCGGCGCCTGCCACTGTTGCTGGTCTTGACCGCATTGTTGCTGGGTGACCTGAATTACCATCTTCACAGCTCCCTCTCCTGACCCCAAGAAGGCGCTCACCCTGTTGGGGATGTAGATGCTCCCCTAGATGTTGTCTGCTTTGGGTGAAGCTAAGATTAGAGGCTTCCTGGTATCCAGAGTGAGCCGAGATGGCGGCCGGCGTGGTATAGCTCCTGGGGCTGGGCTGGGGAGGACTGGCTGGGCAGGGAGGATATGAGAGCCAGGCCACGTGCCACTTCTTTCCAGTGCCCGTGCTCAGGCTGCCCCATGGGTGACCTGCATTTGGGGAAGGAGCTGGGGCCCTGATTGACTCCACACTATTGGACCCATTGTTTAGTGGGCCTGTGACCTAAGGCCAGGAGTGAGTGTGGAAGGGGAGACCCCCTCCAGAGACCCATGTCCATCTTCTGTGTCTTCTGGACCTCTGGAGCAGTCACGCAGAGCTGCAGCGGTGTGGTTGGCAGGGTCCAGGGGTGCTGAGGGACCCAGTGGGCAGAGCCCCAGAGAAGCCTTGTGCTGACTGCTGACAAGGTGGTGATGGGGACGCAGTGGCTGCTTGCTTGCGTACTTTCCCATGGCCAGCCCACACTGAGATCTGTTTTTTTGCTGTTCTGGGGGGCATCTGTCACCCTGCCTCAGGAGATGGGTGTGCTCCATGGTCCTGTAGGCGGGGCTGGGGGCCATTGCCCCAGTGCAGGAGAAAGCACTGTCTTGAGGTGGTGGGCCAGGCCATGTGCAGAGTGGCTGGGAGCTGGCCTGCGCCACGTGACCTTGAGCAGATTCCGTGCCTGTGCCTCACTCTCGTCCTGCCTGTGATGAAGGGGCTGGTTTCTTGTGCTTCTGAGTTCCTGCAACTGGATGTCTGTAGCCCTGAGATTCATGCAGGCTGCGATGGAGGATGTGTGCCTCCCCTCTGCTGCCCGCCTGGCACCCTCTCCGGTGGCTGGGGCGTGGCACTGGGCTCTCAGCAGGTCGTACGGGTCTTACCCTCGTCCCTCCGGTTCAGGTTCCCTGCAGGGACTATGTTTGGGCACTGCTGGGCAGCACTGAATGTGAGGCCCAGAAAGAAGCTGCATGGGCCTTGGCAGGGGCCGGCTAGAGCTGGTGGCTGGTGGTGGTCCTGAACTTGTGACCACTGAGAGGGTTGGGAAGAGCCTGCCCAGGAAATTGTTCAATGTGGGGGCTGTATCCCTCCATAACAGGTCAGCTGTGGTCAGACGGACAGCAGCATGCCCTCAGTGACACATGCCGGTGAGAAGGGCCTGGGGGTTGCAGCCAACGTCTTAGGTCAGCCCTAAGCCATCCACGCCTACAGAGCAGAGCCCACCCCTCAGAGCCAGGTCCACCCCTCAGAGCCAGGCGGGCCTTCCACTCTAGTGGTGAGTGCATCCCTGGGGGAAATACACCTCCTTCCTGGGCCCTACAAGAGACAGAGCAATGGCCAGGTAGCCCCTCCGCTGGAGCTCTCAGACCTGAAGATGACTGTGTGGGGGACAGTGAGTGACGATGACTCACCAGCTCTCCTCCCCATGTGTGACCCACCACGTTGCACACATTCTGAATCATGTGGAAGGTGACACACTGCTCGGAAAATGAGAACCCCCACATGCAGTGGAACTGGCTTTCTGCGGGAAGGACAGACACTAGCATGGGGCTCTGCGGGGCTGGAGACTCTTAGGCTTTGGCGCTTTGAAGTCAGCCCAGCTAAATTCCACTTGCAGGTGCTGCTGACCTGGGGGTGGAGAGGGGCTTCCAGGTGAATAGGACCAGGTTCCTGTTAGCAGTGCAGGTGAGGTCTGTTCCTATTCGGAGGCTGCAGAGTGAATCCTGAAATTCACTTGAATTACCTCACTTGATTACCTCAGTGGGGAATTCCTACTTGGGCTCTGTTCACACTGAGAGGACAGCAGAGGTCACCCACCAGGTCCCGGATGTCTCAAAGAGGCAGGGGCTGTGGTTTTCTGATACAAGCATCACACTGGGGTCACATTGCCTCCTTAGTCCATATGCATTTGACCCTCTTCCAGCATCAACGGCAATTTGGGGTTGGATGGACCTGAGTGACTGGCTGTGTCATTTTAGGCTTCCCCCCGCTTCTGACTCCCCAGGAAGGGAATTGAGGAGCTGCCTCACTTGGACTGGAGCATCTGAAAGAGAGGAGAAGAAATATCAGTTCCCTTGCACTGCAAGGGAGGACGGATTTAGTGAGCTGAACTTGGGGATTGATTATAATTCATTAGAGAAGAGTGAATCAACCTCTGACCCAATACTGGACTCATGACATTCAGCGAGAGGGTCATTTGGTGATTCGGAAATAGATATTGATTGAAATTCTGGCCATCCCCATGGGTAGTAATTGTCTTAGTGGCGAGGGAAGAACTCACTGGGGACAGGCTTAGGTCTTTGCAGGGAGCAGGTGTGGCTTGCAGTGTTTGCTTCTTACCGTCATAGCCTGGTGTTGTGGTTGTCACGTTGTCTATTTTTTAGCACTTTCGTGACACTGGTCACCTGCCCATAGTGACCACTTGGTCCACTGTTGATGGGAAGTGAGTTGGCTTGGTTTGAATATGGTTAAGAAGTAGCAGAGTCTCAAAATAATGAGCTTAGTTGAAGTTGCTTCCTCTGATACTGAGGTCAGTACCTTAAACTCTGACCTTGAGATGGGAACAGACAGCCCCAGATGATGAAATGGCGAGCTTCCTGTTGTTTCCCGCCAGGAGTGAGGCAAAGCTGGGGCCTTTGCAGAGCTCTGGCTGGAGCTTGGGGTTCTCTGGTGGGTTTGCCACGCTGGAGCTAAGGCTGGCAAAAGCCATGTCCTGGGGAGGAGGCCTGGATCGTGAGGGAGAGCCTCCTGGTGACTCAGGACTCCGCTGACTCTATTCTGGTTATGAGCTGTGGTCATGCTAGCCTAACTTTGTAATTGTAGTATATATATTTAAGGAATCACTAAAGATGAAAGCAAGGACAGTGGCATTTGGTGGTTTTGAGACTTAAAAAAGAAATTCCCACTTGGACTGGGGCCCGTCCTGAGGCTTTTGGGCCTGCACCGTGGCAGAGCAGGGAGACCTCTGTCGCCTTTGCAGCTGGGCTGAGTCAGGGGGCAGCAGGGGAGGAGGATCCTGGCCTGGAGGAGGTCCAGTCCCCTGGAGAAACTGCATGTGCTCTCCCTGTGGACACTTGGTGGGGACCAGGATGCCTCTGGGTGCCAGGCACCTCCCCAGTCCACCCATAGTCCTGAACCAGCTCAGGGTTCCAGATGGTTCCGGCAGATTCTGCAATGTCTTCACCGCTGGCAGATGGCAAGGAGAAGGAGCCATTGTTTCTGAAGGACCTGTTTCTGCCCTGGTGTCCCTGGAGGAGGAAGGTGCTGGCCCAGGGCAGGTGGAGCCTCAGCACAGCTGGAGAGCACTGCACCAATCATGGTCCTAGGGTCACTGCAGGACCCGGAAGGGAGGGCGTCTCAGCTCTCTCAGTGGTTCTAGATGATTGTTGCATTTTTCTGAGCCCGTTTTTTCTCCTCCCAGCAGTGCCGTAAAACCTGTCTCCAGGGGGGCATGCCGGGGGAGGGGGGTGAATGAACAGCGGGTGGGGACACAGGGTTGAGCTTTTGGGATTCCTGCCCCCGATGTCGAGGCAACAGGCTTGTAGGTTGTCCTTGCCCAGGCCTCTCGAACACTGGGATTCAGTCAGGTCTCAGCTCTGACGGTTAGTGAGGAGGCCGCCAGGGAGCTGTGGACTTGGGAGGCAGGGGCCGCCCCTTCCCCGCTGTTAGGGCCATGTGCACTTCAAGGTGACTCACAGCCTGACCCTTGCCGAATCCAGTAGAACAGTCGCCTTCTCACCTTTGCCTTGTGGCGGATGTTTGTTATTCTTCCTGCTTACATTTTCCGTGAGTGAAGACCAGCTGAGGGGAGGCATCTGTTCCCAGAGGGCAGGCCTGAGGTTGCCCTGGCCTTCGAGCTGAGCCACAGTGGACAGCCAGGATTTCAGTGGGTGGGTGTTGGGGGTGGACTGGGGACATACCTGGCAGAGGCGGCACGGCTTGGGTGACACTGGGAAGGGCAGAAAATCTGGCAGGTGCAGGCCGGTTCTCAGTCCTGGCTGCTGGTCACATGGGCTGCTCTGAAACCAGACAGACCCTGGCCTCACTTGGGAGCTGCTAAATCGGAATATCTGGGGGGCTAGCACAAGATAGGTGGTGTATTCTCGATGTTCCACAGAAAGAGTGGAAAAGGCACATATATCGAGTTGTAGGGCTTCCTTTTAGGGCTCTAGATTGGGGGCTGGGACCTGACTCTACAAGTCCTGGAGAGAAACAGGGGGCTTTGGAGCAAGAGAATAGTACGATGCAAGCTGCCTTGTAAGAAATACGCATGACAGCTGGGTGTAGGGGGAACGGGGGCCTGGAGCACAAGGCCTTTAAGAAGATGGGGCTCTTAGACTGTGGTCATTCCCTTACAGGTAGCGGGAGCCAGGTGGAGGCCTTACAGGAGGGGTGGTGGTATGAACCATGAGTGTGAGGGAAGCAGGGGACATTGGGCAAGGTGGGGAGAGGACAGGAAGAGGGTGCCAGGGGCCCAAAGCCAGGCAGCACCCGGCGAGGAAGGTGATTAGAAGGGTTTGAGAAGGTTCCTGATCAGAGAAAGGAAACACTCAGGAATTAAGGGGGCAGGGTTCTGAAGAAAGGGGCTTGAAGGAATTTGGAGTCAGGGGATGGAAGCATCTTGGATTTAAATCATTTCAGGCTCATTGAGCTGAGGTTAGCAGTAAAAGCTGATGTGGTGGTCATGGGCTTTAGAAAGAAACTTTAGGTTTAGGCATAAATCGCAGAGTTGAACCATCGTGGTTTGGGCCGCTATTATGGGCATAGTGCCAGTTTGTTGCTTGTTTGTAATATTGTGTTTAACATCCTTGCCTTACAAGCCCTTATTTGTGCAGTTTCGTCTCTGGTGGTAGGACTGTCTCCTGTCCTCTCCCAGGGAAGTAGCTGAGGGGAGGAGGAGCTGAGGGAGTAGTGGAGGGAGGAGAGATGCTGGGGGAGTAGCCGGGGAAGGTGAACTACTGAGGGAGTAGCTGAGAAAGGGGAGGTGCTGAGAGAGTAGCTGAGGGAGAGGAGGTGCTGAGGGAGTAGCTGAGGGAGGGGAGGTGCTGAGGGAGTAGAGGAAGGAAAGGAGGTGCTGAGAGAGGGGAGATGCTGAGGGAGTACCTAAGGGAGTAGAGGTGCTGAGGGAGTAGTGGAGGTGCTGAGGGAGTAGCGGAGGAAAGGGAGGTGCTGAGAGAGTAGTGGAGGAAAGGGAGGTGCTGAGAGAGTAGTGGAGGGAAG
This sequence comes from Cebus imitator, assembly GCF_001604975.1. Classification (NCBI taxonomy): domain Eukaryota; kingdom Metazoa; phylum Chordata; class Mammalia; order Primates; family Cebidae; genus Cebus; species Cebus imitator. The sequence goes on from NW_016107368.1 coordinate 7,844,738, forward strand.
GGAGGTGCTGAGAGAGTAGTGGAGGGAAGGGAGGTGCTGAGAGAGTAGCGGAGGGAGGGGAGGTGCTGAGAGAGTAGCGGAGGGAGGGGAGGTGCTGAGAGAGTAGCGGAGGGAGGGGAGGTGCTGAGGGAGTAGCGGAGGGAAGGGAGGTGCTGAGGGAGTAGTGGAGGGAAGGGAGGTGCTGAAGGAGTAGCTGAGGGAGGGGAGGTGCTGAGAGAGTAGTGAAGGGAGGGGAGGTGCTGAGAGAGTAGCGGAGGGAGGAGAGGTGCTGAGGGAGTAGCTGAGGGTAGGGAGGTGCTGAGAGAGTAGCGGAGGGAGGGGAGGTGCTGAGGAAGTAGCGGAGGGAAGAGAGGTGCTGAGGGAGTAGCGGAGGGAAGGGAGGTGCTGAGGGAGTAGCTGAGGGAGGGGAGGTGCTGAGGGAGTAGCAGAGGGAAGGGAGGTGCTGAGGGAGTAGCGGAGGGAAGGGAGGTGCTGAGGGAGTAGTGGAGGGAAGGGAGGTGCTGAGGGAGTAGCCGAGGGAGGGGAGGTGCTGAGAGAGTGGTAAAGGGAGGGGAGGTACTGAGGGAGTAGCTGAGGGAGGGGAGGTGCTGAGGGAGTAGCTGAGGGAGGGGAGGTGCTGATGGAGTAGCTGAGGGAGGGGAGGTGCTCAGAGAGTAGTAAAGGGAGGGGAGGTGCTGAGAGAGTAGTGGAGGGAGGGGAGGTGCTGAGGGAGTAGCTGAGGGAGGGGAGGTGCTGAGAGAGTAGTAGAGGGAAGGGAGGTGCTGAGGGAGTAGTGGAGGGAATGGAGGTGCTGAGGGAGTAGCTGAGTGAGGGGAGGTGCTGAGAGAGTAGTGAAGGGAGGGGAGGTGCTGAGAGAGTAGTGGAGGGAAGGGAGGTGCTGAGGGAGTAGCTGAGGGAGGGGAGGTGATGAGAGAGTAGTGGAGGGAAGGGAGGTGCTGAGGGAGTAGTTGAGGGAGAGGAGGTGCTGAGAGAGTAGTGAAGGGAGGGGAGGTGCTGAGAGAGTAGTGGAGGGAAGGGAGGTGCTGAGGGAGTAGTGGAGGGAGGGGAGGTGCTGAGGGAGTAGCTGAGGGAGAGGAGGTGCTAAGGGAGTAGTGGAGGGAAGGGAGGTGCTGAGGGAGTAGTGGAGGGAAGGGAGGTGCTGAGGGAGTAGCTGAGGGAGGGGAGGTGCTGAGGCAGTAGCTGAGGAATAGGAAGGGGCAGAGGCCTATTCTAGGTCACACAACTGGGACGTGGCATCATGGGAATCTAAACCAGAAACCAGGCAGGTTGGCCTTGCAGCTGGTACTGCAGCCACCACAATATACTTCCTCCACAGTTGGGGGAGAAATTAATAAGCAATTAAGGTTTCTAATAGGCTTGAAAGAAGCATAAAAAATGTTTGAGCTAGGTGACTTGTGTTTTATAGCAAAGACTGTATTACTTTGCAAAAATGATTTCAGCTCAACTGACTGGAAATTTTAGAAGAGAGTCAAATGAAAATAAATCATTCAAATTATGTGTGATTCTTTCCCTTCCCGGTACAAAGGAAGCAAACCTGTCAGTGTGATCAGTAGAAGCCCTGAACCTCTGTTCAAGAAAGGCAAGACAATAACACATTGCTGGCAGTCTCTAAAAAGGTTATACAGGTTATAACGACTATTAAAGTAAGATCCCAGCACTTGTGTCTTCTGTACTAACGTTACTAAGAGGTTTCATCAAGATGGAAATTTCATCAACAGCAGACAGACATGATGGAGCCACAGGATCTCCCCTGAGACCATCTCCCAGTACCCTCTGTGTGGTGCCCAGACTTCTGTAACATCACCGTGAATGTTCCCGACAGAAAAGGTTCTTGTCCAGGTAATGCTGGTGGTTAAAGAAAAATGAATTGTAAGTGGAATTACAATTGGAAAGGATATGAATGTCTCACATTATCATATTTGATTATGTAATACTGCACAGCCGGGACAGGCTACTGAGGGCACCATATAAGAAACAGCGCGGGGGTGCGCACGTGTGGTGGGGCAGAAATACACAGGACCAGGATGCGACGCACATGGGCTCTCCCCCTCCAGCAGCCCGCAGGCTCCAGCCCGTTTCTTGGACTTCAGGTCCCACCTTCTATGTTACAGAGCCAGCAGGCCCCTGCAACACCTGCCCACCTGTGCGGTTGCTGTGGCCTGCCCTCCCCAAGCCAAAGACCAGGGACTGGGAGTCAACAGTCTTCGTCTGACTCACACCTTCACCCCACGCCCTCCAGAAGTGAGTGCTGAATAAATGAGTCAGAGTTTCTTAGAATGAGGAATTCCAACAAAATGCCAGTCAGACCAGAAACGTATGTCATGTCTGTCTGATGTTCTTGAAAATTTCCATTCTGGTGAAATCTTCCTCTTAAAGTTAGTACAGAAGACACCGTGCTGGGGTCTTATTTTAATCAGTGTTACAACCTGTATAACCTTTTTAGAGATACGTAGGAATGTGTTCTCTTGCCTTTCTTGAATTTTTCAAATTTTCTATAGTTAACTGTATTTTACTTTTGATATCAGACTTAAAATATTTTAGTTAGAAGCCACGTGCTTAAGGAAAGAATTTGAATAGTTCTAAAGAATCCAAATCGTGAAAAATAAAGCACACTCCTTTCACAGATCAAATTCTCTTCATAGGCATCCCCTGCCAGCAGGTTCTTGATTAAATTGTGATCTTTGGAATTATCCTTCCGATGAACCTGTGTGTACACCCATTCACACACGCACACATGGCCATACACCGTGTGCCTGCACAGATGGGAACATACCACACACGTTTTTGGGAACCCTAGTTTTACTGATCAGTGGATCTGGAGTGCCCTTACATACAATTGCAGCGTTATGCTTTTTAACAGTTGCATAATGTTCCATCCTCTGGAATGTACCATAATTTGTATACAAAAAGTTCTGTGCTATATCTGTGTGCACCCATGTACACACACACACACACACACACACACACACACACACACACACTGATGGACTTCTGGGTGTCTTTGGAGTTTACCTGTTGAATAGCCTTGTACCAGTCATCTCGCACACATGGGGTATATCCACATTGCATTCTTGGTAGAGAACTGCAGGGTCAGAGGTTCTGGAAATAGCTTTTTGGGAGATGTTGGCCCACAGGGCATGGGAACATGTCCTCCAGGCCCTCCCTGTGCACTTTGTAGCCAGCCTTAATCAGCTGCCCTGCTCAGCAGAGTGTAGTGGCATTGTGTTGTAATATGCATGCCCACTCAGTCGGGGTGTGTGCTGGATTAACAATTTCAGTGGAGGGTCCCCCATTGCTCTTTGCCCCCGGAACTTCCTTACCTGCTTCTGGACCAGGATGAAGAGATTGAGCAGAAGAGGCTCACACCCCCCTCCCTGTCCACAGCCACAGCAGTGCTGCCTGTCAGTGTTCCTAAGCTCTGCTCCCAGGAGTCCATGCGGGCATCTTTGGACCTGAGCAAGCCCTGATCCCTTGTGTGTGCAGGAGGAGGCTGGTGGAGCCCCCAGTCCCTGGCAGTAGGGGACGTTTGATGTGCGAACAGCTGTACCCTGCTTACTGTATCTCTCGGTCTTTGCTGGGCATGAGTAACTGGCTTCATTTCACAGGTGGTAAGAATGATAGTTAAAGCTTCTTAGTGCTTAAACAGCATCAGACACCTAGGAAAGCACAGGAAGCATTAACTATGATTAATAATGGATCCTTATAACACCTAAATGAGACAGCCACTATTAGTATGCCCACTTTTTTGTGAGGAAACAGAGGCTCAGAGAGGCTCAGTAACTTCCCCCAGGAACATACAGCTTGGGGAAGGTAGGACTGGAACCCAGCTTCCTCTGATTGTAGAGCCCCTTGCTCTTGCTTCAACCCACCTGTGTCTTGTCTGTGTGCTGAAGAACACCTGGTCCCGGCTTAGGGAGGACGCCCGGAAGGCGAGGTCATGTCTGCAGGATGGAGGCCAGATGAAGGCGCTACCTGTGGCTCTCTGGCTGCTGCCATCAGCGGCCACTAAATAGCTGGGTGTTGGAGCCCCACACTCTCCTTCAGTATTGGGGGTGCACCAAGAGAGGGTGTGAAGGCCATGAGAGGGAAATGCTTTTCTCTCTTCTGATTAATTTTATCGCTTTTTGGTGAATGGGCCATTGGATTCTTTTTACCTGTGCTGTCAGGAGTGTGGAGGTGCGAATTGAAACAGCAGGATGAGTAATTACATGAGAAGTGTGAGTTTGCATTCTTCAGCAGGGTAACTAATAACTGGGGGGTTTCATGCTGAGGAAGAAGCAGCAAACTGTGTTCGTGTAGAGTGAAAGCAATGTGGGGCCGGGGTATGGGCAGTTCACTAAGGAAGGAAGGATGTTCCCATTTAGGAATCTTGGGGCTGGCAGCTGTTTTTGGAGGCTAGCTATGAACCCCAGCTGGGAAGCAGGGCACAGGGATGCCAGTGTTCAGGTGGAGTTGTTGGAGGCTGTTGAGATTAGACCCCAGACCTGCTGACATTTGTTGTTGGACGCTATAAAATTACCATGAATATGATACGTGTCATAAACCACAGGAGGAGCAGTTCTGAGTCTTTTTTATTCAAGTGAAAAAGACTTATTTCATTTCTAGAAAATAGAAGCTTTTCATTTTAAAATCCTTGATGTTCACATTATTTACCTAAACCTCTTATTTATGTATAAATCCCTGCCTTTTTTTTTTGCCTTGAACTGTTTCTGGCACAGTCCTCAGGTAGCCACTGTCCCCTCTCTCTCCTGTGTGACAGGAAAGCCTCGTGGGAACAAGTGATATGACACTTTGCAGGTGCCCACAGCAGTGTGGGGTTCCCTCTTTGCTTGTCCAGCAGTTGTGTCCAAATGCCCAGCCCTGCCCTGGGAGTTTCAACAGGAAATATCGGTGTTAGGTCCTGGATAGATGCGGCCTTTTCCAGGATTCTCATAGCCGCTCCTGTGAACATACTTTTGCTTATAAAATTGGCTGTAAGAGCTATCCGCTGCTGGAGAGAAGACCCTAGAATCAGCCTCTGGAAGCTTCGCTGTGGTGGGGCCTGATGAATTGTGATTGTTTCTGATCCCTGTCCTGGTGGCTCCTTTGCTAACTCCAGGTGCCTGCTCCGGGTTCAGAGGATGTGTCGGCTCCCAGGGGTTAGGGGACTGGACGTTGTGTGCCTGAATGGCCGTGTTTAAGGTCCTGCTCCCTGGAGAGGCGTGTGCAGGGCATCTGTAGAGGAGGAAGCTGTCCGGTGAGGGGCCTGGGTGGGAGGGATGGGGGCTTTAAACCTGGGTTTCCAGGGAGAGCCGCCTCCTTCCCAGCTGGCTTCAAAAAAAAAAGCCATGGTCTTATAAGCTCTGAAAGCAAAAGGAAAACAACAAAAAAGAAACCCTCTGCACCACGGAATATGCTGGAGTCTGATTCTGAGGTTTAACAATTATGTCGCTCCTGTATTAATAGAATCATGGAGGGATCAGGGTCGGCTCCTGAATGTCTGTAGTCCTGCACATGGCTCTGGTTTTGTGATTCTGATTCTCTTGATCTAATTGTTGGTGCTGTTACTGCACCCTGCAGTCCCTATCTTGAGGCTGCTCTCCCACACTACAGAGGAGTGACAGCCACACTATGAAAATCTTGCCATACCACAGTGGACATCCTTCTGTTTGGCTGAAAACCAACTATCCAAAAATAAAGGAAGATGAAGAGCTCTTTGGTTCTTGTAATTATGCTACATGTGTTTCTGCTTTTTCCTTGTTTGCTTTATGAAGATAAATATTAAAGGATAAATATCTGGAGCTAATAGGCAATTAGATGGTGGTTTTTGTTTCACGGGCTCTGCTAACTGAAATGACTTATTGTGCAAGAAAATGCACCTGGTCGGGTCCTGGGGCTCATCTCCAGCACCGGGTGATGGGCTGGGCTGCACTTCCCCTCTGTTTGTGGGTGGGTGATTGCACAGCCCCTCCCTCCTGTCTGCCCCAGCGCTGTCTTCCCCAGCACGTACAAGCCAGGCAGATCCTGGGTTTAAGGAAGTCTAGAAGTTTTAGAAAACTCACAATAATTTGTTTTCAGTGCATTTCCAGGAACGTTGCTGAGTTTAAGTGGATGGACAGTTTAAGGGCTTAAACAGCCTTATTTCCTATTATTTCCACAGCAAAGATTCCTGAAGACGTCTTTCTAGAAGTGACTGGAAAATTTCAAGAGGCGTAAGATACAGGTAAAGCCACTTTATTCATGATTTGTAATTTCAGTTGAGCAGAGTTGATAACGTGTAGAGGCCTCAGTTGGGTCTGGCAGGTGGTTGGTTGCTTGGTCTCTTAGTCCCTGTGTATCCCATGGGGCAAAGCTTCAGACTTGGCTGCCGTCCCTTGGGCTCAGCAGTGGGGAGGTGGGGGCTGGGCACCGGCAGGGATGGCCTGTCTCTGTTCCTGCCCTCCCACTGCTTGTCCCTGCTCCTGCTCCCCATATCCTTCCCTGCTCTCTCGGCTTCTCCTCCTGCTGGGTCTTGGGCTTATGGCAGCTCTGTGGCTGATGGCCCCTGGCGTCCACACCAGAAAGCTTGCTTTCTTCTTTTGGAAGGTGCAGGGAGGTGGTTGGTAAGGTGTGGTGTAATGAGAGGGCTCTCCAGGTCACCCTCCTCAGATTTGGGCCATTTTTGTGATTAATCTTGATTTGGGTCCATTCCAAGCCAGGCATTTTCACTTTCAAAGGAGAGAGAAATAACCAGCTTAATTTGTAAAAACAAAAGTGAAACCCCCATTTTCTTCATCGTTTTCATATTACTCAAGTATGATGAATGGGCCCCACAAGGCTTTTGATTCTGCTGGCTTTTAAAGAGTCCTGCTGCCAGCGTAGACGGTCATGGTTCCTATGCCTGGGACCGTGATGAGAACACATCTTGCCAGTTAGATAGGGCGGCTTTAATTAGCACAGCGTTTCTGCTAGGGTGACAGCTCTGTCTGTGCTTACTGGCTAGATGTATTATCTGGTCCGTTGGGATGGGAGCTCTGTTTTCTTACATTTGTTAGATCACTTTATTTATTAGGAATTGACACTTGTGTTACAAGTATTTTTTGTTAGTTTTTTTCCTTCCTTAAGTCACTTGTCTTTGAGTTTTGCTTTTTGTTAATCTCTTCATTAAAAAACATTTTGGAATCTTTAGCTATAAGGTAATTGAAAGTAGGGACAATTTTATCTACTCTGTGCTGTATTAAGTAGTAATAGAGTTCCAGTGTGAGAGCCCAGGGGGACTGGCTCCTTCTGTTAATTTTTACTTTGCTGTCACAAAAACCATGAAGTATATATGGGGAAAAGAAGCCACTTCTCATTTTTTATGTAAATTAAAAAGGGTCAAAGGTATGGCAAGAAATAGTCACCCAAGCCAAGAAATGGATTAGCCTGTGAAAAATTGCATTACACACAGCTCCACACATTAATGTGGCAGGTTTCAATTATTGGTCTACTGACAAGTATAGCATGGATGAAACATAGTCTCTTAATGGATTAAATTCTTTTTACAGAAGCGATAAAAAAGTGTGATTCATTTTTTAAAAAACAAAGAAAAATTGAGTTTCCTGGCTGTTCTCCTCCTCCTCCTCCTTAGAAGTGACCACTGTTAACAGTTGGCTGTCCACGTTCATGTGTATGCATCTGTGTGTTCTCGTGTGTGTTCTTGTGACTCTGTGTCTGATGTTTGTGCATGTTTATGTGTGTCCATGGCTGTGTGTGTGTTATTTGTGTGTACACTGATGCATCCTCTGTTGACAGAGGTGGGTTGTGCCTGGGGTGTTGTTGCTCTGCACCTGTCTTTGGTGTGTGCTACGCTCACAGGCAGTCTGTGTGGACCGGCGTTAGTCTCTGGAACGGTGTTGTCTTCCTGGCCTGCCTGCTAAGCAGCCCCTCATTGAGGAGCATCCCCTCTGGTTGCACATGTTACTGTCACAGCGTGGCAGGGTGGTCCTCCCACACGTCGTTTTGCAGGCCTGCAGCTGTGCACACAGAGTTTGTCCACAGGATTGCTGCCCAGGATTTGCCAGGGGGTCAGTGTGTGCAGACATCTGGATAGCTCAGAATTGCCCCCAGAAGTCCTTAACCCCACACCTTCCCAGCACTGGCTAGCAGCAGACTTTGAAATTTCAGCCTGCTTTGTGGACAATAAATGGGTATTTTATTTTAATTTACATTTGTTTTGTGGAGTTAAGCACCCTTGGAGTTATATTTTATTTTATTTTTATTTATTTATTTGTTTATGTATTTGAGACAGAGTCTTGCACTGTCTCCCAGGCTGGAGTGCAATGGCATGATCTCAGCTCACTGCAACCTCCGCCTCACAGGTACAAGCGATTCTCTTGCCTCATCCTTCCAAGTAGCTGGGATTACAGGTGCCCACCACCATGCCCAGCTAATTTTTGGTATTTTTAGTAGAGACGGGGTTTCACCATGTTGGCCAGGCTGGTCTCAAACTCGACCTTGTGATTCGCCCACCTCGGCCTCCCAAAGTGCTGGGATTACAGACATGAGCCACCGTGCCTGGCGGAGGTATTTCTGAAGGTAGGAAAGTTTTATAAGATAGGTGGAAAATTAAGAATACAAATAAAGTCCACTTAAAGCAAAACCCTTCTATATAGTAACTTTTATGTAATTTTGCCCTCCTTGCAGGCCAAGCTCTGGGGACTAAAGCACCAGTTTTAGTGTCATATCAAAGGCTCCAGCAGTGTAAATGGTGACCTTTGGCATTCTGAAGCATCTCTTCCGGCTGTGTTATATCTGGTGCTGAGCTCTGCTGGGTGCCAGTGGCCCCTGAACTGTCACTGTCTCAGTCAGCTCAGGCTGCACAAAGAAAATGTCATAGACTGGGTGACATAAAAACAGACATTTATTTCTCCATTCTGGAGGCTCGGAAGTCCAAGATCAAGGTGCTAGCAGATTTGGTGTCTGGTGAAGGCCCTCCTCCTGGTTTATAGACAGCATCTTCTCACATGGTTGAGGGGCGAGGGGGGCTCTCTGGGACTCAGAGTGTACACTGATGGGACACTAATCCCATTCATGAAGACTCCGCCCTCCTGACCCAGTCACCTCCCAAAGGCCCCCTCTCCAGAAACCATCACATTGATGGTTAGGATTTCAACATCTGAATTTAGGGGTAATACAGACATTCAGACCATAGTATCACCTTTGAAAGACATGACCCCAGGCATCCCTTTGGTGCTGGAGGGTGAACACAGTCCTCCCTGAGGGGCTGGACAACCACTTCCCAGTACAACCCCACAGTTTCCCCTGGAGCCAGGTCCAGTAGGGAGATGGTTGGCTCCCCTGGAGGTGGCAACAGGTCAACATTAGGTCAGTGGAAGATGATGATTTTATTTTTGCTAGCGCTAACCTGTTTGGGCCCAAGGACGCATGCGCACACCACACACCCTCCAGAGAAGACAGTATTGTCTGTATCCAAGTCAGAAGAGTAGAGTGATGTTGCACAAGTGGCATGACAGTCTGCATCTCTGCCATGGCGACTGCTGCTTAGAGGGGTCCCCACTCTTCCTCTGAAGGGCCCTCTTCCTGCTGCCACTCGGTATGCATCCTCATAGCACTTGCCCTGCCGTCATTGCTGATAGGTGTGTCCTTCACTCCCACCGCCCTCTCTTCCTGGGTTTCCCGTTCTGTACATGCTGCACCCAGGGCTTTGGGAAGTAGGTGAGGTTAGAGCATGTCTGAGACATTCTGGCTGTGGCTTGCTTGCCCCTGCAGGGATGTGGCTTGAGGATGAAGTGGACCGGACCTGGCAGCTGCCCTGCTGGGTGTGTCCAGTCCAACACAGGTCCAGGGCTAAGCATGTCCCTGCAGAGCTGAAGCGCTGGTCTCCAGGGATCCACTTTAAATTCTAGGAAAACTGAAGTTGGAACAATAAGCTGTTTGTTATGCTCGTGACCTGAACAGGTCCTGAAACCCATTCCTGATTCCTAATGGGATAAGGCCATTTTTATCCTCAGTTTGCAAGGTGGTGACATCAGCACCCTAACTGGAGGTGGGAGAGGGGTTTCTGGGGGCAGAGGATGTCCCAAGGTAGGGATGCTAGGTGGCTAGGCACTGGCAGGGCATGGTTGGGGAGGGCAGTGGTGTCTTCTGTTCCTTAGCACTTGGCTGCCTGCTTCCAGCTGGGGGGGAAGATGTGGTAAGTGCTTGTCCTCCACTGTCCTCGTTGCAGGGCCTGGAGAGGCTCTAAGCTTTACCTGCCCTATCTGGGCAAACCCCTGAGATAAGAAATAAGCCAGAACATGCCTCCCCAGCAGTGTTTTCAGTGAGCTCAGGGGTCCAGGTAATGACTGCCTATGTTAGATTGGCCAGTCCACAGCTGTCACTAGAGATCCTTTTTCAGTTTCCCTGGGACACCAGCCAGGGCATTTTAATGCCAGTGTTACATCCTGTTGCTGGCAGAAGCACTGACACCTTCTGTGTGGTAGTGACGGGTGTCCCTTCTGTAATCCACCCTAGCTGCCAGACAGCTGATCCCAGGAAGGAGCCGAGACATGGGTGGTTGGACAGTCCCCAGACGGCTTTTTGGTCCATGTTTTTTGCCTTACAGGGCACTTGGCAGCAGTCACTATTCACATCTAAGATGCAACATTAGGTCAGAATGTGTGTGCTGCAATGGTGACACATGCACAGATGCACACATACATGTCTGCATACACAGATGCATGTATGTGTGCATATTGCTGTGCACACATACACACATGTGTATGCATAAACATACAGATATGTGTACACAAACATGCACAGGTGCACACATACATTATGCACCCACATACACAGATGCCAGTGCTACACATATGTGTACATATGCAGAGATCAAGCAGATGCACATGCACACACAGGTGTACATGTGTATGTCCGCACATGCATGTGTATGTACACATGCAGAGATTCAAGCAGATGCAGATGCACATACACAGATGTGTATATGTATGCATGTGCAGACACGCAGACATACACATGTAGATAACACAACTGTACAGATGTATACAAATTACAAACATGGATAGGTGCACATATCTCTGTGTGTTCACGTACACACATGCAGAAATACAGATGCACATGCATGCACATGAACAGATGCATACACACAGATGTATAAACATCCCCATATATGTACACCCACACAGACATATGCACAGTGGTTGCTGGGTACTCCCATTTTCTCTGCTGTGACCTCCTCCCTTGATTTGAAGTCCCCTGGGGGTGGGAGAGCTGCCATCTGACAAGTACAGACAGGCAGGAGTGTGGGGCTCAGAGCCCCCTCGGAGTTCCATTCTGCTGACATTTAAAGTGGGCTCGTGCACCCTCATGAACAGCCCCAATTACATGTAAGTAATGGGAGTGACATTTCATAACCCTGTCTTTCTAATGGGCTTCTGTGTCAAGTCGTTCTTTCTGAATGGGAAGGGCAGCAATTTCACACTGTCAGGGCAAAATGCACATGCATACGGCTCAGCTCCCAGCAGGATGCCATTGCTTCTCAGAAATGGTGAAGAAAGCCAGCAAAATGGGCTTTTTCTCTTTTTGTTTTAATTTAACAATTTAGAGTGAGGTCTTTAATGTAACACCCATCAGTGATTATGGAGCCACTGTTGTGAAAGAACTCGCGGGGCTGGCAGATCTGTGTGAGTGTGGTGTGTGCTTTGCTTAAAGCAGTTTCTAAATTATATGAAACAATGCATTTTGCTGAAAAAGGAAAAAAATCAAACCCCTCCAATGTCACAAAGAAAATGCTCAGCCCCTCCCCCTCCCCAGGAGGAGGAGTGTGTGGTGTGGACCTTCTATCCTGACCTTTGGCTACTCATGTGGATTGTTTTAAAGGCCATTTGAGAAAAGCAGCTGGGTCTGATCTAGGCCCTTGAGAATCTGGTGTCTGTTGATGAGGTCAATACGCTGCAGACCTGGATAGAAATCCATGCCAGGGAGCCTGGTGTCAGTCATTGTTGTCAGGGCAGCTTCTGGGAGCCAGGTGGGTGTGTCCATGCCCTGCTGAGCGCCTACATGGCAGCGCCTGGAAAAGAAAAAGGTTTTTTCCTTCCAACATAACCAGTTTGAGTAACCACATAAATGACCCCAGTCCTAACAGTCCTTTGTAACTGTTTAAAGCCACCCAGGAGACAGAACCTGCTGGCTTCCACTGGGGCACCTGCTGACGTTTCTGGAAAACCTTCTCTCGGGCACATTCATTCGTTCAGGAATGGCTTAGCCATCCCTGGGTTTGGTTGTGGATACTATGGCAAGATTTGTTTTAAATGTCTCTTCACTGGCAATTTTGTTTTGTGGGACTTTCGGCTCTTGGCAGCTTTCCTTCGTCCCCTCCAGGTCTGGCCCCGGTCTTCTCACTGGGATGTTTGTGTGTCTCCTGCTCTGCCCCAGCTAAGTCAGGGAGGCATTTTCAGGTCCTTAGGCCAAGTGCTGTGAAAACAGTAGAGCAAGGCGGGGTGGGGAGTGTGGGGGTCAGGGGAGGAGAAGTGACTGTGGGATGGAGCCAGCCGCCAGCAGCTCCTGGGGGAAGAACAGTCTGGAAGGGGGAACAGCAGGCACCAAGGCTGCGAGGCAGCCTGGGAGGGGTGGGGTGGAGTGGGGGCACTGGCCACACTAGGAGCCGGCATTCTGCATTAAATCCGGTGCCACTGCCCAGCACTCGGCTTTGTGGGGAACAATAATCCTATTTTTACAACGTGTTTGAGCCCCCAAATGTGGCCACTCTCGGGACCCAGGCTCTGCATAGAGGCAGCTCACTCTTCCCGTCCTTGGGAGCCTACCTTCAGGGGTTTCTGTCTTCTGCTTCTGGATCCACTGGGCTGCTATCCCCAGGCTGCAAGGAACCAGAACATGGATGTCTCTTTAAGGTTAATTCATTTTATGAAAGTAATTAATGCATGTAATAATAAAGTGAAATGGTTCTTATTTAACTTGAGAGAAGCAGCACTTGCTTGTCTGTCCCTTTGTCCCTTCCCTGCTGCCCTGAGACAGTGAGTTTCAACTATTTTAGCCATTTGGTATATTTCTTCAAACTAGATACACCTACATTTCTTGACTTTTCCATCTTAGATGGTGTATTATGATGGAAGACAGGATTGTGTTCTCTGACTCTTGTCCCCTCCCCTTCCCCTCTTTTCCCCCCAGACCCCCAACGGAGTTAGTTGCAATTTTTCTTATGGGGGCTGTGCAACTGCACAGTGGTAAGTACACTCTGGTTACATTTCCATTCATAGGTCACTCTTGCTCCCCCTGGGGTTAATAACTGCTTCATTTTCTCATCTGTGTATCTGTTCTAATTCATCTTCAGACTCTTTGTAAGAGCCTTAAAATGCATTTCTGAGAACAAAGCCACAGATGCAATCAGTAACCCATCCTGGCTTCTCCTGCTCCGCCCCATTGGAGCCTCTGCCTGCTCCCCAGCCCCTGCTTTCTCTGCCTCCCCTCGACTCACTTTCTAAGAAAGAAGACCTGGGAAGCAGCTCCCTTGTTTTGGTGGAGCAAATCCTGCGGTAGCTTTCTGAAAAAGAATCTGAGGGAGGTAAGACATTTGAGAACATGTAGGTTTGAAGCAGTGTTCTGCACATACTCATGCTGGTTGAAAATTTGACTGGATGAGGAATTCTAGGTATGAAGTCATCTTCCCTGGGATTCAAAGGCATTGCTTTGCAGCCTCCAGTGGGGCACTCAGAGGTAATTTCATTGTGGCCTGTTTCCTTCTGGGAGCCTCATGTCTTCCTTTGATCTCTTAGGATTCTCATATTTCTGTATGATGTGTCTGGTGTGGGCGGGTTTTCATTCACTGTGCTCCTGGGCGCTGTCGTTCTGAAAGCTCAGGTCCTTCTGTTCTAGGTATTTTCTTTTTATTACTGCTTTATTCCTCTTGTTTTGTGCGGAGTTCCTGCCAGTTCCGTGTGGGACTCCTCAATGGGTCCTCCAGTTGTCTGTTCACCGTTTTTTCATCGCTGCTACATATTTAACTTCTAGAAAACCTCGTTAGTTTACTTTCCAGTCTTTCATTTCTTTCATCACATTTTCACTTGTAAGCTCTTACTTCCATTTTCCAGATGGTGTTTCTTTGTGACTTCTTCCAGGCCCTGGCTCAACTCTGGTCTGAAAATCAAAACAGCACCGGTGGTGTGTGAGAGAGCTGGTGGTCAGCACAGCCACTGTTAGAAATTAAATACATGGACTTCAAGTGAAACAAATTGTATTTTAAAAGGTAAAGTGCTCAGAACGCATTCCCTTCTAGTATTGTGTGCATGCTGCTGTTATCTGTGTGGCTGTGGTTACTCGCCTCTTGTATCCGAGTGGCAGTACCGTGTGCTGGGTGCTGCTCTGCACCTCGCCCCAGCTCAGCAGCATCATGCTGGGAGCTTGAATGCAGCATTTACACCATGGAAATCGGTGTGTGCTGCAAGCTGGGCACCCCCACCCCCACCGCCCACCCTGTTGTTACTGCTTGCCAGCACACCATTGGTTAATACTTACCTATGAATAGATTCCCAAGTCACCTCCTTCTTCCATTTTTACCCTTAAAGTTCATATCCTTTTAGAGTCATTTCACTGGGTTTCCAGAGAGAGTTGAGATAAATCTGTGTTCTAGACACCAGTTTCCAAAGAGAGAAATCCTCTCCTGGCTCTGGACTCAGCCTGGGCTGACCGCAGCCTGCTTATTGGGACGCCAAGAGGACTAACTGCAGTTGGGGACCTCGGTAAGAATTAGATCCTCTGCAAACCATATCCCTCCAACAGGGACCCAGCATCTTTGGTATTTGACCCTAAATGAACCGGGCCCTGTAGGCCTTGCGTCTCTGCTCCCAGCCCCTGGTGTGGGCATTCACCTCCTTCATGTGTCCATGCCATGAACCCTCACAGAGGCTCCTTTTGTAACTGGCAAGGAACTCCTAGACTATTCCTTGTTGTTACTGATTTTAATAGACTTTATTTTTCAGAGCAGTTTTAGGTTCTTAGAAAAATTGAGAAGAACGTGCAGAGGTTTCCCATATGCGCCTTCCCCACACATGCACAGCCCCCTCAAGAGCGGCGCCTTTGCTGCAGTCAGTGAACCTGCACAGGTGCCGCATCACCCCATACCAGTACCGGACATTAGGATCGCCAGTTGGTGGTGTATGTTCTGTAGGCTTGGACAAATGCAGAACTGACATGTGTCCACCATGGTAGTATCCTTGCCAGAGTAGTTTCCCTGCCCTGAAAATGCTGTATTCCACTTCCTCATCCCTCTCTCCACACAGCCCCTGGGAACCACTGATCTCTCTACTGTCTTCATGGTTTTGCCTTTCCCAGTGTGTCCTATAGGCGGAATCATGCAGTATGTACTTCTAGAGACTGGCTTCTTTCACTTTAATGATAAGCTTTTAAAGTTCCTCCAGGGAGGAACTTTTTGTGGCTTAACAGCTCATTTATTTTTCATGCCGAGTAACATTCCCTGTCTGTATGTAGCGGTTTGTGTGTCCACTCGCCTGCCCCTTGGCTGCCATCACTCACTTCCTGTGTGGCTGCAGGTTTTATCTTTGCAGGCTCTGCATCTGTCTTCAGAGCACCTTCTCCCATCCATGGCAGCTCATCGCCGTTTCTTTAGCGTCGGTGGACCTTTGCCCATCTGGGGGACACGCCCTGGGGGGGTTGCTTCTGCTGTGTCCTTGCTGTGGATGGCTTGGCTTTGGCTGGGACCTGGGGCCGGGTGTGCCTTGGAGGAGCCAATGTCAGTTCATTGGGCTTCACTGCACTGTGACTGCAGCACTTGGACCAGGCCACTGGTGTCCTTGCTGCATGCATGACTAGAACCCTCTCTGAGGCCCTGCCTGCTGCAGGCCAGCCTCCTCCTCCTCCTCTTCCTCCTCTGGTGGTGTGGGAGCCAGCATGTCTCCCACTGTTTGAGTGTGCAGTTTTCTTCTGCTGGAAGGGCTGGGGCAGGGTGGGCACATTGTCACTTCTGGCTCTCACTGGCGGTATGATGTCTGTCACATGGAAGGGGAGAAAGAACACACACCTAAAATGCCAGGAGACCATTGGTCCAAAAGGAGTGGTAGACAGTTTTTAATGGGAGCTTTTCTCTTGAGGGACTGCTTATAGCTTGTCACCACTGTTACCATCCTTTCCTATGTCTGTCACTGCATCTATGAGAACCAAGAAGAGCAAGGGCAGTAGGACCCTGCAGGGCTGTGGGATGTTTCTGGGTGCCAGACCCCGGGCTGGTTGCTTCCATGCAGCTCTACGCCAGGGTGTGGGTTCAGGGCCAGGGCTGCTTTGTTAGAGCAGGAGTTCCATTCGTATTTGTCAGAGCAATAAACGTTATTGTTAGCAGATGCTAATTGATTCATTATATATTAATATGATTATCTGCTAAATAATCATTTGGCAGATAATTCTCAGAACAACTTCACAGGCCAGTTGGTTCTTCTGTTTTACAGACAAAAAGTGACACCATTACCTCAAGGAACCGCAATTGTGCCTGTAATTCAGAAGACCCGAACCTATAATTTCTTGAGTTTTCTTCAGTGGGAGCCTGTGTAGAAAGCATTAATGGTTTGGGAGCTCAAAGCAGAGCAACTTTTGGGAGCCATTGCTAACTACCGATCAGTCATACAGAGGAAAAGCCTCTTAGAAAGATGAATGAGACTGTGCGGTGGGATTTAGACCGGCGACTTCAGAACAGACACATCTGGAAATGTCGGCAGAGACAGCCGTCACACAGCCTCGCGGAGGGGCCGAGCCCTGTGTGTTCAGGTGCAGCCAGGACAGTGCAGTGGGGGGAGCATGGACGAGGAGAGGTGGATGGAGATGGAGTAGGGTTGTCCATGGCCTTGCTGGCCATGATGAAAAATGTGGGCCTTATTCTGAGTGATGAGAAGGTGTTGAAACATTTCACATGGGGAAATGATATGACCTGATTTATGATAACAGCATTAGCAGTGGATTGGAGGGAGATTGTGTTAGTTTGGAATGATATTTGTTGGTAACAAAAATCTGCAAACAAGTAATTTAAAGAGATTAATGCTTTTATTAGCAAGTCTGAATAGAGCCAATATCAGTTCATTGGGTTTCACTGGGCTGGGACTTAATAGACTTGCTACCAAATAGCAGAAAGCAAGTACAAAGTCTCCATTATGTTATCAGGGTCTCACAGGCTCTTGTGGGTTTCCACTTGGCCATTCTTAGAATGAGACTCATCTTCTTGGTCACAGGATGGCTGCCAGAGCTCCAGCCATCAAATTCTAGTTCCAGGCAGCAATAGGAGGAAGGACAGAGGGAATTGCTAGCTGCATCAGCCTCCTTTAAAGAGCTTTCCTGGAATTGCCATCTAATAAATTCCACTTACAATTCTTTGGCCAGAACTGCCACCAGAGAAGCTGGGAGATGTAGTGAGCTGGGCACACTGCCAACCCAAGTAACCTTGGGATTTTGTTAGTGAGAATGCAGGAACATGGTTGCTGGGGCAGGAAGCCAGTGATCTCTACCACGGAAGCAAGAGCAGAAGCAAAGTAAGGGAGTAGGAGGCTGTAGGAGAGGCCAGGATGAGAGGTGAGCATTGCTCAGATCTGAGTGATGGTGGAGATGGATAGGAGACAAGCCCCAGACGTATTTGAGGCTGAGCAGCAGCACCATCTACGGAATGGGGTTGGGGTTAGAGGTAGATGGCGTCGGCCTCTGACTGCTGGCGCTGTTTTTAGGTGGGGGACGTGGACTGTAGGAATTGTCTGGAAGCAGAGTGAGGTTCCGTTTCAGCTGTGTCTGGCTGGGGTGTGAAGGTGGCTTGTGGAGGTGGTGGGGTGAAGTGGGGTTCTCGAGTCTGGAGCTCAGGGGTGTGGTTGTTCCGTGACCCCCATAGGACTCTTGGATAGAAGCGGGAGCAAGGGACTCGGGGATCCCAGGTTGCTGTTTTCAGTGAGCTTTTTACAGAAGTATAATGTTAAAGTGCCCAATCACTGGGTGCCCAGCTCAGGACATTCTCACAGAGTGAACCTGGGGCAGCTGGCCCCAGATCAAGGTGCTAGAGCCCCTTGGGCCAGTCCTGTGGCGGGTTAGACTGTGGGGCCCAGCAAAGGCACACCAGGACAGTAGCCATGCAGTCATGAGAGGATGCTGGGGACATGAGAGATGGGGCCGGAAGGCCTGTGCACACCTCCCCCACTGCCAGCCCCACAGTTTCACTCAGCAGCATTAAGCCTGTTGTTTTACTAAGGGCTGCTTCTTACTGGGCAAACCAGAGTGAGTCACCGTCGTTTCTGTGAGGCACAGACTTCTTTAGGTAAGACCAGAAGAGCTAGCAGGGTCCCATTTGGGGCAGAGGTCAGACACTCCTGCATGGTGAGGCCTCACGTGTGTGTTTGTATGGTGTAACATCTATGCATGTGTGTGCACTCACATGTACATCTTAGCTCTCTCTGCAGCCTCTCGTTTTTCTGGCTGTTTTCTTACTGAGCATTACAAAGGCAGAGTCTCTAAGGGAAACTGAAACCCGAGTTCCTTCATTTTCATCTCATTACCAGCTGGACACAGCAGCCGCACAGGAAGGAAGCTGGGCAGCCAGCGGCCATGTGTGTCTGCCAGGTGCCCCACACCGCGCTTAGGACCCCTCCATGTGTCTGTCCTGCATTCTGGGCTGGGAGCTGGAGGAGTGGGAAGCACTGGGTCCTGAAGACCTGACCTCGCCTTCCTGTGTCCATGTAGGCTGTCCACTTCTAAGACCCTCTTTTCCCCCGCCACCCTCCCTGTTCCTCAGCAGATGGACCCAGGTGGGGACCCAGGGCAGGCAGAGGGGCTGTAGGGCAGTGAGAAGCAGGTCGTCGCCCACCATGGGTCCTGACTGTTCTTTCTCATTTCCTTCCAGCATTTCTTGAGGCCCTAAAGAAGTATCAAGGGGGCTTTGACATTGCGGTGGTGAGAGCGGCCCCTCCTCACCTGGAGAACTGGGAAATGTGGATTCTCAGGGACCACGTTGCTCACCAGCTCCAGGCTGTGCTGTTGGCCCTGGTCCTGGGGCGCTGAGTCGCATCCGCAATAGCACACTTGCCTGGCCACTTGCTGCGTGAGCCTTTGTGGCTGGAGGCCCTGGGGCTGCCCCTACCTGATGAAGATGCGCACCCCCATTAGGGGGCTGCTCACGGCCCTTGCACTGGTGTTTGGGACAGCGATGGCATTTGCACCCATGCCCCGGATCACCTGGGAGCACAGAGGTGAGCGATAAAGCCTGCAAGGGTGCTGATAGCATGGGACGGGGACCTCACTCCCTGGGGTGCTGAGGTGGGTGGCTGGGGATAGGACAGGGACCCCACTTCCTGAGATGCTGAGGCAAGTGGCTGGGGACAGGATGGGAACCACACTTCCTGGGATGTTGAGACGGGTAGCTGGGGATGGATGGGGACCCCACTGCCCGGGATGCTGAGGTGGTTGACTGGAGATGGGACAGGGACTCTACTTCCTGGGATCCTGAGGATGAGATGACGACCCTGCTGCCTGGGATGCTGAGGCAGATGACTGAGGATGCTGGCATGTGGTCTGTTGCATTCTGTGCTCTGAGAACTTCTGTCTGAGCAGGCAGGCCTACGCAGCTGATCTGAGAAGAGGCTGTGACTGCTGTAGATACTCAGCAGGCCTCGTGCAGACCTCCTGATTTGTTTTCTGAATTTGGGGACCCCTGACAGGAAGCTTCCCTCCCTCATACCTGGTGATGTTTGAGGTGTGCTGCTGAAGCACCCGCCCCTCGGAGCGTCTGCCCCAGGCGCCTGAGCACCGTGAGGCATCATGAGGACGCTGGTCCTGCGTGCAGCTGAGCCTCATGCCAGCTGCTTTGCTTTGCTGCTATTTAGTTTTTGTTTTAGTTATTTCTTCTCTTCAGGGATGTGTCTGGAGACCTGGGTTTCTGACTCAGTGAATTGAGAGCTCTCTCCCTGGGTCTTGAGCAAGGTGTTGCTTGCAGGTGGCTGAGAGCTGTCAGCATTATAGGCTGTCGTTGTGCCAGGAGAAAACCTGCTGCCTGGGCACATCTCCATTTCACACTGAAAACTTAGAACAGAAAGCGTGAACACCTGACTCTCTTTGTGTTTTCTTGAAGTCAGGATCTGGCTCTAATGCCCAGGCTAGCGTGCAGTGGGACAATCATAGCTTACTGCAGCCTCGATCTCCTGGACTCAAGAAATCCTCCCACCTTGGCCTCCCAAAGTGCTGGGGTTACAGGCACCCAACACCACACCTGGACCACCTCACTCTTAAATAAGGCAGACTCTTGGTAATATGTAAAAACCAAGGTCATCACGCTCAAGTTGATGCCAGGACAGTTGAAAAGAAGAAACAGGTCCTAAAAATGTAATGCTGATACATTTATATTCTTCTTAAGCAGTTATTGCTCAAGTCTTCATATTCCTAAGTAGCTGTCGATACAGTAACCTAATAAGCAGAGAGATGTCACTTGTTTCTCTGGTCTGTAAGTTTGTGGTGGTGGTCACTAAGAATTGCATGTTGATGGATATATTCTCCAAAATCAGTTTTGTAAAGATTTTGAAGTAAAACATTCTTTTCCTGAATGAGAAAATCCTAAATCATTATATTCTCTGTACACCTAATCTGTGGATGACTAAAGGCATGCAGACCAGAGCCCGGTGGGCAGAGGGTGGGAGCTGTCACAGGAAGCATCTGGCAGAACAGGGTTTGGGACCCTGTGGGATCCGAGGGAGCAAGAAGGGACGTCTGACTCATAGCCTCAAAGTGAGCACACCAGCTCCCGGCTCGAGCTTTAGGGCGGTGAGTGGGTCCCGTGTTCACACTTGCTGGCCACGTTGTGGGGCTGCCATTGACTGAGGCCGAACTCCATTGCAGCAATACCTATTGCAGCAACGCACGGCCCTTGAGATATGACTGCACCCAGATGTGCTCATTGTCACTGAGACAGGGACCCAGGATGTGCCCAGGCTTAAAAATGCTTCCGTTGCTCTTCTCTTCCTCCCACTCTGACCCTGCCCTTGCATCCCACAGAGGTGCATCTCTTGCAGTTTCACGAGCCGGACATCTACAACTATTCAGCCTTGCTGCTGAGCGAGGACCAGGACACCTTGTACATAGGCGCCCGGGAGGCGATCTTCGCTGTGAACTCACTCAATGTCTCTGAGAAGCAGCACGAGGTACGTCCTGGGCTCCCCTGTGTGTCCACACAGCCCGGCTTGAGTGGGGAGCCTCTCTTGGCCCCACTGCATGGCTGAGGGCTGACTCACCTGGAGCTTCCGTCCTGTAGCTGCCACCGTGCAGCGCCATCTTTGGGTGTCCACCAGCAGCTCACCCGGGGACCACTCTCTTTTCATTTTTTGTTTTTGAACTTTTTATTATGGAAAAAAATCTCAAACATACCTGTGAGCAGAGACAGCTGTGCCATGAGCCCTGTACCCACTGCAGCTTGTGCAAGGCCAGGTGTTTGGTCCTGCCCACAGTGCCCGCCACTTCCTGGGGCATTGAGGCAGACCCGATACCACATTCTTCATCTGGGTATCTCTTACTAGAAAGGGCTGCTTGTCCTGCAGATAACCAGAAATCGCGTCTCCAAAATTTACGTCGTCATACATTCACAGATTTCACTGACCCTTTCGTAGATGATGTTTGTTTAGCTTGTTCAGATCAAACGCTTAGTCTGATTCGGGTTGCAACCAGGCTGTTCCCGTCCATTGCAGCTGGTCACCTGTCCGTTCAGCCTCCCCTTCTAGGAGCCAGCCTCGGTTTCCTTCCTGAGAAAGCCACTCTGCGCAGCCCATCCTGTGTCCCAGCCTTCACATTGCTTTCGAGTCACCACAGTGTCTTTAAACATTTTTAAAAATCAAATCAAATTTAAAATTTGATTGTAGCTCACTGCAGCCTCAAGCTCCTGGGCTCAAGCAATCCTCCTGTCTCAGCCTCCTGAGTAGCTGGGACTGTAAGCCCGTGCACCACACCCAGCTCCATTCACGGTGTCTTTAGCATGCGTCTCTGTCTTCACATCCCCATCCATCAGGTCCAGGCTCACCACACTTGGGACCGTGAGGGGCGGGCTTGTCCATGGAGGCAGGTGTTACTCCTCCTGAACCTCAGTGGCCTTTCACCATTGAAGCCTAGATACTCTTCTCATCAAAGATTGCTAAACGCAATGTTCTGATTCTACCCCTCTTTTTCCACTTGTTAGCTGGAAATCGTATACAAGAGGAAATGCCCATTACCGGCTCTTTTGGTCCGTAGAGGTCACAGTTCCTTTGGGAAATGCAGAATCGATGCTTGGAATCTTTGCCTTTGTTTACCGGTTTTCAGAATAATGAGTTAACGAGTCAGTTTCCCCTCTAAAGGGCAAGAGTGAGTTTTTTAAATTGATTTTTAGTGTCACAATGAACTCATGGATTTAAACATATTTGCTGTGCTTTGACCCATCACAGTGAAATCCGTGCCGCATGCTCAAATTGTCACGTCCACGGCCAGCGGCAGCCTGTGTGGGTTGGCTCCTGAGACCTCGCGGTGTGGGGTAGTTTCCTTTCTCTATGGAATCTGTTCCAGGTTCATGTTGGACATTTTCCGCCCAGATCTCTTTTTGTTTTCATCTCCAGGGTCTAGCTTATTTCTCAATTTTGGTTTGACACATAAATGGGCTTCTGAGCATTATGCTCTGAAAAAAAAGTATTCAGCTGGGTGCAGTGGCTCACGCATGTATTTCCAACACTAGGAGGCCATAGTAGGTGGATTGCTTGAGCTTAGGAGTTCGAGACCGGCCTGGACAACATGGCGAAACCCTGTCTCTACAAAAACCACAAAAAATAGCCAGGTGTGATGGCTTAGGTCTTGGGGGTCTGAGGCGCTTGGGAGTCTGAGGCAGCAGCAGGATCACTTGAGCCCAGGAGGTCAAGGCTGCAGTGAGCCGAGATCATGCCACTGCAGTCCAGCCTGGGCAAGAGCGCGAGACTTTGTCTCAAAACACAAAAACAAAGTATTTAGCACTGTGACGCACTCTGAGCAGAAGGTTGTGGTGGTCTCACCCTACTCTGCTCTTACTCTTGGCGTGTCTGTTAAATTCACCCCCTCCGAGCGCCTTTCTGACCACGCAGGCTCGCTCTCAGTCGTGTGGGAATTGTGGACAGTGTGTTTGTGCTGGCCCCACGGGTAGTCAGTGAGAGCCAGCCATTGCTCTGTGAATGACACCATGGTGGTCCCTCGGGGTGGGGGAGAGGCTTGGGGACCTCTTAAACTTAAAAAATAAAGGCACCCCAGCCAAGCATCCGTGAAAATCGTAATCAAGGGCCTGTTGAAGTGCACGTTCCCTTGTCCCTTAATGCAAGTTGATGAAATCATCTGTACTTTAAATGCTGAAGGAAGTTGCTATTTTAAATGACACTCTGTTCTGCTTTTGTGTGTCCTGATCAGGACTTCCATTTCCATGAAAAGACATTCCCTTGGTACTGTGTCTGCTGCCTGGGTGCTGTGCAGGCAGCACTGAGTTAGTTAGACACCTACAGTGGGGCTCCCCTCCTCACACTCTCCCTCCTAGAAGCCCTGTGTGCTTCCTAACCTCTGAGCCCTGACACCCACTACAAGCCTCTGGGTGGAGAACAATGTATTGTTACTGGTTTCTTTTGTATGAGTTATGGAGCATTATGGAGAGAGATGGGGCATTTTGAGGAAGGTAAGTCAGGGATAGGTATAGAAGCCTGTGTTCTTTCCCTTTTGTCTTCTGTTGCTTTCTATCCTGTGGGGGCTTTGGAAGGTAAGGGGCTAAGGTTCCCACCCCCTGACAGTTTCTGATTATGAATCGTCCCTGGTTTGAAAAAAGAGGTGGTAGGAACGTGGATCTTAACTAAGACAGTGTCTGAGCTGAGCTGGTGGTGTTACTTCATCACTTCCTCCTGCTGCCAACATGCAAGTTTAAGGAAGCGTAATTCTTTCTTTTCACTGATACAGTGAATATTGAGGCTTTAAAAAAAAAAAAAAAAAACCCTAGACTGTAGAGTTACTTTTTTTTTTCTTTGGCAGAGTCTTGCTCTGTTGCCCAGACTGGAGGGTCTCGGCTCACTGCAACCTGTCTCCTGGGTTCAAGCAATTCTTCTGCCTCAGCCTCCCAAGTAGCTGGGATTACAGGCATGTGTCTCCATGCCAAGCTAATTTTTGTGTTTTTAGTAAAGACAGGGTTTCACCATGTTGGCCAGGCTGCTCTCAAACTCCTGACCTCAGGTGATCCGCCTGTTTCAGCCTCCCAAAGTATTGGGATCACAGGTGTGAGCCACCTTGCCTGGCCTGTAGAGTCACTTTGAATGGGTGTGAAAAAGCCCACTTTGATGTATGAAAATACTTACGGTTTAGGTATTTGACAAATAATATAATTTTCTCCACTTTCACTAGTTTGATTTTTGCTGCTGTTTTGTGGTGTATGATGGAAATTTGGGAGCCGGTCTTCCAGATTCCACTTGTTTCAGGATAAGGATCACAGTGAGGATGTTCATGAAGGCCCCAGGCTGTTCCCCAGCTCTCTCAACTTCCCTTGCAGTCTGAGAGTTGATCATCTCAGGAGAACCCTCTAGGCTCTAAACTCAAATATGTTTTTTAAAGCATTTTTATGCTAGTATCTCTTTAAAAGAATATGCGCTGAAATGGACTCTTTCCCAACAGGTACATTGGAAGGTCTCAGAAGACAAAAAAGCAAAATGCGCAGAAAAGGGGAAATCAAAACAGGTAATTTCTTTTGCAAGCTACAAAAAAATGCCATGCAAGTATTTCATGGTGGTTTTAATCTACTGAATGCCAGGACTCCTGCAGTGCAGGCCAGGCATTTTCTCCAGGTTCTGTTCATTCTGCTGGGCTTGGTTACATTGTTGTGATGCGTCTTGGAGCTCATTCGTCTATTCCTGAGTATCAGGGCTGGGTTTCTCAGAGCAGGTGCCAAGCATAGTCAGCCTTTGGTAGATATTTTTTTAAAGTTTATATGAATTGAATGTATTCAAATGGCCCAAAATTTTGACTACAGAGTACGACTTCTGAAGCCCACTGTGAATGGTATAGAAATTCAGGGTTGGTTCTGCTTCCCTGCACGCAGAGGCCTTAGGCTTGGAGGAGTGCTAGGCATGCAGTTTTTCTCAACCCCTTCACTGGACTTGCGACAGAGGTGCCCCATTTAATTGGCCTGCTGCATTCAACCTCTTGCAGGTGGGAGCACGTGAGGGAACAAGTGAAAGATCTGGGTGGCTGGCTGGCTGGCTGTTTTGGGTGCCAGCAGGAGCAGGCTTTCTGTGGGCCCTGTGGCGGTACCCAGTTTGGGGTGCCTGTGGCCCCCCCAGCCCCAGAGGGCATGTTACAATGCTCTCTCATCTCTGCTCTCTGTGGACAATGGTGTGTTATAAGCTCAGTAGGCCCCTTGCCTCATTGCATGGGGCAGACGCCCTCTGCCAGTAAGGGCAAAGGGCCAGTAGGACAGCCTTTTTTGGGTACCCACGTTCAGTGGGTCCTGAGCTCTTGTCTGGCTTCCAAGAAGAATGAAGTCTCATGGACACTTGAAGGATGGTGGAGTCAGAGAATTTTGTTTAGTGACAGAAGTGGCTCTCATCGGAGAGGGGGGCTGGAGAGGGAATAGGACAGGCAAATAATCTTCCCTGAAGTCTGGCTGTTCATGGCCAGCTCTTCTCCAAAGTTAAGCCATTTCTCCAAAGTCCATCCGTCCCTCTGAAGTCAAGTCACCTCTCTCCAGTCCAGCCCCTTCTCTTCTCTACCAACTGAGTCTGGGGTCTTTTAGGCACAGGATGGGGGACAGGGTGGGCTGCTGTAGGTTTTTATGGAAAAGACAACATTTGATTGTAAAAAGGCATTATTCAGAAATGAGAGAAAAAAACCAGTCATGAGAGAACAGAAAAACAGAAGTTCTCACTCTGGGCTACAGGTTTCAGGCTTTTTGGCTCAAAGGTGGGGTTTTTGCCAGGGACCTGCCCCTGTCTGCCTAGACTTTCTCTGCTTCCTTTCTCTATCACTGCAACTTTTGGATTCTTGGCACACATCTGTCGCTTTGGTCCCTCAGGTTCCTCAGTGTGGTGCTCATTCAGGGAGCCCTGGGTGGAGTGCTTATTCCTGTCTGCAGGTCTAGGTTACCCTTGTCACCCTCTGAGCCATCGTGTCCCTACCTGGCATTGGGTAGTCTTCCTCGGTGGTGGGCAAAACAAGCTGAGTTAAGAGCAAAAAAAAAAAAAAAAAGAAAGAAAACCCAAGAAGCCTTTGCTAAACTTTCCTAATGACATGCTTGTAGGGTCCAGCCCTACAGGGTCCCCTGAGCCCCTCTCTACAGGTGTGGAGACGAGAAACTGTGGAAATAAAAGACACAAGACACTGAGAAAGAGAAAACAGAGCTTGGGCCCAGGCATCCACTGCCAGCCAAAGCGCGGAGTCCGGCAGTGGCCCCGAGGGCCCGGACACTCTGACTTTTATTAAGTACGAAGCAGGGGGCAGGGCAGGTAGGGCGAAGCATTGGTGGTCAGTGATAGGGTCAAGTAAATCACGTGCCTTGGAGATAGGGGCCCAGGACTTTGAAGTAGCTGAGGCGAGGAGAAAACCTAAGCATCAGTGCTTTTCACATACTGTCAAAAATATTAAGGACATTAAGATTTATGTTACTATTACGAATTCTTATCTTCTAAGGAAAAGAGGATCCAGGTGCAGAAGCGGAACATGAAAGTGGACATGGAACGTGACCATTGTAGTGCAGCATCACATAGAGGCAGTTAAGCCCCCAAATGTCTGTGGGCCTCCCTGACAGCCGTCAGGTCTACCACAAGAGCTTGGAGAAGCGGAATTTTCTCCCAACTCCCCTAGGAAGGACATATCTCAGCCTTTGGATGTCTCCTTCCCTAGCTGGCTAAACAGTGGGTACTTTCCCAGTACTGGTGCTGCTGCACAGCCCAGGTGCCCTCCGGCAGCCCTTACGTGGGCGTGACAGAGGGCTTAGAGCATCTTGCCTTAGGATCACTTTGTTCACAATGTCACCTGCGTTCCATGCTTCATTACCTGATAATCATTAGTAAAATTAAAAGGTTATATATATATATATTTTTTTTTTGAGACGGAGTTTCACTCTTGTTACCCAGGCTGGAGTGCAATGGGGTGATCTCGGCTCACCGCAACCTCCGCCTCCTGGGTTCAGGCAATTCTCCTGCCTCAGCCTCCTGAGTAGCTGGGATTACAGGCACGTGCCACCATGCCCAGCTAATTTTTTGTATTTTTAGTAGAGACGGGGTTTCACCATGTTGACCAGATGGTCTCGATCTCTTGACCTCGTGATCCACCCGCCTCGGCCTCCCAAAGTGCTGAGATTACAGGCGTGAGCCACCGCGCCCGGCTATATATATATCTTTATGATTTTATGTGAATAACTAAATGATTATATATGATCATATATAGGAATAACTATGTGCTTATCTTTTTAATTCTTTTCTAATTCAGTATTCATACAGGAACAGGCTGAGGCTTCAGAACGTTGCCTCAGCACTTGCGGGGATTTCCCCCCACAGATGCTAAACACTTGCACTGACGTCTTTGTCTTCAAATCCAAAGGTAGTTTAGGAAATGAGAGGAAAAGCAGGCAGTGCAGTATAGCTCCAGTTTCTGGGGGTGTGCAGGTGGGTTGGGGTGAATAGTGAATTACTTCCAACCTGTTTAAAAACAGTTCAAACAAAAAGAGAACTCTCCTAATCTGGGATCATTTCAGACTATAGCACATGTAATCTGAGTACTTTCAGCCTGAAAAGAGTGGGTTCTGAAATGGTTTCTTTGTTTTCCTGCTTGGGCCTTTCTGATGCCAAGCCATGCTCCAGGCTCTCCTAGTGCAGCCTCTCCCTGGGGGCTGGACTGGAGCCCTGGGTTGGGTAGACCTAGAATTGCTGTTTCCAGTTCTGTGCAAGTGGGAGGCAGGGTGAGGTCTCCAGGAACAAAGAGGGAATTCTGTAGCGTGGACACGTCCCCAGGTCTGGCAACGAAACAAATAGTCGATGTACTTAGCAAGAGTAAAATGTATTGCTTTCAACAGTGGGTGTCCCAGTAAGAGTTGAGGTAAGCATTCATTGAGTTTTTTTTTAGTCACCACATCTTTGCTGAGTGTCAATTAGGGACTGAAACCTGAACAGCCTATGGACATTGCAGAGATACAATTTCTCAGGCCAACTTCAGCTTTAGGTTTGCCCAGGGGAGGGATTGGGGCCAGTGACCCTCCCACTGCACGAGAACAGGCCAGTGTGTGAAGAGGAGCTGCAGAGGGTCTAGATGACAAGACAAGGCCGAGAATGCAAACATACCTCGTTGGTCCGAGGCCACGTGTGAGCTGGTGTTGGTGAACGTGGGTCTGTGCCCCTGAGATACACGGCGTCAGCAGTTAGAATAGTGGAGGGCATTTGGGCTGGAAAGTTGCTAATGGTGCATTTCTCTTCCCTGCAGACAGAGTGCCTCAACTATATCCGGGTGCTGCAGCCGCTCAGCGCCACTTCCCTTTACGTGTGTGGGACCAACGCATTCCAGCCGGCCTGTGACTACCTGGTAAGACTGTTGGGTACCTCCTTGTGCTCACGCCAGCCTGGTCAGCAGTGAAAGTAGAAGGGGGCTCAAGGCAGACATAAAGTTGTCTCTACCCTAAAAAAGCAATAGGATTTTCTCTGGGCCAGCTGCAGAAAATAGGGGCAGCTTGTGGCCCCTCTGAAAGCCTTGCATGACTGCTGTCAGGGGCACACAGCCTACTTGGTTCCTCTAAATGTCGGTGTCCATGGCCAAGGGCGAGGCCTGGGGCGAGGCTCAAGGTGCTGGGAGCCCTTGGTGCTAGTGCAGAGTGTGCCATGGCAGGGAGCATTCTGGAAAGGACAGACAGCCCGGCCGCTGTGGGCATCTGGGTCAGGGGGAAAAGACAGGAGGAGCGTGCTGGAAAGGACAGACAGCCTGGCACAGCACTGGGCATCTGGGTCAGGTGGGAAAGTCAGGACTTGCTCCTGGCTTGTGTGTTCTTGGTTGGTGCATCTGTGCTCTGGCTCTGAGATCCACCCTTCGGGTGGGCTGTGGTGTGCAGCTTGCTCACTCAACCACTCCTGGGTTCGGGGGTGGAGTGTGCTGAGCTCCTTGAGAAGCAGGTCCGGCCTCATTCCCTCACCGTGTCCCATCCTTGACTGCCCAGCCTGGTGTCCGGCACCTCCCCCTGTGTGAGGGTCCTTTCTATCCAGATAATCAGATGAGCAACGTGATGACCGTCAGAAAGAGAGGAGGAAGGAGCATTTTTAAAAAGTCATGTGAACATGGAAAATGAAGCACGCTTTTGACTGTGTGTCCCTGGATTTTAATGAGTCCCGATAAATGTGAAATATGCCACAGTGAAAAGCATCATTTGCTAGCACCCTAAATTAATAAGAATTAAAATATTTTCCAATCTGAAGTCAGAGATAAATGACAAGACAGCATATGGCCTCATTTTGCTGAGGAAGCCTGGTGTTTGCACACAAATACCAGGTGAGATTCATAGCAGGGGTGTATCCAGGTGCCTGTACCACAGATGTTGGCAGTGAAAGCTGATGGGGTGGGAGGTGCTTTGGGGATGGTAAGACCCTCAGTCCTCAAAGACAGTCATTTGTATTTCTTTTTGTGTGAAAAAATGCAGTTGGACTAGGAACATTTTGCATATCAAAGGATTTTTCTGGCTAACCTCAATTTAATCAGAAGCTTAAAGTTCTGTCATTTAAACTTACATTCTGTAGCTAGGTTAGTTGCTGAGGTTAGAGGATAGTGTGTTTGGTTTAAATTTAGAGCTATAATTTTTCCTAATTTTTAATAAAAATTTTTGCACCTGCATAAAAGTCGTATCACTTGTGTACACTGGCAACCTAGATGGCACAGTTGGGAGCGTGTGTGTGCCCGTGTCTGCCTGTGCATGTCTGTGTCCACGTGTGTGTCCGTGTGTGCACATATGTGTGCTTGCTGAACTTTGACCCATGACTCCCAAATGCCTTCACAGGCGTCTCATAAGAATAGTGACATTTTCCTATATAACTCCAGTTTTGTCATTATTTCTAAGAAAATGTTCAATAATTCACCAGCATCATCCGGTCTCCAGTCCCTGTTCAGATTTCCCCAACAGCCTTAAACCTCCTTTTAAGGTATGATAAACGGTCACGTCGAATGGAGTTCACATTCCGTAACCTGACAGGTGAAGAGCCGTGTGCTGTTTTAACCAGCCTTTCAGGGGTGTCAGCTACGGCATTTCACATGGCCTGAGCTTTCCTGCTCTGCTTCTGAGAGTGCATTTCCAGCCAGCCTCTTGCGGCCGAGGTGCTGGGTGTCCTCACCCTGCGGTGGGCCATGACAGTTTTCTTCAGCCTCCCCAGGCTGTTGGCTGCCAAGCGGCATCCCCACACGTGTTCTGTGTGCTCTCTGGTTCCCAGCAGCCTCAGCCCTCCTCTCTCGTCTGTGCGGCCGAGATGGGTTTCTTCTGCCACTTGCTGGGTTTTGCCTGTTTTTCCGCTGGATACTGTTTCTCACTCATTTGTCCACGCTTTTCACCTATTCAGGGATAGAGATACCTCATCTGCCATTCTGTAGGCATTTTCCTCAGTTTGTTATGTATTTAACCTTGCCGTGTTATTTCCTTGTGTGGAACTTTCCAATTCTCTCTGTGAATGGCTCTGTGCATTTTTTCCTCGTGTGGCTGTGGGCGCTCTGGCCAAGTAAAGAGATGACCCCCAGATGGCAGTGCCAGCCCGTGCTTCATTTTAGTGCAGTGCTGTTCTGTTTTTAGTAATCAGATTGCCGATTCATCTGGAATATATTTTGGTGAGTAGAGCGCGGTAGGGATTCTGCCTGTTTATGTTTTTCTGTTTCCTACTTATTGGGTCATCTAGCTGCTTAGAATGCAGTCTTTATTGATGTTAAAATTCTGCACAAGGGCTTCCGCTCACATACTGAGCAAGTTCTGTATTCGGTTCGTCCTGGCGGCTTTCCAGCCCTAGAGCCATCAGCGTTGCCATTTCCATTTTGCAGATGAGTAAACTGAGGGTCTGAGATCTTGGGAAGCTTGGCCAGGGCATCAGAGCAAGGGCACTGAGGTGCTGATGTCCAGACCCAAGCTGAGCAACACATGGCCTGGCTCTGGTGGGCGGGACTCCCGTGGCGCCACACCCACCTGCGGCCCTGTTGGTCTTCCGAGAATAGCAAATTTGTAAAACTAAATGGTACAAAGACACATTATTACCACAGAAATTCAGCCATTTGATGAGGTACTCTCTTTTTATTCAATTGTAGAGCTTAACATCCTTTAAGTTTCTGGGGAGAAATGAAGATGGCAAAGGAAGATGTCCCTTTGACCCAGCACACAGCTACACATCCGTCATAGTTGGTGAGTCCTGCCCCTACAGTTCCTTCACCCGAAGATTACAGTGTCATGTTAATTACCAAACAGGATATTTGGATCTTCTGTGAAGTCCTGTCTTCCTTGGCTTTGTTTAAATACGAGCTATCCTTACAAAAGACACACATATCTGCTTAGACCCTTTAACTTTTGAATTCATTGTTCGTGAAGATAATAGCTACCACGGTAAATGTCACTTTGTATCCATCGCTGGCTCATGTCATTTGGATAATGCTAGCAAGGTGAGCAGATGCTCCTGTTTGGGAGGGAGGTTTTGACCAAGGCACATGCTGTCTGTGGTCTCGCACCGCTGAGCAAGTGGCCATAGCCTCATGTGTACCCACTGTTGCATCTGCCAACATTTTCCTGGATGCGGGCGTTGCTTGCATTTACTTATTGCCCCACGACTCTTAAAATGCAGCTGAACATGGAGCATAAAATTATCCTCAACAAAGTGAGAGCATGCCTGTGGTCCTAGCTACTTGGGAGGCTTAGGCGGGAGGATAGCAGTTTGAGACAAGTCTGGGAAACAGCAAGAATTCACCTCAAGCCAGGCACTGTGGCTCACACCTGGATCACTGGAGGTCAGGAGTTTGAGACCAGCCGGCCAACAGGATGAAACCCTGTCTCTACCAAAAAATACAAAAATTAGCTGGGCATGGTGACCTGTCCCTGTAGTGCCAGCTGTTCGGGAGGCTGAGGCATGAGAATGACTTGACCTGGGAGGCGGAGGTTGCAGTGAGCCAAGATAGCACCACTGCACTCCAGCCTGGGCAACAGAGTGGGACCCTGTATCTAAACAAGAAACCTCATCTCGAAAAAGAAAGAACTAGAAGACACAGGGCACCCCAAAAGTTGAGGAGACTGTCTTTCCCCTCCCCCAGGGTGGGGGTGGGGGCTTAATTGGTTTATAAAGGGAACCACTGTGTGGAATGTCTGTCCCAGTGTTGGTGCCATAGCCTGAGAGGTTGGTTCCCTTTTCCTCTTTTCTCCTGGACCCCTGCAGATGGAGAACTTTATTCGGGGACGTCGTATAATTTTTTGGGAAGTGAACCCATCATCGCCCGAAATTCTTCCTCTAGTCCCCTGAGAACGGAATATGCAATCCCTTGGCTGAACGGTAAGGAGGAGCAGTGCACCTTAGCGGGAGGTGTGGTCTCCTCGTGAACATGCCCCCATTGAT
Source organism: Cebus imitator (assembly GCF_001604975.1). Lineage (NCBI taxonomy): Eukaryota > Metazoa > Chordata > Mammalia > Primates > Cebidae > Cebus > Cebus imitator. The sequence goes on from NW_016107368.1 coordinate 7,877,290, forward strand.
CTCTCCTTTTGCTGTCTCTGAGCCCTGAGGGCCCCCAAGCTTGTGTCAGCCGCCGTTTGCAGGGGTGGGGTGGACGCTTCCCGAATTGCTCAGCAATGGCCAGAGTCCCACGGTGCCTTGTTTGCTGTTTTCTCTGCTAACAGTGTACTGTCTTAAGACGGCTCCCCGCTAACCCCCGATAAATGGATTTGGGACTCTCATAAAAGTGAGAATCTGATAGTAAATGGCAAACTCAGACTAATCGGATGGGGACATGGTGTAATTACCAGAGTGAAATTAAAGTGAACACTGGTGTGTGCCTGCAGGCCAGCCTCTAGCACCCAGCTGGATGGCTCTGGGTGCCTTGTTGCTGCCAGCAGCACGTATCTGATTTCCATCTTCAATGTGTAGGAAGAAGCTGGTGGCTGTTCATGGGGTCTTTTCTTGTGGGTGCCAGCCTGCAGAGCCCTGGGTTTTGAACCTGTTTACCTCAGGGCAGATCCCAAGACCCAAGATTCAGGGACAGCTGGCTATTCCTTGGGGCGGGGCAGGATCTTGTGGTTAGAGTTTGTTTATTTGAAGCATGTGTTATTTAAACCTGCAAATGCATACCTTACGTAGGTCTCTGATACTGATACCATCTGCTTCCCTGCCTTGTAATCAGAAGGCCCAGCCTCACTTCTTCGGGTGAACCTGGGTAGGATGCGCTCCCCAGAGCCACTATTGAGGGCATCTCTCTGAGGCCAGGGAGGTGGAGGTAGGGCACCATCTGGGCTCTGTGCTGTCATCATCCCTGGACCCTGGAATTTCTGCTTGGGTTATGGCATGTGTGCACTCCAGATATCCTTGCAGGGAAGCCCTCAGGCCCCCGAAGGCAGTGCAGGCTGGCCTGGTGACCTCGTGGGTGCAGGCAGTCCCCCAGCTCTGTGTTCCGGGATAATCACTGACCTCTCTCTGCAGAGCCTAACTTCGTGTTTGCTGACGTGATCCGAAAAAGCCCAGACAGCCCCAACGGCGAGGATGACAGGGTCTACTTCTTCTTCACGGAGGTGTCTGTGGAGTACGAGTTTGTGTTCAGGCTGCAGATCCCACGGATAGCAAGAGTGTGCAAGGTGAGTGCCAGGCAGTCCGTCTTTGCCTGGCCCCTGCCGTGACAGTAGTGTGCCTGGATGGTGAGTGCTCCGACCTTCGTCTGAAATGTCACTTCCCCTAGCACTTTATTCCCTGGGGCCTCAGATGTGCCTCTCAACAGGCCTTATTTCTGGGGGTCGTGGGGACAGGAGGAATGCTGGCCCCCATGTGCGACCCATCAGCCTCCTGTTCTCAGGAGGTTCTGTTTTTTGATGCACCCCCCTCAAGCCTCCCCAGTGTATAAAAAGCAAGGCTTTGTGGAATATATTCACCAGAGTCTGTCGGAATGTCACCATTTGGCTCTTAATCTACCTGAGATTGAAACATTAACTGACAGCTTAAGATTAGGAAGAGAGAACCAAGAAGTCCGCCAAAACACAAAGCTTTAGGTACATCCTGGGGGAGGGAGGGTGTCTTTAAAGTGACACACTGAAGGCACAGTGGTCAGCACAGGAGAACGGCCTGTGGGCTTGACTGTAGGAGATCTCAAGGCTGCTCAGTGGCAGTTTCTGGGAGGCGGATTGCCAGGCCTCAGAGGAGCCATGGCAAACCATGAGAGCCAGCTGCCGTGTCCCTGGCTAGGGGCTCAGCTCGGAGCAGGTAGCTGTTCATCCCTCGTGGAAATTGTTAGATGGTTCCTGCATGGCTCTTCCTCATACAGTGATGACCATCAGGACGTCAGGGGGCAGGGGTTCCTTTCATGCCTATGGCGCACAAAGTGGGTGCTTTTGACGCCGTTCCCTTAACAACCCCTCACGTAAAGAAGAAGGTGGGTGATATGCTCACCTGAGTATCCACCTGGTGCTCTGCCTCTGCCCAGGCCTTCTCTAGCCAGGGCTCACTGACCAGATCCTCCGCCTGTCCCCCAGCCATAGCTGCTATGCTCCTGTCTTGCAGACCAGGAAACCATCCTACCAAAAGTGTGAGTGTGGGGGGCCGGCCAGCGTTCCTTGAGGTGGGGAGGGTGCTGCAGGGCCAGGGCTCTTTGCAGGTGTGTGCGGTGAGTGCTCAGAATGTTCTCAGAGCAGCACTGGCCAAGGGGCTCGAGCTGTCTCCTGCCATTGGGAAGCCAAGGGTCAGACCTGCCTTGACCTTGACTTATCCAGCATTGAGGGTTTGCAGCAGGATCAGTGAACACATCCAGTGAGGCACAGTGCAGCCAGCCCCACCCCCCACAAATCTCTGCAAGTCATAGGTGCCCAGCTGTCATCCCCTCCAATCCCTTCGTATTTTTTTTCTCCACAATTGTTTGAACCCCTGGACTGGGGTAGTTTGCGCTTGGCCCCCATAGCTCCTGCCTACCACCCAGGCACACATGAACCCTTCGCCTACTCACCATGACCTGAAAGCCAAATGAGACCCATGATGAAAAATGTGCTAGAAATGATTCTTTGCCAAAACATCAAGGAGCAAAATGAAGTCCTTTTATAAAAAAGAGAATTTGGCCTCCTGTAATCACACAGCAGAGATGAAGAGGGAACATTTTCCCTGTGTTCACAATAAGTAAGTCTGCTTCTATTTCATATTTTTCTGCACTCGGATTTTATGGTTTCAGTATTTCTCACCAGACCACACACAGTCATGCATAGTTTATAATTGTGTCTTGGTCATCAGGTTGCTGAAAAGCATTTATAAAGAACCTAGTAGGTTCAAAGCACTTTAGCAGATACTTTGGGTAGAAAGGAAGTGAAGGATCTTTTCCTTCAAGGGGAGGAAGGTTTACACATTTGCCCAAGACAGGCTGCAGGGCTGTGGCTGCCCCATGGAAGGAGGCTGCCACCACCTACCCCACCCAGAGCATGTTCATTGATGGGTCGTGTGTCAGGAGTCACACAGGGCCAGGGGCCTTGGCAGTTGGAAGTGTTGAGCACGGAAGCATCTCTGCGGTTATAGGACTGAGTGCTGGGCACGTGCAGGCATGGACGATTGAATGAGCTTTCACTGAGTGGGTTTTTGTCCGTTTTGTTTTGTGTGTTAACCCTGGAGCGTTTGGGATCCAAGCTGGAACTTGGATGTGGCACTGCAGGCCACACACATAATTGTCTGCAGCCTCTGTCCCCTGTTGCCTGAGCTTTGTTTTACTCAGACACAGCTGCGCTGTGCTGGGCCATGGAGGGGTGCACCTCTGACCTTAGTGCCTGCTCACAGGGGATCCGCCCTCGGCCCACCATATACTTGTTGTTGGGTTTCAGGGGGACCAGGGTGGCCTGAGGACCTTGCAGAAGAAGTGGACCTCCTTCCTGAAGGCCCGACTCATCTGCTCCCAGCCGGACAGCAGCTTGATCTTCAATGTGCTGCGAGACGTCTTCGTGCTCAGGTCCCCAGGCCTGAAGGGGCCTGTGTTCTACGCGCTCTTCAGCCCACAGCTGTAAGTGCCCTGGGCGGAGGCACCCTCCTTGTTCCCCCCATGCCTGCCAGGCAGTCCCATCACCTCTTTCCCCTCCCCAGGAACAACGTGGGGCTGTCGGCAGTGTGTGCCTACAACCTGTCCACGGCCGAGGAGGTCTTCTCCCACGGGAAGTACATGCAGAGTGCCACGGTGGAGCAGTCCCACACCAAGTGGGTGCGCTACAATGGCCCGGTACCCAAGCCGCGGCCTGGATCGGTGAGCGGGGGCATTGGGGGCGGGCCGTGCTTTTCCTTTTTAACAGTTTATTTTTCAGTTTATTTTCAAGGCCCAGAGCGTGGAGCGCAGTGCAAGCACTGGGGCCTGCCCATGGGCTGGGTACCTGGCCATTGCAGGGCTCTCTGTGTTAGGACTGGGAGGGCCAATGAACACAGTTGATCCTTCTTCCCTTTGCATGTTACATAACAGCCATTGCTACACTATTGCACAAACAAGAAGGCTGTGACGCTGGGGCAGCTGTTTTGCAAAATTAACATTGCATAAGAAAAAGGTCAATTTCATTTTCAGTTTCTTACAGAGAAATAATTTTCTGGGCTGAGGCCTCTGCACTGTCCACTAGTCAACAGGAGTCACGTTTTTTCCTCCTAAATATAGTGAACTTTGTGTAGAAATTGGGAATTTCCAGTCCAGTTCCCTCCCTCACGTGGTGAAATGGGTGTGTGAGGCATGTGTATGGTCCTCGGTGGGGCTGTGGCCTACCTGTGGTGTCCTAGCCCTGAGAGCTCACTGCGGCTAGCACCAGCTCCCTCCCAAGGGCGTCTGTCCCTGACACCACCATGGTTCCTTCTGTCCATAGTTTGGTAAAATGTGTTCACTTGTGGCCACAAATTTTGGTTTACACACATCAGGGAGCTAGGAAAAAAACCCTCAGACTCTTACACTGTTTAAAATTGGCCTGTTTTTAGCAGTGTTTAGCATTGTTTTCCTGAGAAAGCTGCAAATCAGTGTTCTGTTTTTCAATTTCAAAAGCTCAATAAGTGTTTTTCACTTACAAATAGATAAAAATTCCTTCCCTGAGTATGTATCGTGAAGTGCAATCCTCTTTCGCAGATGGGTTTTATAACTGTGTCCTCTTCAGGCTAGGGAGAGGCCACCTTTCCGCATAGTGAAGTGATTCACTGCGACCCTCATTTCAAGGAATGCATTGCGTGGTTTCCGGGTTTTGCAGCCCTCCTGCGTTGGCTGCGTGTGTGGAAGTGCGCGCTGGGTGTTGGGAACATGAGCACATTAACAGCGGGGGATTTTCTCCCTGCAGTGCATCGACAGCGAGGCGCGGGCAGCCAACTACACCAGCTCCTTGAATTTGCCAGACAAGACGCTGCAGTTCGTCAAAGACCACCCTCTGATGGACGACTCTGTAACCCCAATAGACAACAGGCCCAGGTTAATCAAGAAAGATGTGAACTACACCCAGATCGTGGTGGACCGGACCCAGGCTCTGGATGGGACTGTCTATGACGTCATGTTTGTCAGCACTGGTGGGTTCCGGCACATCTGTGTCCTTTGGTAGGAAAACCGGGAAATCCAATTTTCTTTTGTGAGTGGATCCACTGCCTCCCTCGAGGTGACCCGGGAGGTTTGTGGGAACGTGAAAAGGTTTCTGAGAAGTCACCACACCAGGTGTCTTTCAGATCTGGGACCACCAGGCAACTAGGGGTACTTCTTAAAAATAAAAATGCAAGTCCTGGCCTGCGTCTGGGCTGAGCTGCTACAGAGGAGTCCTGGCCGCTGAGGAGCTGGGGCAGTGCCTGTGCAGGGCGCAGGTGTGAGCCAGCCTGGGAGGAGGCGTCAGCCTGGCATCTCCTAACTGCTGACAGAAGACCATGTCCCTGCTTCCTGGCCGAGGAGCCAGGTTTGAAATGTGCCCTGGCACGTGAACTCTGTCTGGAACAGGGACAGGGGCCCTGGGAGCCTCCCAGCTGACCTCACATGCCCCCTGCCCTCACTGCCTGCCTAGGGCCCTTACCAATGACACCCTGAGGGCCTGTGGAGTGTGGGAGCCCCCTCATTTGGCATCCAGCTTCAAATGTAATGTTGACTGTTGATGAGGATTGTTGGGGTCCACCATGGAACAGTCTGGTTTCCATGGAAAAAACTGGAATAACCCATAACACTTGAGTTTCCAGTTGTTTATTTTGCCACAGGCTTTTCCATTTTTTGTTTCTAATGCAAAATCATTGTTTTCTCTGTATCTTGTTGAGGGAGTGAATTGTGGGTGAAGAGTGTGAAGTTTGCTGCTGTGGTCGCTGTCGTCGGTTTTTGTGTCTGGGTCAGTGTCACTGACTTGTAGCTTTGACCCTGCAGACCGGGGAGCTCTGCACAAAGCCATCAGCCTCGAGCACTCCGTGCACATCATCGAGGAGACCCAGCTTTTCCAGGACTTTGAGCCAGTCCAGACCCTGCTGCTGTCTTCAAAGAAGGTAAAGTGATGCAGGCAGCCAGACCGGGAGACTTCCCCACTCGGTAGCTTCGATTTTGGGTGACCGGAGAGTTGCCAGGCTGGGGTTGGGCTCCTAGGCAGGCCCCTCTGTCTATCTGCCTTGGATGAGCAGACCTTCGGACTTTGACACAAAGCCGTTCTGTGAGCTTTGGGATCTGAACCGGTGAAGGCAGGAAGGCAGACCTGGGGAGATGGGACTTTCTCTTTAAAGTTGCTGGAACGTCACTGAGTTGTTGATGCAGGTTTACAGGTTGTGGAGAGGTGGGTACCACTCCATGAAAACACCTTTTTGTGCCCTGAGCTTGGGGGGTGTGCAGACTGCATCTGTGTGATAGTGGTAACAGCTGACTCGTCAGCATGGAAACTCCTCAAGATGGTTTGTCTCGTCTGTAAAGCTCTCTCCACCTGTGGCTGAGAATCTCTGCTCTGGCCTGCAATACTCCCACGCAGCCCTTGGCAGGGGTGGGTGGGCATCCATGCTTGCCTTTAGGGGGTTGCCTCCCTAGACCTGGCTCCTGCCAGGACCTCCACCCACCTTGTGGGATCCAGGTCCAGTCAGGCCCCTCCTCCCTCAGCCGGGAGCAACAGGTAGAGGAAGGGGCCCCTGTCTGGCCAGGTAAGAACAGAGCTACCCTTGGCAGGTGTGTATTTGCAAATGCCCCTCCAGGTCTCCCATCCTCTTCCCTCTCCTGCATCCACAAAGCTTAAGGAGCCTGGGTCCTTTTATATGGTCAACGCTTCTCTCTGCTAGTGGAGAGTTGTCCTTCAGTTCTGAAAGGGAAAGAGAATGAAATAGCCTTTCATTATAAGCTGCCAGGTACTTGGCATCTGTTCACCAGCCTCCAGGTCTGCTGCATGCCTCCGAGCTTCAGGCGGGTGCAGCGTATGGCACCCTCCTTCCAGCTGAGTTGTGTTAAAAACCCGTCGGCAGTCCTGGTTGCCTGTGTGCTGGACACTGCTGGTGCCAGGTGGGCTGATGGGATGGACCTGAAGCCAGTGTCACTGGGAGCCAAGTGTCCCAAAAGGTGGGAGAGTCTCACCTGCCCTCTGCTGTGGGCGTGGCTGTGGCTGCTCTGGAGCTTGGAGGTTGATTTCCCATCTGTGAGTTCTTCCCGTTTACATGTAGACACATGAAAAGCAAAAGGCATCATTCCTCCTTTTACGTTATTTATTGCGTCCTCATCCTTCGCAAGTCGTCCGTTCGGCATCCCTATTACATTAGGCCCCTGCTGGGTCCAGACTCTCAGCTGTGGTGAGGCCAGGAGGATGGCCGGGAGTCAGGCTCATGCACCCCCCTCTGCATGGAGAGTTCTGGATGTGGGGACTGAACAGCCTGCTCCCAGCTAAGAGAAACACATGCAGAGAAGCGCCCCGCTGGCGGGCAGAACCCGAGCAGTGGGTGCCCACACGGGGAAGAGGGATTTGGACCCAAGGCCCAGTGATCCCTGACGTAGCACGTGGATTCTGCCAGAAGGTCACAGACCTGCCTTGTTTTCCTCTGGTTCTGAGTACCTCTCCTCCTTACTGCAATGTCCCCTGAAGGTGTGCTCTAGCCGCTTCCCACACACTAGTGCAGAAGCAGAGGCCCTGCTGCTGGATGCTCGTTTGCCTGACACTAGTTCTCCTGTCTCACACGCACAGGGCAGGAGGTTCGTCTATGCTGGCTCTAACTCGGGTGTGGTCCAGGCCCCACTGGCCTTCTGCGGGAAGCACAGCACCTGCGAGGACTGTGTGCTGGCGCGGGACCCTTACTGCGCCTGGAGCCCGCCCACGGCGACCTGTGTGGCTCTGCACCAGACCGAGAGTCCCAGCAGGTACGGGGCGGGACGCGCTGCCCGTGGATGCCCCCCGTGTGTGCAGGTGAGTAACATGTGCTGGTTGCTTTGCAGGGGTTTGATTCAGGAGATGAGCGGCGATGCCTCTGTGTGCCCGGGTGAGTGGTTCCTCAACACCCCATTTCCTTCGGGAGTGGCGAGGTCCTGTAACCATTTCATGGTGCTTCAGTGCTGTGGCATTTGTGTGTGTTTTGTTTTTCTTTCTCCACTTGGAGCAGAGGTCAAGTTCCTGTAGCAGACTCGTGGTCTTCTCTGTCTTTTTTTCTTGCCAAAAGAGTATTTGAAGCCATTTAGAGTGTATCTGTGTACTGGAAAGCGGTCTTCCAAAACCGTCCTGTTTTCTTTCTGCTTTGCTTGGGGCTCGTTAAACAAAACCTAAGCTTATTATAAATGGGGAGAAAGGAGCCCATGAGTGGTTAATCCTCAGGCAGTGGAGGGGCTGGAGTGGTGATTCCCCTGGGGCTGCAATCTGGGATTTACCCACCTGTGGATATCTGGAATAGCACCATGCCCAGAGGGAGGGATGGAATCAGGCCAGGATGCCCCATCCCCAGAAGCCACCTTCCAGGGTGCTAAACGCACACTTGACCCTCGGTTCTGTGTCCTCCTGTCCCTGACAAGACAGCTGTCATCTGACTAAGAAAAATTTAGACATCTGGGCATGGTGGTAGACACCTGTAGTCCCAGCTACCAGGGAGGCTGAGGTAGGAGGATTTCTCGAGCCCAGGGGTTCAAGGCTGTAGTGAGCTTATTGTACCACTGCACTCCAGCCTGGGTGACAGAGCGAGACTCAAACTCTAAAAAGAAAAGAAAAGCTGGCTGGGCATAGTGGCTCATGCCTGTGATACCAGCATTTTAGAAGTCTGAAGCAGGAGGATCACTTGAGCTCAGGAGTTCAAGACCACCCTGGGCAGCATGGTGAGACCCCGTCTCCACAACAAGTACAAAAAGTAGCCAGGCCTGGAGGTGCACACCTGAAGTCCCAGCTACCTGGAGCCTGAGGTGGAAAGATCCCTTGAGCTGGGAGGTTGGGGCCGCAGCGAGCTGTCATTGCACCACTGCACTGCAGCCTGGGCAACAGAGCCACACACTGTCTCAAAAAGAAAAAAAAAAGAAAGGAAAAAAAGAAAAGTTTAGGCAGGAGGAGAGTGCTGAGATGCACTGAAAGGCCAGCCTTCCTTGTAGCCACTAGCAGAAACGTCTTGTGTCTGATTCAGAGTGCTGACACTAGGTGCAGAATGGGCTCTGCTCAGCCTCCCCAGCCTGACGCGTTTTCTTCCGGGACACAGGGGTGAGAAATGGGATTTCTGCTGCTCAGAGCTGCCTCCAATTTCTTTGCCCCCCTGGTCTGTCATCCAGGGCTCATCTTTGCTTTTTGGTCACGCATGTCTTTATCTCCTTAGTTGTTCTGGAAGATTCCATGTTGCTCCAGTGGGTGAAACTCTTGCGTCATCTTGTGGGTATTAACCTATTTTTTTAAAGAAGTTGTTAAGTAGCAAATGGGATTGTTGACACTGTGCACATTTATTTTGATGTTCCAGATAAAAGTAAAGGAAGTTACCGGCAGCATTTTTTCAAGCACGGTGGCACAGCAGAGCTGAAATGCTCCCAAAAGTCCAACCTGGCCCAGGTGTTTTGGAAGTTCCAGAATGATGTGTTGAAGGTCGAGAGCCCCAAGTATGGTCTTATGGGCAGAAAAAACTTGCTTATCTTCAACCTGTCAGAAGGAGACAGTGGGGTGTACCAGTGCCTGTCAGAGGAGAGGGTTAAGAACAAGACGGTCTTCCAAGTGGTTGCCAAGCATGTCCTGGAAGTGAAGGTGCTTCCAAAGCCCGTGGTGGCCCCCACCTTGCCAGTTGTTCAGACAGAAGGTAGCAGGATTGCCACCAAAGTGTTGGTGGTATCCTCCCAAGGGTCTTCTTCCCCGACTCCAGCCGTGCAGGCCACCTCCTCTGGGGCCATCACCCTTCCTCCCAAGCCTGCATCCACCGGCACATCCTGCGAACCAAAGATCGTCATCAACACGGTCCCCCAGCTTCACTCAGAGAAAACCATGTATCTTAAGTCCAGCGACAACCGCCTCCTCATGTCCCTCTTCCTCTTCTTTTTTGTTCTCTTCCTCTGCCTCTTCGTCTACAACTGCTATAAGGGCTACCTGCCTGGACAGTGCTTGAAATTCCGCTCGGCCCTGCTGCTCGGGAAGAAAAAGCCCAAGTCAGATTTTTGTGACCGTGAGCAGAGCCTGAAGGAGACATTGGTGGAGCCAGCGAGCTTCTCCCAGCAGAATGGGGACCACCCCAAGCCGGCCCTGGACACTGGCTATGAGACCGAGCAAGACACCATCACCAGCAAAGTCCCCACGGACAGGGAGGACTCGCAGAGGATTGACGACCTCTCTGCCAGGGACAAGCCCTTCGACGTCAAGTGTGAGCTGAAGTTCGCCGACTCAGACGCAGATGGAGACTGAGGCCGGCTGTGTGTCCCCACCGGCGCCTCGGCCGTGATGTGTCCAGGCGTGGAGAGTTTTGTGTTTCTGCTGTTCAGTATCCAAGTCTCGTGCAGTGCTGCGTAGGTTAGCCCGCGTCGTGCAGACAACCCTAGTCCTCTGTCTATTTTCTCTTGGGTTGAGCCTGTGACTTGGTTTCTCTTTGTCCTTTTGGAAAAATGACAAGCATTGCATCCCGGTCTCGTGGTCCGCAGTCAGCCGGAGCACTTTAAGAAGTCCTGCAGGTGGCGCGGAGTTCCTGAGCCCTTTCTGTAGTGGGGGAAAGGTGGCTGGACCTCTGTTGGCTGAGAAGAGCATCCCTTCGGCTTCCCCTCCTCCTAGCAGCCACTAAAAGATGATTTAATTCCAGATTGGAAATGACGTTTTAGTTTATCAGATTGGTAACTTATCGCCTGTTGTCCAGATTGGCACGAACCTTTTCTTCCACTTAATTATTTTTTTAGGATTTTGCTTTGATTATGTTGATGTCATAGGTCATTTTTTTAAAATTACATAAGCAGGTGTTTTAATATTTAGAAGAAGATGTATATCTTCCATATTTTGTTATATATTTGGGATAAAATATGGCTTACTTTGCTTAAGATTCTCAGGGATAAACTTCCTTTTGCTAAATGCATTCTTTCTGCTTTTAGAAATGTAGACATAAACACACCTCGGAGCACACTCACCTTTTTCTTGTTTTAACTTTATTTTTTGAGGGAAGCATCGTTTTTGAAGAAATTTTCTTTCTGTACTTCATTTTTCTTTTTTTTTAACTTTTACTCTCTCAAAGACGAGGACCTTCCCATGTCCGCGAGGTGGGTTTTGAGCAAGGCAAGGTGACCCAGGTGAGCTGAGTGGAGCCAGGCTGGCCCAGAGCTGAGACGGGGAGTGCAGTACAATCTGGTGCCCACAGCCGTCGGTCCGATCCTCCCATTGAGACAGATGGAACCTTCCCAAAGGCGCCTTTGGTTCTCTGAATGTCTCCTTTCTCTTCTTGCTTCAATTTCATACCCACTGCCTGTGCAGACTCTCCATCCAGACTCCCTGCGCTGCTCACCACTGGAAGGCAACTGGGCCCTCTCGAGTGCACGGCGCTGTTCCTGGCACTGTCCTGAAGATGTGAATGGGTGGTACGATTTCAACGCTGGTTAATTTCATGCTCCATCTCCCTGCTTTGTAAATACCCATCAGGAAGAGACACTTTTTCCATGGCGAAGAGCAATAAACTCTGGATGTTTGTGTGCGTGTGTGGACAGTCTCATCTTCCAGCATGATAGGATTTGACCATTTTGGTGTAAACATTTGTGTTTTATAAGATTTACCTTGTTTTTATTTTTCTACTTTGAATTGTATACATTTGGAAAATACCCAAATAAATGAGAAGCTTCTATCCTTGATTTGGGGAAGACGTTCCTTAGCAGAGGCGGTGCAGCCTCCCGCCCCTGCATGGCCCAGGCGGGACCGCTGGGCTTGCTCTTTTCTGTCCGTTTCCTGCTGTGTTGTGCCCTCTCTGGCCTGAGACGTGCTCCTGGCGACTTCTTCCTCAGTGCCCTCTCTTTTCTGTCCTCTCTGTCTCACAGCCTCATCTCCTAAGCCCCTCTCTCCTCCTGGCTCCTCCTCCCTGTCCTGTCTGGGCCATGCAGGGGATGGGAGGCCTTCTCCCTGGACCCCCTGGCCAGCCTCGGGTGCAGGGCCCGACAGCAGCTCAAGCGTCTCCTTGCTGCCACCCTTCCTGAGTGACCAGGCACAGCACGTGCACGTCCTGGGGACCTTCCACCTCTTCTGCCAGGCCACAGGTGAGTCGGGCCCTCTGTGTGCTCTGTGCCCCATCCGTCTATCTCCTCCTGCAGGTGGGCGGTGGGTGGGAGCATCCTCCACACCCCTCCACGTTTACCTTCCTTATCTGTCCTGGCTGCATCCCTTGGTTGAGCCATTTCACGCTTTCGTTGTGGGTCCATCCTGAGGGAAACTGTAAACAGTTAGTATGAAGCCACTTCTGGTATACAGGGGTCAACCAATGTTTTCTGTAAAGAGCTAGATATTTAGGCCTTGTGGCCACGGGCTGTCATAGCCACTCAGCTCTGCTGTTGTATTGTAAAAGCAGCCATAGTCAGTACACTATGAGTGGGCAGGGCTGTGTGCCAATAAAACTTTATTTACAAAAATCCGTGGTGGGCCAGATTTGCCCCAAAGGCCCCAATTTCCTAACCCATGGTATATAGGATTGCTTCTCCCTTAAAACAGTTTTTTTTTTCAAGAGACAGGGTCTCCATTTGTCACTCAGGTCGGAATGCAGTGACAAAATCAGAGCTCACTGTGGCCCCTGCCTCCTGGGTTGAAGCCATCCTCCTGCCTCAGCCTCCAGAGCCAGAGTGCTTCTATTTCTGCTAACAATTTGGAGGTTGATATAAGCGGTATTTGGAAATTTTTTAAAATATTCAGAGCTTCCAGATTGGGAGTTGTTTTAATGACTTGCTTTGTGGTATTTAAAAGCAGAAAATATTGGGGGGCATAGTCCCCCTGCTTTGGGAGGCCGAGGCAGGAGGATCACCTGAAGCTAGGCATTCCAGAACAGCTTGAGCAACATAGCAAGACCTGACCTCTACCCAGAAATGCAAAAAATGAACTAGGCTTGGTGGCACGTACCTTGAGGATTGTTGGAGCCCAGGAGTTTGTGGTTACAATGAGGCATGACGTTGCCACTGCATGCCAGCCTGGGCCACAGAGCAAGACCCCGTCTCAAAAGTCACCATCATCATTATAAAATAACAGCAGAAAAGACTGAGTCTAGTGTACTCCCCTGGGACATAGGAGGCATTTGCCCTGGATTGGAAAATATTCTGATGGAGTGTCTGCTCTTGAAAGATAGCAGAATGTCCAGAACCACACCTCAAAGATGTATCTGGTGCTTCTGGCAGTGCTTGGTGGCCCTGGTGGCCACTGTGTTGTCGTCTGACTGATCAGTAGATAGAGAAAGAAAGGAAGTGGCATCTTAGAGCCTGCCTGGGGGAGGAATGAAGTTAATGAAGAGGAAAAGCAAACCCAATTGCTCTCTTTTTAAACATTTTAAACACGTTGTCAGTAGCTCCTGAGAGTTTTGAGGTGCTGCCCTCTCCCGTTAAACAAGCTCTGAGAGCCCCAGGTGGCCCATGTCTGCTGAGCCCAGAATGTCTCTTGGCAGCCAGCATCGGACAGGAGAAATACTGGTGTGCATGGAGCGCTGCGGAGATGGAGTTTTGCTGGGCTCCTGCCCTCCACTGGGTGCCGTGGATCAAGCCTGTGCTGAGCTACCTGTGGCCGCTCTCACAGCTGAATGGGGCTCCACAGCCAGGTAGTTTGCCTTGGGTCAGGCAGCCCGGACGGCTTCGTGTCTCCAAGGAGCCTGTGTCCTGTCACAGCACTGAAGTCCTTCAGGCAGACCCAGGAAGCTCCTTCCTGGTGGGGAGGCTGGGAAGCAACTATTGGGTCCCTGTGACCTGGCCATGGACCCAGGGCTCCTTTGCTGGTAGGGGCAGGCAGAACGTGTGGTCAGGAGCACTTACGGTTTTGTTTTGTTTTGTTTTTTGAGATGGAATCTCTCTGTCACCCAGGCTGTAGTGCAGTGACACGATCTTGGCTCACTGCAACCTCCACTTCCCGGGTTTAAGCGATTTTCCTGCCTCAGCCCCCCAAGTAGCTGGAATTACAGGCACATGCCTCCATGCCTGCTAAGTTTTGTATTTCTAGTATAGACAGGATTTTACCATGTTGGCCAGGCTGGTCTCAAACCCCTGACCTCAGGTGATCCACCCGCCTCGGTCTCCCAAAGTGCTGGGATTACAGGCGTGAGCCACCACACCTGGCCACTGTTATGTTTTTAAATGTGAGGCTCCCAAGTGTGCTCCCTGTAGCTAGGCATGTACACAAGCCCCTGGGGTCATAGGGAATGAAAGACAGGTGCCCAGGGAGGAGGGACTTAGCTGTTACAGCAACAGAAACCACTCCAGGTATTTTAAGCACAGGGAATTTAACACAGGGAACTGGCTACAAAGGTGTTAAGAAGGGCTGGGAACAAAGTGGAAAGGTGAGGTTTCCATTACCAGCAGTGGGCAGGAAGAGCGAAATGTCAAACACTGTTACTCGGTCTTACTTGCTGTACCCCTGCCCGCCACGCTGCCTTCACCACTGCTGGGGGTCCCATGAGAAGCCACGAAACGTTTCTTCTGACTTCCTGTCTCCTATCAATGCCTCTCGTGGGCAGACCTCACAGAAACCTGGCAGCTGCAGATCAGATCTGGTGAATATAGCCATGGGCTTGCAGCAGCGTGGCCAGGAGCAGTGTGTAGAGGGTGGGGGAGCTGAGAGAGTAGCGGGGCCCTTTCCCAGCGCTCAGGAAGGACTCAGCAGGTTGGGAACTCAGGCCTCCAGCCCTCTGCCACCCCTTTTCACGTGGTCTTGCTCTCCAGAGGCATTTGGCCCCACCTGGGACCTTCCTGTTCCCTTGTTCCACTGAGGCCACAGCCTGCGAGGACTGTGAGACCTCCCCATAGAGAACCAGCTTCGGAGAGAGTGGCTTCAGCCCTTTCCAGGGTGGCCTGAGGCCAGGGCATCATGGGCATGCCATGAGCTCAGAGGGCCGTGGTTGTGAATTTCCCCAGAATAGGATCCAGGGTTCTGTTGGGGTCTGCAGATGCTTCCTGTGGCAGAGGCCACAGTGTGGCTTGCAGGTCCCAAAGACTTTCCTGAGGAGAGTGAGTGCCATCTTCTGCCCTGTGGGCCAGGAATGAACCGTTCCAGGTGAGGCCCAGGGCCTGGAGATGGCATTACAATGTGCTCAAGGCCCAGGCCTGCCGCTTCCTTCTGTGTCCTCCCCCAGCCACCCAGGGCAGGGCTGCTTTGGAACTTGGCTGGGTTTTTCTTTCCTGTAACAGCTGTTTTCATGGTAGTTGTCACAGTGGTTTGGGGGCTATCTGATTGAAGGGCTAGCAAAGTGTTTTTAGAATATGAAACTTAGAGGATATCCATGGCATCTTCCGTTCTCCCTGCTGTGTCCTGGTGCCCCCAGCTTTGCTGGGTGACCCTGTGTCTTGGGGAGCATCTCACCCCCCAGAGGGGGCTGACTGATGGAAGGCCAGGTGGTCAGGGTTGCACATGGGGACTGGGTCTGCCCCAGAGCTGGTGAAGGCCCACCCATGTGTCACCCAGGAGACGTCCCCACCTGCCCTGACACACTGTTGGCCAGTGCTCAGAAGGTGGCCCCGTGGACTGGGCCATCCAGGAAAGACGGGGGCCCTTTGAGACCAAAGCGCTTCCTCAAAGGGAATCGGGGGGGTCTACCACACGCAGCCCATGGTGTGTGCAGAGGTGGCCATGTCACAAGGGCCCAGCGTGGGGTGCAGTGGAGGTGATGGAGCCACATGGGCAGAGTAGTGCAGAGCCCTGTGTCCTGCAGATGGGAGGGCTTGGGGCCTGATGGTGGGGTGGAGGTCCACTCTTGTCCTGCACCCAGGGGCCTTGCCGCCCATCCAAAGGAGGGACAGGGCCACACCTGTGGGCCCATGTCAGGAGCTGGGGTGGGAGATTGGCTGCCAGTGCCCCTTTCCACCTAGACACATTTCTTCCCCTCTCCACCACGGTTCTTCCCTCTGGGAAGGGGAATTATCAATGGAAGATGATACGAAAGATCCACTGATGCCTCCCCTCCCCCCACAGCCCCCGGAACAGGCCAACCTTGTCCCTGGGGCAGATTGGGACGGTCCTGAGAAAAGAGGTTATGACACCCCGGGGTGTCATGGTGGGAACCATGCCTTTGCAATGCTCAGGTGAGACGGCACAAGGTGTCACCCCCAAGCATAGTCCCTGGGCTCAGTGACAAAGGAGGTGAGCAGGTCAGGACTGCACTTCCTTGGGGCCCGTGCCCTGGGAACTGCTTGCCTGACAATCCTGAGTCCTGGGTTCTGAGTGCACCAGCAGGGCCCAGAGCAGCTGGGAGCGGCCGCCTGCCTCAGTGTGCACTGTGGCTGCACAGGAGGGACAGTGACCTTGGCAGCGGCCTTGAGAGCGTTCACAGCTGCTGCACAGCCATCCTGCACCACGCTGGCCCTGGGACGGATTGCTGTCATGCGACTAACAATGCGTGTTTACTATAGTTACCCTGGTGCCAGCCGTGAAGGATGGGCAGGGACACACACACACCCCAGACACACACACACCCCAGACACACACACACACACCCCAGACACACACACACATACCCCAGACACATACACACCCCAGACACACACACACACCTCAGACACACACACACACCCCAGACACACACACACACCCCAGACACATAGCCCCCCACCCCAGATACACGTCCTATCCCGGACACACACCACACCCAGACACACACCACACCCCAGATACATACTACACCCAGATACATACCACACCCCACACACACCACACCCCAGATACATACCACACCCCAGACACATGTACCCAATACCTGCCACACAGCACACCCTAGACACATACCACACCCCCCCATACATACACCATACCACACCACAGATACATACCACACCGCAGATATACCACACCCCAGATTCACACCACACCCCAGATTCACACTTTACCTTAGATGTACACCACACCCCACATAGATACCACACCCCAGACATAAATGCCCAATACCAGCCACACAGCACACTGTGGATACACACCACACCCCCCCACACACACACCACTCCACACACCCCCCACACACACAAGCTACACACATTATGCCACCTATACCACACACACCGCACATATTCATATACCACACACTAGCACCACACACACTATACTGTACCCCCTCCACACAACACACATGACACACATCACCTACATACCACATACACCAGTCACGCACACCACAAACACACCACACACACCACAGTCCACACCACACGACACGTTTCACAACATACATCACAAATTACATAACAGACACCCACACCACAAACACAATCATGTCCACCACACACACATACCACATGGTGCACACAATAAATGCACAGCACAAAACACATCATGTACACCAAATCACACACCACACAAACACCACACAGACCATGCACACTACACATGTGCACACATATCAGCATAGCACACACACTGCACACCACACCTAAAACACAACTATTCCCATATACACCATACCAAACACAACCACTCACACATGCACCACACACAGCGCAGCATACCATACACATCACCCAAACACCAAACATACCACTGTTGACATGCACACACCACCACACATAATGTAGACACCAAAGCACATATACCACATACACACCACATAGACAAATGCACGCTACCCACACACAGCCATGTTCACAGATACACAACCACACACACACACGCATTGTTGACTTAGGATCATTTCAACTCACAGTGGCTTTATTGGGATGCAACCCCATGGAAATGGAGAGCTTGTGTACTGACAAGGAAGGAAAGCGGGCTGGAGCTGAAGGAAGAGTTAGCATGCGGCCAAGCTCTGCTCCTCTGAACTGATGAACCCAGTTTCCTCATGGATTACTGGGACTGCAGATGGGTGAAAAATGACCCCCCACCCCTGGGTCAGCACATAGCGTGTCTGGCATGCATACGGAAGGATTGATGGAGATGAACGGTGGCGTGGGTGTGTATACATGCACTTACAAATCTGGCATGCGTACGGAAGGATTGATGGAGATGAATGGTGGTGTGGGTGTGTATACATGCACATACAAATCTGGCATGCGTACGGAAGGATTGATGGAGATGAACGGTGGTGTGGGTGTGTATACATGCACATACAAATCTGGCATGCGTACGGAAGGATTGATGGAGATGAACGGTGGCGTGGGTGTGTATACATGCACTTACAAATCTGGCACGCGTACGGAAGGACTGATGGAGGTGAACATTGGCGTGGGTGTGTATGCATGCACATACAAATCTGGCATGCGTACGGAAGGATTGATGGAGGTGAACGGTGAGTGGGTGTGTATACATGCACATACAAATCTGGCATGCGTACGGAAGGATTGATGGAGGTGAACGGTGAGTGGGTGTGTATGCATGCACATACAAATCTGGCATGCGTATGGAAGGACTGATGGAGGTGAACGGTGGTGTGGGTGTGTATACATGCACATACAAATCTTGCGCTTGTATGTTAACGTACACCACATAAATAGATAGAATTTTTTAACCAAAGCTCCATTTTCACTCTGTCAGGGCCCTGCCCTCACCCCTGCCGGGACTCTCTTCCATGTCGAGTTTAGACCTGTGTCATTTTCAAAGCTACCAATGGCTCCCCCATACTTCAGGCAGCATTTGGGTATTTGGATTTGGGACGGCCTTTTAGTTTTGACTACAGTGTTAGAAGTAAGAGCCCTTGGAACCACTGGCATCAGAGGGCATCAGCCGAAGGCACCCTTGGGCCTCTTAGGGGCCACAGGGTCTGGAGAGGGTCCCCATTCCTAGTGGCCACAGTGGCTTGTTGGCACGCATGTGTGTGTTCCAGCTGCTCTGTGACATTTCCCTTTGGTTCAGACTCTCCTGAAAGACCACGGCCATCTTGGGAATTAGTTGACCTTGTATGTTGGGCCAGCCACCCTTGCCAGCCAGGACAAGGCGGTGCCATCACCTTCTTGTGCTCTGAGGTCCTTAGCATGTTAGATGAGGCAGCTTTGCCAGAAGCTGTGCACGTGTCTTCTGTTATCTGTGATAATTCCATGTACCTTTACAAAACAGCTCTCTGGTTACCTGGGGTCTGGAAATGCCCTCGGTGCCTCAGTGGTGCCTTCCCACAAGCCCCCGTGGAGCCAGGCAATGCCTGCAGGTGCCTCAGTGGTGGTACTCGCTCAGGTCCCTTTGCAGAGAAGGATTCCTGCTCACATTGATAAGCCGGCTTGGCCAGTAAATGGCAGGCATGAACAGGGGCATTCCAGAAGCACTGGGGCTGGTCCAATGCCCTGGGTGGTCAGAGCATACCTGAGCAAAACGTTAGGCTGTGTCGCCCTGGTGACTGACAGGAAGAGGAGGACTCAGAAGGGAGCTGTCAGAATTGCTGCCTTTATGGCAGGGGTCTCACTCCCCACTCCCTCCTCTTGGGGCCCCTGCCTACTCTGTGACTTGGAGAGAGGATAGAAAGGATGACCAGCAGAGCCCCGGGGCATACCCCTGGCTGGATGGTCCTTGTCTCCAGAAGGGTCCCCAGAGTCTGGGAGGGAGGAGGGGCCAGGGACCCAAGCCCAGGATTAGAAGAGACCCTGCCCCAAGGAGAGAGCAGAGATGGGCTGGGGAAGCAGTAGGATGCTCAGGGAAAGAGGCTGGGTACGGGTGTCAGAATGAGGCCTGGGCAGCAGGTGCAGGCAGGAACAAGCCGGGAGTCCCATCACAGAAGGACATGATGGCCAGTGGCCAGCACTGGGTATAGAGAAATGGCCCCTCTGGGGATGTGCCTGGCTGCCCCACTAGCTGCAGGAAGGCTACTTGGACATGAGTGTGGGAGATGGGCTGGCCCCGAAGTGGTCAGCCCTGAGGTCAGAGTGGGCCACGTGCAGTAGGGATGCCGGGAGGACACAGAGTGCTGCAGGCGACAGCCCCGGGGCACTTGCCAGGATGGGCCTCAGTCACTGGATAGATGACTGACCACCCCTCCAGGCCCTCCTCAGGGCAAGGCCACTGCTCAGAGGGCACCTGGTTTGTCACAGGGTAGAATCAGCTCCACTTTCGTGATCACATCCATAAAGCTCTGAAGCCATGGTGGACCTGGCACCAGCCGGCCCTGTTAGAGGCTTGGGGTGGGAGTGAGCAGGCGGGAGGTGCCCCAGCACAGGCTGAGGCGAGTGCTGGAGCCCAGGCCGCTGGCAGCCTCCCTGGACTCCTGAGTGGACGTAATAAACCCAGCCTTGGTGGATAAACCTGGCCTTTGCTTATACCAAGGTGACTAGTCTTCTCACAACAGTCTCGGCTGTAAGACAAAGATTGTTACCTATAGCATCTGCCGCAGCAGTTAAAGTTTATTTGCCTCCAACTTAAGCTAATTCTCTAAAAGTACTGGTCACAGCGACAGCCAGGGGCAGGAGGCAGCATCCATCTCGGGACCTCTACCTGAGATCTTCCAAGCCAGGACAATTTCCCTTCTTTGAGAGCACGACCAATGTCCCCTGACTAGCCACTGGGAAGAGCCAAGGCACATGCAGGTTGGTGACTGCTGAGCCCCACAGCATCAGACTAGTCTCTTGTTCCCATCAACAGAGGCCAAGGGGGTGATCTGGGAGTAGGACCCCAGCCTGGCCTCTCTCTTGAGGTAACAGGGTTGGATGATTAGGGGGCTTGGAGCACTGGCCCGAGCAAGAAACCTGCAGTGTTTCTGGGGGGCCCTGCTGGGAGGTGGAAGACAGCTCCCCACTGGTGGCCCAGCATTCCAGGAGCTCCCGAGCAGGCCTCCGGGGGACAGACTTGGGTTGTGGCTGCCCTGTCCCGCTGAGGGTGCAGTGCTGATGGGGTGGCCTTGCACACTGATGTTAACTCTCACTTTCCCTCTCTCTCATGCATTCAGAAAGAGTTGGATAGTTTAAAAAGGAATACACGGAACGTAAGTACATTTTAAAAACATCTTTAATGTCTTATGATGATCAAACACAGATTTAAATAGTATTTACTGATGCCTCATGCCAGCGGTGGTGAGCACAGGTGCCTGTTTCTACTCCCACCCCGAAAGTGTAGATCTTTGGAAGGTTTTGCAGTCAGTGGTCCCATGATGGGGCTTTGGGTGACGAGTCCAGTCCAGCTCAGGCTATCCAGATTCTTAGTCTCAAAGGCTTGGTCATGAGACCCTTCTAGAGGCTCCTGTGACTCAGTGGCTCCAGTTCCCTGGGTGGTTCTTGGTGCAGGTCACCACTGGGTGGTGCCAGCATGTGAGGGGGGAGACTAGGCTTTTATAGAACTCACTTCACTGTCTGTTCAAAGAAAAGAGTTACTTGATTACAACACCTCAAAAAAATCTGTTTCTTAAAGTGAGGTTTTACCCGGATGCCCATGGGCTGGGGAAGGGAATATCTATTTATTTCCCAGTTGGTGGGCATCTAGATGTAGAGACATGTTTGTACGTGTATGTAACATGGACTTGTGTTTGTAGATAGATATGTGGAGTTATCTGTGGCTAGAGTCCAAAACATGTTGAGTGGGAAAAAACATAGAGTGTTGTGTTTTTTTTTTTTTTTTTTTTTTTTTTTTTTTTTTTTTTTTTTTTTTTTTTTTTTTTTTTTTTCCTGCACAAAAACCAAACCTGTCCACATCTGCCAGGCCAGGGGCAGATGGGCCACCATGCAAAAGAGTTTTGGAGCACCTTCTGAATTTCCTTGAGTTCATGGAATGTTTCCTTCAAAATAACACTTTTTTTTTTATTGTTACTATTATAAAAGCAATGCTTTTATTTATTTATTTTTGTTTGTTGTAAATTTGTAAACTCCAGGAAAGTATAAAGAAAAAAATTTAAACAATCCCAAATTTGACCATCCAGAGATAGTTACCACCAGCATCCTGGCCATTTTTAGGCCATTTCTGTGTGCATATACATGACTGTATCTACATGCACACGTGTACGTGTGTATACATATATGCACATATACTCCTAGATATTCTTTCACTTAATAGTATTTTTCTGTATTGCTGAATATTCTTCGATGAGACTTGGAATGAATGACTTGTGACCCACTTCTTGGACATTTCCCAACTCCTCACTGATAGAAACACGGCTTCACTGGGCCGGTCATTACCTTGGGACTCATTCCTAGGACTGTTGAGCTAAAAGGTCTGAGCTTGGTCAAGCCCTTGGGAGGAACACTCTCTGATGATCATGGACAGTGGGGAATTGTTGACCAAGAGACTGGACAAAGGTGAGTAGATGCTACAGTCAGTAAAGCAGGGAAAATCCAATACTAAAGTCACCTTAACTGGCGATCCCTTCTTTTAAAAAATCCAGCACGTGCTAGAGAAATGAAAAGCTCCCTGGCCACAACTGTCCTCCCCAGGGAGGGGAGCATGGGTCCCTCACACTATTTAGCACCTGTATCTGGACACACTCCTCCCCCGACACTTGCGAACGAGGCCAGTTTGTGTGTGTGTGTGTGTGCAGGCACTTTTGACTTCTCTGGCTCTGGAATTTGTTTTTCCTGCTTAGTGTTTTGGACTCCTTCCTCTTCACTGCTGAATGGTGTCCATGAAGCCACATTTCGTCATTCCCAGGTTGATGGGCATCTAGGGCAAATTTAACTTCTAAAGACTAATTCTTATGAGGTGTCATGGTCAAGAGGAGGCCAGGGCCACCGCTGGTCTAGGTGGCTCATGGCCCACTTGGGGGCCTTGGTGGGTCTCAAGGAAGGGCAGGTGCAGGTCAGGGAGCCAGGTCGCTGGGCGGGAGGTAGAAGGCTATCAACCCAGTCCACGATGCTGGGGTGCCTGGCCTGATGAAGGCTGCACCTGCAGGAGCCAGAAGCAGCAGCGCGGGCTGGCCGGCCTACCCAGCCCACCACGAGCGGGAGCGTCAGGGACAGAAGGGCACCTGCACCCCCTCGCCTGCCCTCCAGGGCCTGGCCTGGCCCTCCTCGTCATCCCAACTCAGCTCCAGCATCTGCACACTCTGGGGCTGGAGCTTAGGGAACGCAGCCCCCTCACTCTTTTCTGTATTTGAGTGGAAGCCAGTGTGGGAAGCAGATCAAAGTGAATGTGCTTGTTTTTCCTTCAGTAAGGGACAGGGAGTTGAGCCTGTCCCAACATGGCCAGCAGCCCCTGGAGGGCCAAGAAACTTCACCAAGAAGGAAGGCTGGGAGTGACCTGCTGACCAGACCTTGCTTGTGGGCCCACTCAACACTCTGGTTTTCACGGCCCCACCCCAGCCACCTGGAACAAATATGGGGTCTGGGGGCAGCCCTCAGGGTCGGCTGTGCAGCCTTTTTGCCCTGGAACGAGGCCAGCCTCCCCAGGTGAGGCAGCCTGGGCCACAGGGGAACATCCCTGCCTCGCCCACCCTCCTGATCTGTCCCTCAGACAAGCTGAGGCCAGCCAGGCTGCACCCTGACAGGGTGAGACAGACTGAGAGTATGTGAAGTAATTGGCCCCCCTACTTTTTTCAATAAGTAATTAAGATCAAAAGCCCAGACAGTAACAACAGAGGTTTGTGGGAGAAGTGGCCAATGTCGGGCCCAGGGTCCATGCTTGAGGCTGGAAGCCCATCCTGGGTATGCTGCACTCGGCGGTCCCAGTGTAACTCTGCAAGGCCCAGCCCTTGCCAGGGTCTGAGCTCTCCAGCCCCCTGTTGTGTCTGCTCCCCTCCAAGCCCGCCCCAGTTTCCAGTATCTCACTTGGAGAGACAGGCCGTCATGGTCCCCACTCTGGCCCATCCCCCTCCGCACACAGCTGGCCAACCTCTGGGCCTCTGTGCTGTGGCCTGGGGATGGCAGGGCCTTTGGGATGTCTCTGTTCATGTGGTCATAGGACATGAGAGTGGCAGCAGGGCCAGGGTGAGGTGGGGTGCTGTTCCAAGACCCAGAACCATTCTGCAGGAAACCAGCACAGTGCTGGGAGAAAGGGAGTCATGGGGGACACAGGCCACACAGGTGTGCTTTGAAAAATGGCATTTAAGGTCAAAGAGCAGGAAGTCCACAGGATGGGGACCAAGGCCAAGGCTCCCACTGGCCATGGGGAAGCCACCTGCAGGGGAATCTGAGGGACTGAATTGGGAGTTGTCCCAAGTCACCTCGAGTCCAGCTGGGACAAAAGAGGTAACCCCTTATCCCCTCCTGGGGTAGCTTATTTGAGTCCTAAATGTGGACTCAGAAGTGGAAACTGTCTGTGCCCCCAGGTCCTGCAGACATCCGCTTTGTCTGGGAGAAGAATGGGCGAGCTCTGGAGACCTGTGTCCCTGTGCAGACCCATGCACTGCCCAACGGCAGGGCCCACGCGCTCAGCTGGCTGCAGGACGCCATCCGGGAAAGCGCTGAATATCGCTGCTCTGTCCTCTCCTCAGCAGGGAACAAGACTTCGAAGGTGCAAGTTGCTGTGATGAGACCTGGTAAGTGATTCCCATGCTCACTGCAACCCTTTTAGGTGATTTTTCACTATTTACAATGGTAGTGAAAAAAACATGCTGTAAAAGTATGCTTGCACGGTAGCATTTTGGGTTTGGGATTTATTGGCTTTCCACTGAGAAAGGTGGCCAGTGGGCATTAAGGGTGCTGTAAATGCCCGCAGAACTGTGATCTGGGGACCCTGCTTGTCTTCCAGAAGCGACCCACCAGGAGAAGTGGACCAGAGAGCTCTCTGCCTGGAGGACTGTGGCTGGGGAGCACGACCGGATGATGCAGAGCTGGAGGAAGGCGTGGGTACGTGGCTGCAGCTGGGCAAAGAAAGGGGGCTGGAGCTGGGCCAGGGCGCCTGCCACCTCCATCTTTCAAGGGCCCCATTTGCATGGACTCCACTTGCTCCCTCTTAGCCCCGGAGCAGTTTGCTTTATGAAACCTGCAGCTCTGCATGGGGAAATCCCATGTCTTGTTGCTGATGCTCCAGGAGATCAAGGGGCATCTGGCCCCAGCCCTTAAAGGAGACTGGAGGTGAGACTGGGAGGGACTCACGGGCAGGGGTGTCTGGTTAGATGGGCCTCCACAGCCACTGCATGCCCTGGACAGAACACTCAACCAGTCAGTACTTTGAGGAGAGCAGGAAACCTGGACAGGTGGAGAACTCTCCAGGTGGCTCCTGGCTGGGTACCTCACCTGCGGCACCTGCTGGAGGGGCGGGGAGTGGTTTCCTGAGCTAAGCCCTGGGCTACAGCACGGAAGTTGCAGGCAGCGGAGCAGAGGCTCCCTCGACAGGGCTTCCCCTACGGAGACAGTTGTCCAGCCCTGGCTCCCAAGTAGCCAATCCAGAAGACAAAGGCAGGGATTCATCACTGTGTGTGCTAGCACCCGGCTGTGGGGTATGCAGCTGCCTCGATGAGTGTGTTAAAGTACGTGCTTTACGTGGCTGCCAGCAGATCCCCTGAACTGTTACCACCAAACGCTGAGCATTTGCAGCTGATCCTCTGCACCTGAGCACACACAGGCTCCCTCTCCAGCCCTTCTCCCTCTCGGGACCACCTGGGAGTTAGGCGAATGCGTTGCCGCCCTGCCTGCCTGTCGTATATGAGAACCACTCCTGCCATTTGGATCTTTAGACACTAAGGAGGGACACCACAACAGGGGGCTGAGACCTTGAGTGCTCTGCCTGGGATGGGCTACGAAACAGACTGGGCTGCAGAGCAGGAAAGGCCCATCTGTTCCAACAAGGATTCAAAGACCACATTGTTCTTTCAGGAAAGCTGTAGCAAGGACACCTTGTAGCCACCAGGAAGCAGACCCCGACACCAACCTCGACCCCAAGCAGACCCTGCCACCACTGACCACAGCCACCCCTGGAGAAGGCCTGGGACCCCACAGCAGTGAGCCATCTTACCTAAGCCTGCTCCGAACACAGCCATTGGGCCACCGCCTGACGGGTACCTCCCAAAGGCGGGACAGTGGAGATGCACTGGACCCGAGCGAGCCTGTGACAGGAACCAAGACTTAAAAAATAAGTTGCGGCCGGGCGCGGTGGCTCAAGCCTGTAATCCCAGCACTTTGGGAGGCCGAGGCGGGTGGATCACGAGGTCAAAAGATCGAGACCATCCTGGTCAACATGGTGAAACCCCGTCTCTACTAAAAATACAAAAAATTAGCTGGGCATGGTGGTGCGTGCCTGTAATCCCAGCTACTCAAGAGGCTGAGGCAGGAGAATTGCCTGAACCCAGGAAGTGGAGGTTGCAGTGAGCCGAGATCGCGCCATTGCACTCCAGCCTGGGTAACATGAGTGAAACTCCGTCTCAAAAAAAAAAAAAAAAAAAAAAAAAAAAAAAAAGTTGCTTACCTGGGACAGGACGTTCTGTCTGGCACAGGCAGGTAGCTAGGATGGCTGACAGGCTTCGACAGCCGCTCTCTTGAATTAAACAAGTGTGTGTGTGCAGACTCCTCTAAGGGACAGGCAGCAGGCTCTGAAGGCCAATCTTACACTGCCCTAGTGACCCCTTTACAGAGCACCCCCACCCCTAAGAGTCAACAGGGTTAGCATGGCCAGCGCAGATCGCTGCTTTTATTGATGCAGATCAAGCCTGCCGCTTCTCCCACCTGCAGACTTAGCCAAGGAACTCTAAGATGCATGACCAGGACAAGAGAAGGTGAGACTTCATACGAAAATACCTTGCTTTAAACCTTGAGTGACTGCGAGATGCGATCTGGGAGTGCATCTGTCAAGTCATTGTGTTTTCTCCACTAACCTCAAAATACTGGGCTCTATTTTATCAAGCGCTGCAGTTCATGCCTCTGAGTGTATCCTCTGTCAATACTCAGCTTCTGCAACAAGACCCTGAGCTTGACGCAGAAAGCCAAACAGGTCAATTATGCAAATCTCCTGGTGCCACGTTAAATTTCTTGACAATGGAATGAGTCTGATGTTTTGTTCTACCTGCTTTTCAAGTCTCTAATTATTAAAGCTGTATCTCTTAAGACTCTGTCACTGTGTGTGTGAACTTGTCCTAAAGCTGCTCAGCCTTTAATCTTATACACACGTCTCTTCTTGTCTGTGGAATGGCAGTTTTCATGTCTGTCATAAAACCAAAGCCTCTGTTACAAGTCAAGCTGCACCCCTCTGGTGATCCTGGCAAATACTCAGTGTCTTCCTAGCACTGTGACAATGGCCTGTTTTGCATCCCTTCTTTCTGGAGCCGGACAAGGTCTGTAACAGCCCGTGTAGGATCAGCATACATCACCTGCCAATTCCTTCAGGATTCATCACAACAGAGGTGTCCCGAAGATGCTGGAGACACCCTCCACATGTTCTCCCTCCGCATCCCGAGTCGAGAGGCCCAGCCGCCTCCGAGGTGTGTGCTTGCCCATCTAGCTAAGGATGCCAGTCTGGTTCACAGAACCATCACATACTCACAACCTGAAGTTTTCCTATAAAATACCCATCAGCTTACTGTGGTTCTTGCTTTGGGTCTGGCTCCAGCCACTATAAACTGCTGAGTGAAATGCTGTGGGCTTTGGGCTTATATTCTTCATGCTGTTTTCTGTATCTTCTTCTGAAGTCTGGATTTTGAGCACGTTCACACTTAACAAAATAATTACATACTTGAAGTTTTCATAACGTGGAGTGGGAAATGTAGTTATGAGAATGAATTTTTGAGTCTTTGCTCTGCTGGAAAAAATAAAAATAGAGTTGTACATTGTTAAGTGACTGTACTTGGCTCCCCTGGCCCAGAGCTGTGTGTTCATGCGGCACCATCTGCACGCTGAGGGAGCTGAAATCACCTGTTGCAGTGGCCTCAGCTGGAGTTCTTCACTGACAAGAAAATGATAGCATCACCAGGCAACCACGTGATGAGTTTGGTTAACTCCCAGGAGAAATAAAGCTCTCGGCAGCTGCATGAAATGTTTAAAGGCCTACCTACTCTGTTTAAGCTGCTTTCATCTTTAGATTAGCAACACAAATGTCACAGATCTAGAAACCTCCAAAAAGGGGCTTTGAGCAAAGGAATTCATCTAGTAGAGATCCTTAATTTTTTGATTTATCAAATTTAAAACACTAGCTGCTGAGTGCAGCTGATAGGCTATTTTATTTTTTTCCCCACAAATTAATTTTGGAACTTTTATTCTCAAATAATCTCCTATTTTCCAACTTACCACGACTGATTTGCTACCTACTGATGAGGAGGCAGAAAAGACCTCTCCCTTCCTGCTGGCCCCACTGACTGCCCTGAAAGAGAAATGAGTGGCGAGGACTCGCAGCTTAGGACTGCTGATGGCCTGGCTGACCACACTTCCCATGTCTCACCAGCTCAGAATGTGTAGAGAACAGCAGAGCTCACGCTGGTCCCTGTGACCTCCATAGATGACAGGGCAGACGATGCTTCATAAACCAACCTCTGGTCACATTTCCAGCCCCTGCCCATAGCATGCCATTTCTGACTTATTATTCCAATTTTATTTGCTCATCACAGGCCACTTCTCAGAGGTACAATATTGGCATGACTGAATTCAGCTAAGAGCACTTTCAAAGCCAAAACAATAACCTGCTTACATGACAAGCAAAAAGCAATGAAAATTCTTTCCTGCCATTAGCTGTGGTAAAAAGAACGCAAGCGCAGGTCGGGACTGAGCCAGGATCTGGTTCTAGCAGGTCTGTGCAGGGTTGGAGGTTTTGATAATCACCACTTCCAGACCTAAGAGTGCTAGGGATAGCAGAACCCCCCCTGCCCTATGTGGCCCCCTTTACTTCAGGGCCCAGACTGTCCAAAAGGGATAAATTAAGACATAGGAATGATCAAGTAAGACAGAGACCACGGATAGGCTAAAATCACCAGAGTCTGAACCAAAATGTAATAATTACTCTTTATTTAAAATAAATAAGCCCTCTTACTTACAGGGAAAATATGAAAGTAAACTCTGTCCTCCTGGCCTCTAAGACAGAAACCACATTCAGAATATGCTCATTTAAAGGAAAGATTTGTTGATTATCAAACAAATCTAGGTACTTTAATACACATTGTTTCCTTGAAAAATAAAGACAAAGGAATAATTCATGTCAAAAAGTCACAGGTTAGAAAAACAATTTTCCTTCTGAGGCTCATTTTAGCAAATCCCCCAAGTGTCCCCAAATCGTTAAAAAAAGCTACATCCCCTGAGAAAGGGCTCTTTCCCATAGCCCTCTTGCTCTGATGCCAGCAGCCCTGCATCCCTCTGCCAAGTAGCTCCCTGCAGGACGGTGCTGTTGCCGGGTGGGAATGGCCCTGTATGACCACCTCCAGCAGGCAGGAGCTTGGCACCTGCTTTCCACAAACTCACTCACTTGGCTCAGTTATTCCACAATGGAGAGGAAGTTTCTTTAGCAGCCAAAGTATTCTAAATATCACATTTTCCAGTATTTGCCAGATCCACAGTGTGCTCAGAAAGCCAGGGCTGTATCACCAGGCTTTTAGAGCAGATTACCACCTGTGCATCTGAGCGACCTTCTTTGACAGGCTCTGCAGCATTCAAGGCCTGCAGACACCGCTTCATGTATCCTTTAATGCTGATCAATTTCCAGATTTAACAGTTACACAAATTATGTTGTCATGAAAAACTGAGAAGAAAAAGCCTCAAAGTATTTTTCAGACCTCCCCTCCTTACCCAAAATACAGACAAGGCAAAAATTCTCATAAATTCATATTCATCATTTGAGAGGTTGAAGCCTCCAAGGATTCTTCTAGCTCCAGGGCACATCGACTGTATGCTTCCAGATGTTTTTTCCAGATTTCAACTAAAATGAGAAAACAGCACGAGTGAGGAATAGCCATCAACAAGGTGGAAAATTCCTGTCAGAAAACCAGCAGCATGGGCGAGGGAGCTTGTGGCCACTGCCCGGCAGTCACAGTGCTCAGAGGTGCCCTAGCAGGCATTCTCCCACTGTTCTCAGCCTGCGGGGCCGGGACTGCCCCTTACTGAGCAGAAGCTGGCTAGTGAGGGCGGGCAATCCAGGGTAGCTAGGGCCTTGTGGGTAGGCTAGGAGAGGACTGAACCTCTACTTGACCTTCCAAGCTTCTCTTGGGTACAGCCATCCTTAAGGCCACCCACTGTCAGGAGACATCTGACTTGAAGTCTGAGACAGTCAGTGGCAAGTCCTTCCAACTTCAAAAGTCTGATAATACCTCTTAGGAAATGGGCTGGATTTACCACGCGTTATTACAGCCAGTCTCAGCTGGACTTACTGGGCCCTGCTACTCAGCTGTTCTTGCAGCATCAATGGTCAGGCTGCTCTTCTGGGGACTCTAATTAAAGTCAGTAAGTAACTTGGAGGACACTCAACCTGACATGACTCTCCCTTAGGCACTCACTGTAGTGTGGCTCTTCTTTTTCTGTCAGGGCTGGGGGGCCGTCTTCTGCAGGGCAGCTGGGGTCCTGTGTGGGTGGGCTGAGAGGTGCCTGAGGCCTGGGCTCTCCCGCCAGCTCCTGCTGCACATTCTCCAGCATGGTCTTGTATGCCTGTCGGGCCGCCATTGTCAGCTCAACCATCTTGTGGAACTGATCCTTGGGCACAAGTGAGAGCACACAGGTAATATCCCAGCTACAGAGGATACAGGTCCCCTCAAACTCAGCAATGGCACTCTCCAGAGAGAAGCAGGGGTGACACAGGGCAATGTGGACCCCATGCTTGTGGATGAGTACCAGGGATGCTGCCCCAGAGGGAAGAGTGGGCTAGGCCAATTTCTTGGGCCTGTCTGAGGTGCCACTATGCCGGCAGGAAGCCCAGATCAGAGCTCAATTCAGAACCAGACACCTCATGCTGTCAAAGAGATAAATGCTACCTTTTTATAAGAGGGTTCTGCCTCAATGGTGGCTTCTCCTCAATACCAGCCTACAGGAAGTTCTGGGATTGCTCTGTGGGTGAGCCCACACTGGCCACCTGCCCAACTTCCAACCATGGGCAGTGACTGAGGAGGCCTGTGCCCTGTGTGCTCACCTGGGCCCCATCGTAGCTGAAGATCCCCACCACGCTGACAGGAACTGCCTTGTTCAAACTGCGCCCCAGAGCTTTGCGGTTGAGAGCAAACACAAAGGGAATGTTCTGCTCACAGGCGTAATCAATAATTGTGTGCAACGTGTCATCCAGCCCACCTGGTCAAAGTACAATAAAAGATGACAGGAAGACACGTCATATGGAGTATAGTATTAATACTGGTTACAAAGGGCTTTTTCTTAGCAACACACCTATGATTTTACACCCAAGGTAGAAGCCCCCTGAAAATACCAGGGGACAGCAAGCTGCAGCCACATGAAGAATCAACTCTCCAAAAATATGGGAAAACATGGAAAGAAAACACACAGCTGGAACTGTCTTAACAGGAAAGGTCAACTGTTTGTTAGTGTTACTGAAACTTACCACATGCCAGGCCACTGATCAACTAACTGCTTCACACCTATTAGCTCCTGTGTCCTCCCCCAAATCCCAAAAGGCAGAGAGATGCTTGTGTTCTCACTGAGATGAAGAACCAGAGGCACAGAAAGGTTAAAGTTCCTTACTCTACATTGTACCCCTGGTCAAGGCACAGGTGTGTCACCCTCTATTCCCTGACTATGCTTCTGGGACAGGGATCAGTCAAGGCTGATGCACCAGGAAGAGGAATGAGGTGAAATGAGCACTGTGTGCAGGTGATGTACCTGGCCACGTGAAACCCAACAGCACCTGAGAAGTACTCCTAACAGCATGAGAAGTAAATAAAGGGCTTTGACACAAGTCTCTATACACTCACACAGCGGCCAGCTGGCGTATGTAATCAAAGAGATGACTCCATTTACAACACAAGTGGGTAGGAATGAATTTTTCAAGAAACATGAGTTACAGACAACGTCAACATGCTGTTAAAGAACACATTAGCCTGGGCAACATAGTAAGATCCCATCTCCACCAAAAAAATTAAAAAAAAAAAAAAAAAAAATCTTCCCAGTATGATGGTAAGTGCCTGTAGTCCACCTACTGAGGAAGCTGAGGCAAGCTCAATCACTTGAGCCCAGGAGTTCAAGGCCGCAATGAGCCATGATCATGCCACTGCATTCCAGCCTGGGCAACGGAACAAGACTTTGTCTTTTAAACCACCCCTGCCACAGAAAATGTGAACAAATGAAAAGTCACCTATGCTCCTGGACAGAATGATCCAAAATGATGAAATGTCAACTTCACAATCTAACACTTGAAGACAGCGGTCCCCAACCTTTTTGGCACCAGGGACTGGTTTCTTGGAAGACAATTTTTCCACAGGGGAAGACGGTTTCAGGATGAAACTGTTACACCTCAGATCATCAGGCATTAGTTAGATTCTCATAAACAGTGTGCAACCCACATCCCTCATATGCGCAGTTTACAACAGAGCTTGCGCTCCTATGAGAATCCGACGCTGGGGCTGCTCTGACAGGAGGCAGAGCTCACGCAGTAATGCTGACCAGCCCACTGCTCACCTCCTGCTGTGCAGCTCAGTTCCTAAGAGGCCACAGACAATACCAGGACTGCAGACCAGGAGTCGGGGATCCCTGCTTTAAAATACTGGAAGTTACTACAGATGGGATTTCTTTGAGAAAGAAAAAATATGGAAAAAATATAAAAAGATGTCTAACATGGTCAGGTATAAAAGTTTACTATAAAGGTACCACAGTGTAAACAAGGTTATGCAGATAAAGAGAATGGACACAAGACACAACCAGAGTTTAATGGAAACAGTACGTGAAGAACAGCACTTTGGATTAGTCAGGGAGAAGATCCTGGAGGACTGGGTGGGCTCATCCAGTTCATCTTAGACCACAGTAAATCCTACCTAAACATATAACAAATAAAGGAACCAGGAGATAAAAAGAATTTTTAAAGCAAATCTTGTAAACACTGGAATGAGAAGGCTGAAAAATAACACAATACCTAAATGCAATTAAAAAAATTAAATGCCAATATATATAACACTTAACATCTCTGCATGGCCAATTTTTTTTTTTTTTTTGGTAACTGACAAACCAAAAAAAGCACTTGCAACTCGTACTCAAAGGAAAAAGGTACAAATTAATCTAAAAAAGCATATGGCCAATGAACATGAACAATTCACAGAAAATGCCAAGCTTCTGATGCTGATACCCTCCCTCATAAGAAAACTGCTAATAAAAACTCCTGAAGAGGATGCCCACACCTCCCCACCCTGGGGGGAGACACAGTGGTCTCTGGAGGAAGGCACAGCATATGCCTTCAAGTTACGAATGCACACAGCATTGCAGGCCAGTCACCTGCCCTACAGGATACTCACCTAGTCCTTATAGAACACCTGTAAGAAACAACTGTTTACAATTAGCGTAGTATTACCTGGAACCTAATTACATATCAATCCTCTCATTTCAAGACAGGAACTTCTCCAATGCACGTCCTACAATACTGTGGAAACTGGGAACTCATTCTGCATCTAGTTGGTTGGGAGATTAATTTCCAAGCTCACAGCCCTTATTCTGCCCACCCCCTGCCCCTGATCTACCCAAAGCATTTGTAAAGTGATGAGGAGGCAGCCTCCTGGGATAAAACTTTGAAGAAAAATAACCAGTTCTGGATGGGCTGGAAAAAGGGGAGATGGGGCAGAGGTGGGGTGGAGTGTTCTGTGCCCCTTAGATATAATTATAGTGAAATCTACATTGAGTTTTTTAGGGGAGACATATGAAGTCCCCCTAATGTCAGATGCATGTCTCTCACTGGCAGGTCTCTGCCTGGTGTCCACTCCAGCTCCTGGGAGTGAATCTGAAATGTTATCTGAGCAGTGTGCAGAAACAACACAGCAGGCCTGACTCCTGTCCTCTTGAGTCCTGCCTGCCAGGTTGGCCCTTGGCTGGGGTCTGTGAACTTGGATTTCGAGAGGGTTCCCACCACCCTAACTGGTAAGAGTAACTCACTGTGCCTCCATAGTGTGTTGTGGTTTCTACTGAACACCTGCTTTCCTTCTGGAGTCTGGACTTCATATGTGCTAGGCAGAGGATGACTGTGTGACTGGGCCCAAACAGAAGCCCAGGCGCTGAGTCTCTAATGTGCATCCCTGGTTCCCAGGGGCTCTTAACTCGCTGGGGAATTAAGAGTCTCCCATGTGATGCCACTAAAAATGACTTTTGGAAGCCGGAGCCCGGTTCCCCGACACTTAACCCCATGTGCCTCTTTGCTTTGTTGCTTTTGCTTTGTGCCTTTTCACTGTAGTAAGTCACAGCTGCAAGTACCACTCTATGCTGAGTCACATGAGTCCTCCTGGCACATCACTGAACCTGGTGGTGGGCTTGGGAACACCCAATACAAGCAGCAAAGTCCAGACTTTTGCTCAAACAACCTCCAACCCATTGTTATTAGCGAGATGAAAGCACGTGGCAAGGGCCAACTACTGAAGTTCCACAAGAAAGCTTATGTCAAGCAAGATGCTCGGCTCAGATAATTTCCATTTCAAAGTGTAAGTTTAGAATTATTAGTAAAATGCCACTCAGAGCAAATACAGTACTTCAATGTAATTCATCAATTTTTATCTTTAAGGTGATTGCAAGCCATTGGGTATCTTATTTGACAAATATTTATAAGATATGCAATCAAGTCCCTCATGCCTCAAAGTAAAAACATGTTGGAACCAATGATTAAGCAAACGCATTTTAAGGGCACAACAAATCCTTATGACACTGATCAAGTAAAAACCTAGCCCCAAGGCCGGGCGTGGTGGCTCAAGCCTGTAATCCCAGCACTTTGGGAGGCTGAGGCAGGCAGATCACGAGATCAGGAGTTTGAGACCAGCCTGGCCAATATGATGAAACCTTGTCTCCACTAAAAATACAAAAATTAGCCGGGTATAGTGGCATGTGCCTGTAGTCCCAACTGCTCAGGAGGCTGAGGCAGAAGAATCGTTTGAACCCGGGAGGTGGAGGCTGTAGTGAGTAGAGATCACGCCACTGCACTCCTCCAGCCTGGGCAACAGAGTAAGGCTCTGTCTCAAAA
>NW_016107368.1:7912581-7936673 GCF_001604975.1 Cebus imitator
ACACACACACACTTTTACTTTTTTTTTAAAAGGCATAAATCCATAGAAGAATGTGAGAGATAACAGCAGAAAGTTTCAGCAAATGGACAACTGAGCTAGCCAACCTAAGCCAACAGTGAGAAAAGCCTAGAATAGCAGTCTTGGACCCCAGAATCCCCCAACGGCCAGGAGCAGGCAGCACAGGGTGATGCACCAGTGAGGAGGGCTGGCTGAACACTGGCAAAGGGGCAAGTCGCTCAGCTGCAGCCCTTTGGTAAGGCACAGCACAGGTTTGCAAGGTATGACACACCACACATCTAACGGTGGTGACCTCAGGATGAGCTCACAGGGCGAAGTTCGCCTGTCCCTCCAGCAAGCAGTGAGAAGTCTTCCTTGGGGATTTGACCAGCCCTAGGGGAGACAGAGACACCTGGGGCACTTCCAACATGGAAGCAGCCCGACCACATCATCCTACAGAAGTTCTCAGTGCATTCCTCAGAGCAGCAGCAGCAGCACCCAGGAACTTGCTCAAAGTACAAATTCTTGGGCCCATTGGACATACTGAAGCAGAAACTCTGGAATCTGTGTTTTCCTCAGCCCTCTGGGTGATTCTGATGCTGGCTACATTTTGAGAACCATCACCCTCAATGCTGCTCACAGCCTTGAACACCAGCCACACACCTGGATTTCTAGTCGGTTGTTTACTGGCTCTTAAATAAGCACAGACAACTGAGGGATAGTGGACATCTGTGGAAAACCTCCACCATGAGAGGCCAAAACAAACAAAGCAAACTACTGGGAGGAAACAGAGGCAGTGCAGTAAGAGGAATTCAGCATCATTAAAATTCTCAGAGAGGCGTCCCTGAGGCAGCAGCAATGTGATAAAAAAAAAAAAAGGAATCTTCAGAGGATGAAAACAGCTCCCAAAAAATAAAAAATCAGAAGTAAAAAGCTATACAGAAAGTTTAGAAGACACAGTTGAGAAATCCTAACAGAAAATAAAACCAAAAGGAAGAGATGAAAAGAAGCAGGAAACAAATAATGTGAAGACACCAGTCCAGGAGGCCTGACCCTGATGCAGTTCCAAGAAGAGCTGGCTGGGACTGGAGGAGAGGATTTAAAGCAAAAATTCAGCATGTCCCACAGCCAAAGACACTGGATGCAAACTGTCCCACATCCTGTAACAAGGCACTTCCAGTGAACGCCCAGGGAGCAGAGAGTGCAAAAAAGATCACAAAGGATCAAGAATCAGAGACTCTGGATTTAAAGCAAGAGGTTCAAAATATGCCTCCCATGTATCCTTTTCTCCTAAACCACTAGAGGAAAGTGCTCCAACAAAACAAGAGTGCACCCCAAGAAGGAGTCCGTAAATAATACCTTATCGAAAGGGGGTGAGAGCCAAGGGTATCCCTGGGTGCCAAATACATGAGGTACAGCAAGCTGGGAATACAGGTTTCTTTAGCAGATAAAACTGCAAAATGCCTGGTGTAACCAACTGTCTTAGAAGAGGCCGAGGCAGCTGGCTGAGGGCATGAGGTTTCATTAATGCTAAGTATACAGACAATTAAGCAACCACCACAAAACAAAGACAATAACCCAAACTATACATTAGGGTAAGAAAAGCAAAGCCCTTTTGCTTTATTGGGGAGTTGACAAATACTTAAAACTGAAAACATGTGAGCAGTAGCTCACAAGTCTCTTATATAGAGATATGGAAAGGGAAGGAGCCCAAGCCTGCCTCTCCCTTAACAAACCCTATAGGACTATTTGACCCTTTAGCTATGGACTTGTAACAACGCTGACAAAAACAGCCACGGAAGCATGTGGCCTGTCCTCTTCAATGACCTGGAAAGGCCTCTGGGCACATAACCAGATGGGTGGGTCACTGAGATCCCGTCTGCCATATTCTGTCAACAGTGATGGTAGACCCGTACCAAGTTAGGACAGGGAAGAGTTGCCGGCTAGGGGCCTTGGCCATGTCAGAAAATCTCCAGGCTTTAGACAGGAAATGATAACTGGAAAACATCATCTCTGCAGGTTCAGCCACAGGATGCGGATGCATTTTCTCAAAAAAAAAAAGTTGAATTTTACACGGCAGGAGAAAGGAATGGGGCCAGGGAGAAGCTTGTGAGTTCCCTAGCCTAGAGGGAGATGAAGGATAAGAGCGATGCCACTCTGCTCTTATCAGTTCTCCTATTGCTCAATTTGAGAAGGACACAACAGGGACAGGCAAGTCCTTCAGAAGCCAAGAAAGCACAAGTGTAGGCCAAACGTAAGATGTCACAAGTGAGGGTTCACTGTCACCTGACACAGCATATCACATCCAACAAAACGTATATTCCAGTTTAAGTAAAACAGCAAAATATTTAGACAAAGTCATACCTGTAACAAGCAAGCAGATGAGTCAACCACAGACTGAACAACTAAATGTCAAGTAGACAAAAGCCCTAGGTAGGTACTGCTTGGCTGCCAGGCATAGCATCTCTGTGGTATGAGTGATCAGTGACTATCCCAGCCCCAGGGTGGCGGCCTGCACAACAGAGGCATGTCTTTCCCTGATGCCAGAGGCCTGCGTGGGCTGGCTGGGCCCGCCGTGTGCAGGACCACAGGACCCACCTGCCCTACAGAGGGTAAGGCACTTAGTAATGGTCAATGCAGTTGGGAAACAATTCATCAAAACAAAACCCACAAAGATGAGCTGTCAAGGCCCGTGGCACAGTACACCAGGTGTGTGGTGACCACGCGGATGGCACACTAGACACTCACGCAGGGGCCCACATGTCACAGGACCACGCCATGCCTTTACCTTTCGACTGTATCTTCTCACAATTGGGAGAAATAATGACACATTTCAGTTTTTTGAGCTTCAGGTGTTTGAGAACTTCCCTCAACCCCAACACGAGTCGCCGTTTAGTCCTGGCCTTGACTGGATCTTTCTGGTACATACGGTCTTGGAAACGGACCAATTCTTTGAGTAGGTCGGTAACACAAGCATCCACTTCTTTACAAAGCATCTGGCTGCAGTAACTGAAAGAAACATCAGACATCAGGAATTGTGCCACTGGCTGTGACACTGCAGCAATGCTCCCAACCCACCCCAGGGAGAAGAGACGTAGAATGCAGCAGACAAGAGGTCGT
The DNA here is from genome assembly GCF_001604975.1 of Cebus imitator. Taxonomy (NCBI): domain Eukaryota; kingdom Metazoa; phylum Chordata; class Mammalia; order Primates; family Cebidae; genus Cebus; species Cebus imitator. The sequence continues at coordinate 7,915,699 of NW_016107368.1, forward strand.
TTCAGCAAGTACTACTAACTGGAACTGTGGAATTCCCGATGATTTAAATTTACAAAAGGTAAATACTGGGCCATTTTCCCCCATTCCCAACTACAAGGGAGAAATTTCTCTGGGCGCTGCCTCCACAACCATAGTTTGCCACAGGTCCCCATCTCAGCCACTACCCTGTGCATCTCCCTGTCATAAAGACAAATACCAGGAGACTATCCTGGAAGAAAAGTGGGCAAGGGGGGAAGACGGAGTGAGCACACAAGGTTAAAAGAATCCTGCTGCCCTAAGAAATTATACAGAGATTGAACCATGAAAAGGGGCCCAAGGTGATGCACAGTCACCTCACTATCCATTTCTCTGACTTCAAACCTGGGCTGAGGGCCCCTTTTCCATCCTTAATACCACGAGAACCTCAGTAGAAGCAGATACAGACACAACAATTAGGCTCTCCCTGAACAAGTGTAACCAGGCCTGGCTACTTTCAACCATAAGAGTTAAAGCACAGTGTGGCCCAGCAACATGGATTTATGGAAGAAATCAACGCCATACTGAACCGAAGCACTTCCCTCTTCCACCAGTCCCTGGCAGGCAGGGGCTCACTCACTCCCTGAATCTGCGGCTGTGGATCTTAGGGAAGGTGGAATGATAGGGAGCAAGGTGGGAGGCTTCTGTGTCCCTCTGGAGTTCTGTGCCTGGTGGCTCCTCTGACTTGCCCTCAACCGCAGGAGTGGAGATCGGTTCGTCCGTCCCCTCTGGCCCTTCGTGGAGGAAAAAGTCATTATAAGACATCTCTAAGGCTCAGTGCACACACTGAGGGGCTGGCTGAATACAGTCTTACCGATGCAACCAGACTCTGCACACAACCACCACATCCACAGACAACATGCAGAGGTTTACAGAAGGCAGCAATGACAGACAAGGATGCCTGGGGAAACCAGAAAAGCGGGTGGAGGCTGTCATGCCTGGAGGTGTGCCTCCCCCCAATTTACTTATACATTCATTTTTATTATGGTAAAATATACGTTAATCTTACCAGTTTCACCACTTTTAAGTGTACAGTTCAGTGGCCAAATTTATTTTTTGATTTTGAAATTTAACCTGAAGAATTGCATTATCAGGAAGTTTTAAAAAATTGGCCTTTAGTTGTAAGTTTTTTCTCAAATGCTTGAGACCATTTCTTTTTGAAATAATCCTTTAGAAAGTGCTGAACTCCAACATTTAAACTATGACAAACTCAAGAGGTGTGTGTTCAAACACACCAGGTCTGATGCAGTAATAACTTACTAGTTACTTCTCCCGACTATCAAAATGCAATTGCATAACCGATCACCAAGTGAAGGAATGAAAAAACATATACCGGACCTATAAGAATGGCAGGCTCAAAAAAGATAGTACCCCGTGGTCCCGTGGAGATGGGGAGCACCTGAAACTCTCAGCCATGCTGGGGCTGTAACTGGTAGAACAGTTAGAAACCCATTGGGCAGGAGCTACTAAAGCAATTCTGCTCCCACGTGATGCCCCAAAGGAATGAGTGCTTGTGTCCTTTAAGACACATATAACACTGTCCACAGCAAACCTATTTCTAATTACCCCAAACTAGAAAATGCCTGCATGCCCATCCGCAACCCTGTACACTCGTCCAGCTGAATTTTACACAGTAATGAAAATAAACGGCAACTCCATGTCGCCAATAAGGCTGAAGGACAGGGGACAGAGAGAGCAGCACACAACACACAGCTGCACCAGAGCCACGTCCGAAGCCGTGGGTGGGGCTGCCATCAGGGAAGGGTCTCCTAGGGGAGGTCTCTGACCAGAGGGCACAGGAAATTGCTGAGCTGTTTTGCTTCTTGATCTGGGTACGGTGGTTACTGTGCAAAGTCCTCAAGTCATACACTGATGATTTATGCACTTTTCTAAATGTACAGCTGAATAAGAAGTTTGCTTAAAAAAATACATTTGTGTTCATGTCCCCACATCTCATATACTTGCTGGTAAACAGCTGTGCAGCTAGCGGTGCTAATTCTCATGACCACTTTAAGTTAGAGGACCGCCTAGCACCACACAAATCAAATTTGGTGGGAAGGGAGGATCCTCACCTCTGTCCCTCACAGACCGCAGAACAAGAGGCACTAGAAACACTCCCCCATCCATGGGGACATCCCTTCCTTGTAAAGCTGGGAGCTCAATGCTGACCCACTTTCACCACAAAGGCAAGAGGAGTCAGCCAAGTCCTGGAGAGTTTGCTCAGCATAGCTCATCCTTTCTGCAGCTGCTCCCACCTAAATTATTCTTAAGGCACAAACAGAAGTTGGTACCTGAGGCCTCTGCCTGCTCTGGAACCTGGTCGTCACCACCACTCTCTCCATCTTGTGTGTCATCACTGGCAAAAACTGGACTTACAGCGTTTTCTTGGAGACGCTGCTGCTTTCTCTCTTGCCGTTCTTTCAAAATAATCTTAAAAATTAAACAAACAATTAAAATGCCTAAATATTTGTACTTAAAAGATAAGCTCTTCTGCAAATTAAACCGCCCAAGTTCAACCTGTTGGCAATGCGCCTATTTGTGCTTTGAGAGGAGCCAAGTGCGCCCCAGCCTCCAGGGAGCTGACCCAACCCTCCCCGCTGGTTTTGGAGTGGCACATTCCTCCCTGGGTATGCAGAGCAGCCACACAGGAAAGCCCTGAGCTCTGAATCCAATTCTGTAGCTCAGCGCTTGCCTGAGCACCTACACCACAGGGTTGCTGTGAGAATTCACTGGAGGGAGGTCGCTCACATCTGTAATTCCAGCACTTTGAAAGGCCAAGGCAGGTGGATCATCTGAGGTCAAGAATTCGAAACTAGCCTGGGCAACATGGTGAGACTTTGTCTCTACTAAAAATATAAAAATTAGCTGGGCATGGTGGCACATGCCTGCAATTCCAGCTACTTGGGAGGCAGAGGCAGGAGAATTGCTTGAATCCAGAAGGCCGAGGGTGCAGTGAGCCAAGATCATGCCATTACATTCTAGCCTGGGCGACAAGAGCAAAACTCTGTCTCAAAAAAAAAAGAAAAAAGAAAAAAGAATTCATCAGAGGAGCCTGTGACTGTCCTCCTGGAAGGTCTATAAGGAAGTGTGTACTATTCACTGACTTTGAACATCAGATAGATCAGCTAGGGTAGGATGAAGGGGGATGATAAGGAGGAGGAAAATGCAACTCCTCCCATTTCTGGTTTTCTGTCCATGCCACTGCAAAGTTAAAACAATAAAAGATGTTCCTTTCTTCTCAAGTAGCTGAAGCATTCTCCACATAACATGTTCCTCATGTGTCATGCTGGGAGGGTGAGGAATCATTTGTTAGAGTATCATTAACGTGTTTTACTACAACATATTCAAGTAATGTTTAAGTCGTAAAATCCAGAAATCTAAGAGCTGGGAGGATAACCATGGACACATGAAACTGTCTAAGATTTCTAGTGCCTCGCTTTGGCTGAAACACCTACACACCTTCTTCAGTGAGGTTGGCTTCTTGGCCTTGGGGATCTCCCTCTGCTTCCCTTTCTTTATCAGGGGGGCGCTGGAGTCCAAGGGATTGTGCGGGGTCTTCACTTGACTCACACGGCGACCTCTCTCCCCTGACGCACATTCTTTGGAAAGGACTGGCACTGCTCCAACTGAAACACAGTGAGACAAAGGGCTCATGGTCACCTCCCAGATGCTCTACCCAGCTCTTGGACCGCAGCTTGCCCAGTGGCTGCCTCAGGGTATCCAAAGGAGTTTGCCATGTCATCCCCAGCCTGTCCCCACAACCCTTCTCATCTTTGTCAAAAAATCTCTTACACATTCTTTTCATTGGCAATTTCTAAATGATATTTATTATCTTTCGGATGAGATCCCCAAAAAGTATCAAGTAACTTAGGAACACCTACCCTCCTATCCATGTGATCAGGTCTCCCATGTTTCCCAATACAGTCTAATACTGCCTGGATCTCATTTTTTGACTCAGGGCAGTTCTAGGTGGTCTGCACTCACTGTTACTACTGTGAACATGTCTCTCTCCACTACCATTTCCAGTTGACACTGCCTTTATGGAAGCTGGCTATTGGTTTCTATATGTGTATCTTGTATCCAGGTACCTTATAAGGCCACTATAAGATAATATTTCTAGTTAATTCTCTTGAGTTTTCCAGACATGTTTTCCCAAATCCCATCATGAGCAGTTGGTAATCCCTCTACATAGCCAATGAATTATTGTGATTACTACTAAACAGTTCAATTTTATTCTCCTTTTCTGTTCTATTTCCCTTATCGATAATTATTTCAAATAAACAGTTAATTCCTATATAGTTTTTCCCCCCACTTTTTGATCTGGAAAATTTCCAAACATATGCCAAACAAAACAGAATAGTAAACAAACCCTGTGCCGATGTCCAGCTTCAACAGTCACCAACATTTTTCCAAATATATTTTACCTGCCTTCCTTCAATTTTGGAACAGTTTTTAAAATAACTGGTGCTTTGTCAATCAGGCAGTCCCACTTAGTCTCACCTGTTGGATTCACTGCTTCAATGTAGAACGTAACCTGCACAGGTCAACTAAGATAACAGTACCTGCCTCCCAGGCTGCTCTGGCCTTAGTAAGCACAGCTGCTTGCATCTTTGGAGCCTTATTTCCACATGGGGTTTGAACATACATGTGACTGGCTCAATTCTTTTTCTCAGGTCTTCTTGGAAAACCATGTGTGGCTCACGTGCTCATTCACCCAGTCCTCAACAACACCACTAAGTTCAGCATCTCACCTGGGCTCCTGCAAAACCTGCCACAAGCCCTCCAACTCTACACCTCCTGCACCCCACTGCCAGGCACCTCTTCACAAAGCACTGACAATGGGCCCAAGAAGAGTCTTTTCCTCACAGCAGAGGAAGATCAACCATTCCCTCCCACAAAAACAACCACCAAGTTCAACATAACTGCCAGAAACAATCATATCAGCCCTCTGGAAAGTGATCAAAGGCTTCCAACAAACCGAGTGCTTACTTCTTAGATGACTAGCCTTTGGGTGAGAACAGTATGAGTCTGGACATTCCTGTCTGAGGCTTTTCCTAGTTTCTCCCTGCTCAGCTTTGGCTCATTGAACCAGGTGGCAAGGCTGTGAAAACCAGCAGCTTCCCTGTCACGGCCATAAGGGGCTTGCTGAATTCAGAGGGTGGTCATTTAAAGCGGTGATTTCAGCAAATGGGGAAGGCAAGGGAGCATGGCCAGTCAGAGGCTGCCATTTTGAATAGGCAAGCAACAGAAACCACCAGGCCAGCAAGGACTTACATGGAGTCCAGGGGAAGACTCGCTATAAGGATGGGCTATGGGGCAGTCAACCAAGAATTCTGTATTCAGCAAAACTAACCTTCAAAAAGTGAATGCAAAATAAAGACATTCCTAGATAAAGACTGTGAGAATTTGTTGCTAGTATGGCTTGTGTCACTAATACTAAAGGAAGCCCTTCAGAAGAAATACAACCAGAAGGGATACAAGATGGCAAATGAATCCAGAGGAATAAAGAACACCTAAAATCATAATTATGAAACTGGTAAATATAAATTTTTCCCTCATTCCTTCTCTTCTTTAAAAGATATGGCTATACAAAGTTGTAGTTCCAACACTGTAGTGTTTGGTTTATAATATATTTAGATGTACCATATGACGATAGCATAAAGGGGGAGGAAGAAAATGGACACATATTGGAGTAAAGTTTTTCTAATACATAAACTAACAGGTATACTGTAATCCGTACAGCAACCACTAAGAAAGTAGTTTTCCAAACTAAACTTAAAAAAAAAAAAAAAATCAACAAGAAATCAAAAGTGTACTCTAAAAATATTTAACACCAGAGGCAGTAAAAGAGGAAGCAAGGAACAAGTAACAAAGCTGACAAAAACAAGCCATGGGGAAAGGACACCCTGATCAATAAATGGTGCTGGGATAAGTGGCTAGCCACGTGCAGAAAAGTGAAACTGGACTCCTTCCTTATACTATATACAAAAATCAACTCAAGACGATTAAAGACTTAAATGTAAAATCCAGAACTATAAAAACCCTGAAAGACAACTCAGGCAATACCATTCTGGACACAGGAACTGGCAAAGAGTTCATGCCAAACACATCAAAAGTAACTTCAACAAAAGCAAAAATTGACAAATGGGATCTAATTAAACTAAATAGCCTCTGCACTGCAAAAGAAACTAGCATGAGAGTAAACAATCTACAGAATGGGAGAAATTTTCGCAGTCTATCCATCTGACAAAGGTCTAATATCCAGCATCTATAAGGAACTTAAACAAATTTACAAGAAAAAAACAACCCCATTAAAAAGTGGGCAAAGGACACAAACAGACACTCTTTTGAAGAGACATACAAGTGGCCAACAAGCGTATGAAAAAAAGCTCAAAATCACTGATCGTTAGAGAAATGCAAATCAAACCACAATGAGATAACACTTCACAATAGTTAGAATGGCTATAACAGCGTCGGGCGCGGTGGCTCGCACCTGTAATCCCAGCACTTTGGGAGGCCGAGGCGGGTGGATCACAAGGGCAAGAGATCGAGACCATCCTGGACAACACGGTGAAACCCTGTCTCTACTAAAAATACAAAAAATCAGCTGGGCACAGTGACGCGTGCCTGTAGTCCCAGCTACTCAGGAGGCTGAGGCAGGAGAATTGCCTGAACCCAGGAGGCGGAGGTTGCAGTGAGCCGAGATGGCGCCATTGCACTCCAGCCTGGGTAACAAGAGCGAAACTCTGTCCAAAAAAAAAAAGAATGGCTATAACAGATGCTGGCGAGGTTTCAGAGAAAAAGAAACACTTATACACTGTTGCTGGGAGTGTAAGTTAGTTCAATCATTGTGGAAAGCAGTATGATGATTCCTCATACCTAAAACAGAAATACCATTTGACCCAGCAATGCCATTATATGTCCAAAGGAATATAAATCATTCTATTATAAAGACAAATGCATGTGAATGTTCACTGCAGTACTATTCACAATAGTAAAGACATTAAGTCAACCTAAATGCCCAGCAACAATAGACTGGATAAAGAAAATGTGGTACATATACACCATGGTATACTCTGCAGTCATAAAAAAGAATGAAATCATGTCCTTTGTACGAACATGGATGGAGTTGGAGGCCGTCATCCTTAGCAAACTAACACAGGAACAGAAAACCAAATACCACATGTTCTCACATGTAAGTGGGAGCTAAATGGTAAGAATAACACATGGACACAAAGGGGGAATAGACACTGGGGCCTACTTGAGGGTGGACGGAGGGAGAAGATCAGAATAACTATTGGTATCAGAATAACTAGAGGCTTAGTACCTGAGTGATGAAATAATCTGTACAACAAACCCCCATGATTCAAGTTTACCTATAAAACAAACCGGCATGTGTACCCCTGAACCTAAAACAAAAGTTAAAAAAAAAAGGGAAGATCCACAGATTAAAAAAAAAGTAGTGTTTTTTGGCCGGGCATGGTGGCTCACGCCTGTAATCCCAGCACTTTGGGAGGCCGAGGCGGGTGGATCACGAGGTCAAGAGATCGAGACCATCCTGGTCAACATGGTGAAACCCCGTCTCTACTAAAAATACAAAAAATTAGCTGGGCATGGTGGCACGTGCCTGTAATCCCAGCTACTCAGGAGGCTGAGGCAGGAGAATTGCCTGAACCCAGGAGGCGGAGGTTGCGGTGAGCCGAGATCGCGCCATTGCACTCCAGCCTGGGTAACAAGAGCGAAACTCCGTCTCAAAAAAAAAAAAAAAAAAAAAAAAAAAGTAGTGTTTTCTGAAATAATTACTTCAAAAGGAAGAAATATTTAAAAGCCTCTGGTGGAAAATTTGCAGGTTGCCTTTTATGACATATTGTGTGTTTTAACAGTCTTGGCTCTTAAGATGTGTCAGAGGAAAGAGACAGCCACATCAGCACTAACTCAACAGTGTTCCCAGTGGTGCCCAGTGCATAGGCTGCAATACATGGAATGCAGCTTCCTGACCCTGACCCAGACAGTAAAGATTTTCAGGAACTCAGGGCACGTCTATAGGTAAGGAGATTTTCAGCTATACAATGTCATCAATCAAGTAGAAAGCTCATCTTTTAATAACATCAATTTTAAAAAATCATCCTATTTTAATAACTTAAAAATATTTTAATTATGGAAAAATGACATAAAATTTACCATTTTAACTTTTTAAGTGCATAATTCAGTGGCGTAAATTATATTCATAATGTTATGCAACCATCACTACTATCCATTTTCAAGACATTTTCATGCACCAATGAATACTCTGTCCCCATTAATAATAACTCACCATTCCTTTTCCCCTCAGCCCCAGGTATCCTCTAATTTATGTTTTTATGAATTTGCCTATTCTAGATATTTCTTTTTAGTGGAATCACACAGTAGCTGTGTTTCTATGTCTGGCTAATTTTATATGATATAATATTTTCAGGTTTCATTCATGTATCATGTATAAGAATTTATTCCTTTTTTAAGGTTGAATTATTACTCTGTGTAAGTATACCACATTTGTTTACACCATCATGTGGTAATGAACATTTGCGCTATTTCTACTTTTGGTTATTGTGAATAATGTCATAGCAAACCCCAGTGTAAAAGTGTCTAAGTCTGTTTGCTCTTGGGTAAATATTAAGGAGCAAAATCACTGAGTCATGTAATTACTCTGCATTTAGCATTTTAAGAAGCCACCAGGCTGTCTTCCACAGTGGCTGCACCATTTTACATTCCGACTGGCAGTGTACAAGGGTTCCAATTTTTCCACGCCTTCACTGACACTTGTTATTTTCTGTGTTTTTATTTCCCTGATGACTAACAATGTTGATAATCTTTTCATGTGCTTATTGACCACTTGTGTACCCTTTTTGGAGAAATGTCTTTTCCAGCCCTATGCCCATTTTTAAATTGGATTGTTTGCTGTTCAGCTGGAATTCCTAAATATTTGAATATTAATCCACTATCAGATATATGATTTGCAACCATTTTGTAAGTATTCTTTTCACTTTCTTGATAATGTCCTTTGGTATGCAAAAATTTTTAATTTTAATGTGGTCCAAGGTTAATTTTTTTTGTTGTTGCTCATCTTTTTGGTGCCATTATCTAAAAATCCAATGTCTAATCCAAGGTCATGGAGATTTACCCTGTTTTCTTTTAAGAGTTTTATACTTTTAGCTCCTATATTTAGCTCACTGTTCCATTTTGAGTTCATTTGGATCTATGGTATGAGGTAGGAGATATGACTATCCTTTAGCATGTAGAAATCCAGATGTTCTAGTACCATTTTAGAGACTGTCCTTTATTCTCTTCATAGACTTAGCACACTTATGAAAAATAACTGGCCACAGATACATGAATTTAATTCTAGATTCTTAATTCTACTCCACAGGTCCGTATCTATGCTTATTCCAGCATCACATTGTTTTGATTATTTATAAATAACTTTTGATAACAAGAGAAAATGTTAACACAATAATCTAGCTGAAAAAGACTTCCAACCACTTGCCTGAGATGGACAGAATCTTACCTGATACCACCACTGGTTTGGAGGACTGCTTTGCATGCTGAGAGTGCTGCTTCTTCTCCAGGGCTGTCAGCATGCCCCCCAAATCCAACTGCACTGGAAGCTGGCTCTTCTTTACACTATTTTTCAAATTATCCTGAAAGTTCAAAATTCATAAATTTACTTATAAAACTAGACAAACTGTGCTTTCATTTTACAAAAAAACTGATGTAATTAAAGACAAAATGAAGTAAGATTTGGAGACTATAAAAAAAAATTTTTTTAAATTCAAGTAACAAGAAAATAGGGAAAAAACATCAATCTCATACTATCTGCCAATATTACCATGGTTGTTTATGTCACCCTTCTTTCAGAAAATTGGGTTTATATTAAATCAACTACACTTTTGTCTGTATCTCCATTGTGAGTGGTTAACAATGTACATCTACAGACAAGACACTAGCACTTGTATAAAGTCTTTGGCTACAAAGTCTGCGTGTGAGGCTACTTGGTTAGTACTACTGTCTCATTGGTACCACTCTCTCTCCAAATGCCTCTGTAAACCAACAAAATGTCATGAAATTATACTGATACAACCAGAACTCTACATAAGCCCAAATCATACTCAGCAAATAGTATTAAATACAGGCTCAAAGTCTGATATGCTTAAAACAAGTATTATTTTTGACATTGTTGTGATTTGGGTCTTGAGACTATAAAAAAGTTGTACAAGGAAGCCCAGAGATATGTCCTAAGGCATGGTGTCCCATTTGCTTTAGTGCCTCCACTCCACTCTCTTGCCAAGTGTTCTCTTCCTGGACACCAAAAACCCTACTGGCTGAGGGCTCCCATCAGGGGAAAGTGCCACGTGCAACAAAGGACAGGCAAGGAGGCCTGCTGCATGGAAGGAAGATGAGCAAATTATGACATTGAACTTAAAGTTAACTCACACAAAGGTTTAGAAGTTTATTTTTCACGAATGCAGAAACAATCGTTCCCCCCTTTAAAAGGCAAAATGACAATGCATATCCTAGCAAATAAATGTCCACAAGCACACAAGTTCCACATCTAAATTATGAATCACAAGCTCCCTCCTGAATCTACATTGCAGGTGGTGGAGTGTGGAAGGGGAATCACCTCCACTTTAGCTTCTGTTTTGACTGCAGAGAGTAAAACCGTGGTGCCTCTCTTATTTTTCTTCTGTTAGATATTACTGACTTGCAAAAAAATTTGTTTCCCAAATAAACTGAGTCAACTTTTTTCCTTTAAAGTATCATAAGGCAGTATGTAGCCCCCTTCTTTCTGACTTAGCAAATGCAGTTACCAATAATCTTGTTATAAAATAATAATCTTATAAAGTAATAAAATCTTATTATTTAAAATGTTTTGGCTTAAGAGTAATTCTGTTTCAACACGCTGAGTACAGTTCTCTCCTGAAGGAATGAATCAAAACAAAACCACCTGTCTCCACACAGAGATGTCTGGAAAGCAGTTTTTCTCAAGCATTTAGTTGAGCCAGAAAAGTTAAGCCTAAAGCAATTGTGGTTTCAATCTAAAAATTACCTGTGGCTGCTGTTTAGATTGAAATTTCGGTCTCTCTATTCTGTCTCTTCTTTCAGATGCAACTGCCAGGTTAGGAAATTCCTCAGCATCCTAAGTAAACCACACACCCCTTTAGCTCTTTGTTAATACAAACATGCCAAGTGCAACCTTTTCCTTGCTTATATTTTCATTCTTCAATAAGGTCCCACAAAAGTTCTTAAAAGTGATTAAAAAAAAAAACAGCTGTGAAACTCTCACATAAGAGTTTCTACTTTATACAACTTGGAGCAAATTTAAAGACTACAGTTCTAATACCCCTGTACCCAAAAAAGAGAGTGCCACCAACGATCTTGGTACACCTGAGGGATCTACAGAACTGACCTTGGACTACTTTGGCATGAGAGTATTCAAGTACCTGTTCTTCAAAAGACTATGTTTTTCATTAGAGAAACTGTCTAGATTCAGTAGTTCTGCATGTTGTATGTGCTGAACCCAGGATAGTAAATGGAGTCAAAGGCAACAGACCTGCTAAAAAACAATTTTTAAATCACTTGAAAATGCCTATGTCATTCTGTCAATATTTTAGGTACCTTGGAAAAAGATGGGAAACATAGGGCAGAAATGTAAATTATTTACTGGCCTAAACCATAATGCTCTGCCATGGTAGGTTTTCAAACATTTAACCCAGCTATTCTCAAATGGATGTTCTAGGAGCCTTGGGAACCCCCAACCCAAGTCTGTAGAAATGCCCTGGCCTTGCCCCTAAGCTGGACACCCAGGCAGCACCTCTGAGAGAGTCTTCGGCCTGCACAAGCAGCCAGGCCGCCTGAGTCTGGTACAGCAATGTAAAGAAAACCACCAGGCACATAATTAAGTCAGAATCCAGGCTGGCTCCTTAGAGTACAAGACGTGTGGAGTATCATGGGACGATTAAAGCCATCCTTTTGGAAGTTCCTGAAATCTTCCTGACTCAGGCCTTCAATGGTTCTATAGTATTCTACATTTCTCTCTATAATAAAGCACTTTATAATAAGACTTCCGGATAGAAAAGAAGGCCCTGCAAAAGCCAGCATTCCAAAGCAAGGGGGAAAAAAAAAAAAAACAGGAAAAGAAGATAACTGAAGGGAACTATTAGCAATATGGCACACAAACTATTCAACTCCGATACAAGTAGTTTTGTCTCCAGACCATTCATTCATTCAAATGTTCACGGAGTGGCTGCTCTGAGACAACCAGGAAGCCAAAATGAAGAGGTAAGAAGAAAGAGTAGCTACTGCTTTCTTTAGCACTAAGAAAATGATCATTAAAAGGCCCTGGAGATTTTCACTTAGGAAAACAATATGAATTCATATTTCTATTAAGAAAGAGCCACTTATTATATTACACAATGTGAGTAATAAATATAAATGTACTTCAATTCTTGGAGGCTCTTGAACTCTCAGGACTTCATATTTTGATGCAGACTTTTCTTTCTTTTTCTTATTCTTTCTTGAGGCTTCATTTTGTTCAAGGTCGCTACCTTGTGATGCTTTAGACTAGAACAAAAATACAAAGCAAAAATCCTGTTTTTAGGGCGATCAATAGAATGTTTAATACTATGCATCAGCAAAATTAAGATATCAACTCCTATAATCACATGGCAATTTTATTCAGAGTTAGGTTTCTCATCCTGTTTTTTTTTTTAAAGAGCCAGCATTCATTAGAATAATTCTGAAGGAAAAAAAAGTTTGTTGGAATAGTTGTAATACCCAATTCCTTTTGAAAACTGGTAGACTTGGACAGAACCTCATTTTCAGCTTGAGGAGATCATGGTGTTAAGGACCTTATTGATCCCAGCCTAAGCTCTCCCTGTAATTCCAGGCAGGCCACTTCCACCAGAATGGCCCAGTGGTTCCTCATCTGTACATCACACCTGTCTGCACAGCAGAATCACCCATGGAACCTTCAAATCAAATACCTGGGCCCACCCCAGGACTGCTAAATGTGACCTCATCATTCCTACAGGCCCCTAACCCCGCGGGCCTCTATTCATCCAGGTCAAATATGCTTTGGCCACAGGGCCTTGGCACTGAAGCCCCTTCACTGGAATTCGGCTAGGCTGGGACTGCTCCCTCATCTCCATCTACCCTTTGCTGTCTACCCTTGGACTTTTCTCTTCAGAGCACTGATCACTCTCTGACATGTCCTACATCTGTCTGCATGTTGTCAGCCTCCCTCCATCAGAATGGAGGCTCTCAAAGGGCAGGGAACTTTTTATGTTTTAGGCCCTGCTTTATACCCAGTTGGAATTTAAATTTCAGAAGTAAAAGTCTCAGCAGCTCTTAAAAAGAGTATGTTTATCCACTGACCCACGGGAGCTGTCCATGATATTTTTCTAAGCGAAAAAGACAAGTTTAAGGGTAATGTGTATAAAATGATCGCATTTTGTTTAAGAAAAAAAACAAAAACAGAGTTTCTTTGTTCATATTTTCATGAGCCTGTGACAGGACATATGCCAGATTGCTAATGCAGGTTTCTCTGAAGGTAGGCATCAAAAGTGTGGGAGAGATGACCTTTTCCATAAGTAGATCCTTGAAGTGTTACATTTATCATTTCTGTAATAAAATTTCACAATACAGAAAGTTAAAAAAAAAATTCTGATCACTATCACTCCAGCCATGTAAAATGCAAAATGCAAAGCTATTTGGGTTGTAAGATAACAGAAGATGCTGATATTCTTCTTATCTTTTAGAATTTTTCTAAAACAAGCTTTTCTTAGAACTATAATTAAGAAAATAATTTTTAAAAAAGACCTTGGGAAAAATAAAACAAAATCTGTTAACTCTTAGAATGCTAACTGCATATTAGGAAAACTGGCTCTGAGAGAGACTTGGCAGCTGCAACAAAGAATTAGACAGTGGGCTGTCGTCCAGCCTGCCCCTGGCCACCCAGAGACAGGCAGGAGGCTTCACTGAGAGTCAAGCTCAATGTGTGCACAAAAGGAAGGATCTCTCCCTTACACATACTGCTCTCTCTCTCAAATACATGCACAGAGCAGTAAGGAACAAGCACCCATCTACCTTCACTGTAACTGTTACCCTGTAAATACACAGCTACCATTTATGCGGAAGAGCTAATTACATTTTTAGAAATAAAAAAGTATCCACCCAAAAAGATAGAAAACCATTATGCTAAACAAGACTGCATTTCAATCTAAAATACTATAGCCATATATAATGAAAATCAAGGACGTATCTAGACCAATTTAAAAAAGGCTCTTGAAGAAACAGTTCTAGGAATCAATAAAAATGTAACTTAAAGTTGGGTGTGGTGGCTCATGCCTATAATCTCAGTACTTTGGGAGGCTGAGGCAGGAGGATAGTTTGAGCCAAGGAGTACAAGACCAGCCTGGGCAACATGGCAAAACCCTGTCTCTACAAAAAATACAAATACTAGCTGGGTGTGGTGGTGCATGCCTGTAGTCCCAGTTACCAGGGTGCCTGAGGTGGAAGGATTGCTTGAGCCAGGGAGGTCAAAGCTGCAGTGAAAAAAAAAATTATTTAAAATTACTTAAGGGAAAAAAATCTATTCTAAATATTATGTTATAACAAGTAAATAAATTCCGTTAACCAAAGGCTGGGCATGATGGCTCACACCTGTAATCCCAGCACTTTGGGAGGCCAAGGCAGGCAGATCACCTGAGACTGGGAGTTCAAGACCAGCCTGACCAACATGGAGAAACCCCGTCTCTATTAAAAATACAAAGTTAGCTGGGCATGGTAGCACATGCCTGTAATCCCACTTACTTGGAGGCTGAGGCAAGAGAATCACTTGAACCTGGGAGGCGGAGTTTGCAGTGAGCCGAGATCGCACCACTGCACTCCAGCCTGGGCAACAAGAGCAAAACTCCATAAAACAAACAAACAAACAAACAAACAAACAAAAAAACCCAAAACTCCATTAACCAAAAATCAGTAACATGTACCACGTGATCACAAATGGTGGAATTCAATTATCTTGCTACCAGTACTCTTATACTGGTAAAAGCCACTTAAATTCAACAAAGACCAGGGCCAGGGGAAAAAGAAGCGGAAACTTTACACACCAGAGCATAAACTTATGCCAACATTTCTTCTTTACATAATTCAAAATGGTTTGCAAATACTTTAAGTAGAGAGATCTAAAATGTACATTCTCACTCATACAGAAAAGCTATCACTTGTATTTCTTGACTCACTACCTATTCTTTATTCAATGTGCAAGTACAATAAACTCAGACTACTGACTACAGTATAGAATGAAACACATTTACAGTTAGGATTTGGAGGGATTACAAAAAGACTATCCCGGCTGGGCGTGGTGGCTCACAACTGTAATCCCAGCACTTTGGGAGGCCAAGACAGAAGGATCATTTGAGGTCAGGAGTGAGATCAGCCTAGCCAACATGGTGAAACCCTGTCTCTACTAAAAATACAAAAATTAGCCAGGCATGGTGGCGGGCACCCGTAATTCCAGCTACTCATGAGGCCGAGGCAGGAGAAGTGCTTGAGCCTGGGGGGCAGAGGCCACAGTTAGCAGAGATCGCGCCACTGCCCTCCAGCCTGGGGACAGAGCGATACTCCATCTCAAAAACAAAGACTATCTAGTGGCACAGAAAATCAACATAATCAAAATGTGATGCATACCTCTTTTTCCCTCATTTTTTTACAGTAGTACTATATATATATATATAACATAAAACGTACCATCTTACCTATTTTTATGTGCACATTTCAGTGGCATTAAGTACACTCACACTATTGTGCAACCATCATCACCATCCATCTCCAGAACTCATTTCCTCTTGCAAACTGAAACTCTGTACCCATTAATAAATAACTTCTCATTCCCCACTTTACTGAGCCCCTGGCAACCACCAACTTACTTTTTGTTTCTAGTGATACATACCTTTTTGGTAGGATGAACAATGTGTTTTTCTTTGTTGTAGGAAGGATCCGAAGGTAAAACTGCAGAAGATGGTATACTAACATTTTTAGGATCTGCTGATGAAGCAATGGTCTTTAAGTTTATCATAGAAGTGACATTTTTAGGGGCTGGTGACAGTTCTGTAGATAATGTCTGTCGAACAACATAACCCATTGGTGTCCAAGATAACTCTGCTCAAAGATAATCAAAATTGTTGGACAATCTCAACAGTAAAATAGAAATTCCTTAGTTACTCAAACATGCATTACATGAGGTAACTGCTTGGAGCATAAATAAATGTAGGCTATCATTTACAACATCCTCTTGGAAACTATAGTAGTCACTAAACTTGTTTTTCTCCCTGGAGCATGCATGCTGAATTTTTTCCCTTTTAACTTGAGGTTAATTTTCCCAGAAACTGGTTTTATAACTTGGGGTTTGGAGGTGGGTAGACAAACAGTTTTAGTAAAACAACAATCCACAATAAACGTCCACGTGACAAGCACACAGAATTAACGAACTAAAGATCAAATTTTGGCCCTACTAACCTTGAAGTGTACCTTTAACATCAGAAGTCAAAGATCACTAGACTTCAGCTAATCACAATAACTGGTAATTTATTTCTTTTAGAACAGAGGCATAAGTACAGCAACACTACTCCTTTAGGTGCCCATCAAACTCTATATACAGACAAAACAAAAGGACATCTATTGGGACCCAGGCAGGTGAACACCTGTTAGCAGCCTATGGCTACCCTTAAGGGTAAGGCAGACTGTTCTCATCACTAGAGAACTATACATCCTCAGAGCAGCCAGTGAAATACAGACCATTACTCAACCACATACACATCAAACGTGAGAACACGAAAGAAAACACCCTATGAATACATTTGGAATCATTTTGTAAAAATGTCTTCTGTTAGGACAAGCTACTGTAAAAATTTCAAAGCAGGATACATGGAACTCTCTCTGAATGTATTACTTCTTGGCCAGGACAGGACAGATAAATAGTCCTCACAGTGTGGCAGGAGGCTCCCAGGACCATTGCAGGGGTCCATGGGGTCAAAACCCTTTTCCTGGAGTACGAATGTGTTAGTTGCCTTCAATACTCTCTCTCTCTCACGAAAACACCTGGGAGTCTTCCAAATGCTGTGTGAGGCAGGACCACAAGGCAGGTGAATGCTGTGGCAGATCTACAGAGCCAGATGGCAGAGCTGCACAAGTGGAAAGCAAGGCTGCTCTCCACACTACAGCTTTTTAATTTTGAAAAATGGTTTTCATAAAAATATGGTATGTTAAAATATAATACACTTTTTATTGTTATTTTCTTTTTTTTTTGAGACAGAGTTTCGCTCTTGTTACCCAGGCTGGAGTGCAATGGCGCCATCTCGGCTCACTGCAACCTCCGCCTCCTGGGTTCAGGCAATTCTCCTACCTCAGCCTCCTGAGCAGCTGGGATTACAGGCACACGCCACCATGCCCAGCTAATTTTTTGTATTTTTAGTAGAGACGGGGTTTCACCATGTTGACCAGGATGGTCTCAATCTCTTGACCTCGTGATCCACCCACCTCAGCCTCCCAAAGGGCTGGGGATTACAGGCATGATTATTGTTATTTTCAAGCAAATCAATTATTTAAAACATTTGTTTTAACTTTGAAAGGGCAAATATTAACTGGTATCACCCAAATAAACAGGAGCTCTTTGGGGTTCTCAATATTTAAGGGTTTCAAAAACTTTTCAGAATAGGCAATACTAAAGGAAGTAGTCATTGCTGAATTCATAAAATTTCTCACTGAATTTGGAAGTATATTTCATTTAGAATTCCTGTCTCTTATTTTATACTCCTTGTGTGTGGATGTGGGATCTCATTTACCTACTTTAACTTTCTAAACTAACACTGATGTTTGGTTACCCACAACTCATTAGCTATCTTAAGGCTTTACAACAGAAACCATTTCAATTTTACTGGAGTTAAAAATGAACTCAGAAACTATATGACATTTTAAAAATTAATATTTTGTAGCCACTTTTACCTCTTGTACATGAAGGAGAACTGGTAGCAGCATTAGCAGTTACAGATTCATTTGGGTTACTGTTTTTCACCATTTCACCCTAAAAAGCAAACACATTAGATGTCAATAGAGAAATGCAAATTAAAACAAGGCGATACTACTACATACCAAAATCCAGAACACTGGCAACGGAAATCCTTATTCACTGCTGCTGAGAATGAAAAATGACACAGCCACTTTGGAAGATATTTAATAGTTTAGCAACTCCTTACAAAACTAAACATACTCTTACCATATGATCTAGCCATTATGCTCCTTAGTAATTAACCAAAGGAGCTGAAAACTTATGTCCACACAAAAACCTGCAAACAGATGTTTAGAGCAGCTTTACTTATAACTGCCACAGCTTGGAAGCAGCCGAGATGTCCTTAAGTAGGTGAATGGGTAAACTGTGGTATATCCAGATGATGAACTACTATGGATCCCTAAAAGAATGTACTATCAAAGCCATGAAAAGACATGGAAGAAACTTAAATGCACATTTCTATGTGAAAGAAGCCAATCTAAGAGGGCTACATACTATATGATTCCAGCTATATAACATTCTAGAAAAGACAAAACTGTGGAGACAATAAAAAGACAGTAGCTAGGAGGAACTAAGGGGAGAGAGGGATAAACAAGTAGAACACAGATTTTTAGGGCAGTGAAACCACTCTGTACCATACTACAATGATAGACACACATCATTATGCAGTTCCCCAAAGTCTTAGAAGACACAACAGCAGCAGCAACAGTGAACCCTAAAGCAAACTATGGGCTCTGGGTGATAAGGACATGTCACTGCACATTCATCAATAGTAACAAATGCATCACTCTAGCACAAGATGTTGATAATGAAGGAAGCTGTGTGTTGTGTGGGGGCATATGGGAAATCTCTGTACCTTTCTCTCAACTTTGCTGTGAACCTAAAACTGCTCTTGAAAATAAAATCTATTTCTTTTTAAATCCAAAGCAGTTATTCTCCATTTAAAATTCAAAGTAATCACTTAATTTTAAAATATAGCTTCCCTTGCCATTCTTAAATTCTGCAAAATATATGCTAACTAAAATTTCCAAATATATAAGTACATAAAGTGAAAAGTTAAATTACTTACTTCAACCAAATCTCACTCCCTAGAGGAAAACAAAACCCACATCTATAGCTTCATTAGTATCCCTCTACTTCTTTGCTTATGATATAAACATTTGTGAATCATATTTTTATATGGATTCCCATAATGGAATCATACCACACATGATGTTGTAGCAACTTTTAAAAAACTTTAACATATCACTGACAAACTTTCCAAGTTGGCACAGATGCACCACACAATTCTTAAAGCTGCAATGATCCCATGTAAATGAGAAAGCCATCATTCACTAGGCCTACACACCAAAGTCTAACAATCCATCAAAATGTCTGTCTACAAAAACAACAAATGTAAGCCTGCAACATATGAGCCCCCTGACACCCGACCTGATTTTTTGGAGACGGAATCTTGCACTGTCGCCCAGGGCTGGAGCGCAGTGGCACCATCTTAGCTCATCCCAACCTCCGCCTCCCAGGTTCAAGTGATTCTTCTGCTTCAGCCTCCTGAGTAGCTGGGATTACAGGCACTGCACCATGCCAGCCTAATTTTTTTTTCTGGTTTTTTTTTTTTTTTTTTGTAGAGACAGGGTTTCACTATGTTGTCCAGGCTGGTCTCGAACGCCAGACTTCGTGATCTACCCACCTTAGCCTCCCAAAGTGCTGGGATTACAGGTGTGAGCCACTGTGGCTGGCTATGTATGCCCCCTTTAATAAAGACAGAAAGCTGTCTCACATATTAAACATAAGATATATAATGACACTATGTGTATGTGGGGATCAAGTATATTAAAAGGCTCCTCCAAGTCACTAACAACACCAGAGGTAAAAGTAAATTAAAAAATTCGAAGCTGAATCCATTAAGTAGACAATGGATGTAAAACAATTTTAAAAATTCCTATGCTTCACAAATTTACCCATTTGCTAATTCATAACACGATCCAGGAATAAAAAATAAAATTATTAAAGCACAGCCTGTTTTTTTAGTAAACATAACTTTTATGCTTACCAAGGTCAATAAAAAATTAGAAATAGTGTACCTCTTCAAGAATGGTTAAATAAATTATGTCAGTATGAGAGATCCAATGCAACAGTTGTTTTAAAAAAATACTTAATGACATAGAAAAAATACCAACAAAGTTTTAAAAAATTCAAACATAAGACTACACATATTTATAATTTCAAGTTGAGGGAAATTCCTGCAAGAGACCATTTTTAAAAGATTATGTGTTAAGCAAGCTTTTATTTTGGTTGTACAATTTCAGACAAAGTTTGTGTATGTGTCATTTACAGACATTACTAATATCAAGAAAAAGTGTCTTGGAAGGAAAATAAATTTTTTAAAAGCCCACACATAATTCAAAAGTATATGGGGCTCTTAATAGAGCAATCAGTATGTGTATCTTCTACCTTAGTTCATGTTTAAACACATTAACAGTCACAGGTAATAAGTGACCTTGATATAAAGCACCAGTCACATTCCTGCTCACTCCATGAGCCAACCCTGAGGGTTACACGGCATCCTGGACTACTGTAGGGCACTCGTGAGAAGTGCACATGAAGAAGACCGAAAGCCCGGTGGCTATTCAGCCACTGCACAGACCCAACAACAGCATGAGGGTCCTGCATGCAAACTGCTACACAAAGGTGTATCTTCTTTCTTTTTTTTGAGGCGGAGTTTCGCTCTTGATACCCAGGCTGGAGTGCAATGGTGCGATCTTGGCTCACCGCAATCTCCGCCTCCTGGGTTCAGGCAATTCTCCTGCCTCAACCTCCTGAGTAGCTGGGATTACAGGCACGCGCCACCATGCCCAGC
>NW_016107368.1:7938008-7957356 GCF_001604975.1 Cebus imitator
AAAAAAAAAAAAAAAAAAAGGGTATACTAGGTGATTCTTCTAACACCATAGCCGCACCAGGTGTTACAGCCTCGCTATAAACTGTTCTAACAAAGAAGGTCATTTAAATGCACAATGAAAGGCTTCCCCCAATGTATCCTCCCCAGCTTCACGGATGTCAAAGCCCACATCAGGATTTAATGTGTAATGTTTGAAGTGAGACAACTGAAAAAGTGTGTACCAAGAAAAAGTAAGAGAGCGAGAACCCCTCACCTCACCTTTGATAACACTGAGGCTGGTTTTACTACTTCTCTTAGAAGAGAAGTGTTGGTAGAGGCAGAGTGGACAGGTCCCCACTTGGGTTGCTTCTGTAACCCTGACATATTGTTTTCTGCACCCTGCAGTTCAGGAAAGTCCAATGTGGTAAATTCAAACTCAGGTTTGGAGGTAGATACATTTTTTGCAACGATTTTCGATTTCCTGTCTGTTCGCTTATGGTAACCATCTGTAATTACAAAATTAAAAGTGGGAATAAAAATTGAGTTACTGTTCGATGACCAGTACTCAAGCAAAAATTACACAGTAGAAAGACTATTGCTATTGATGCAACAGGTTGTTGTCAAAACACCATAAGTCTCACCAGTGTTGATAACCTTCCTTTGTAAAAGTATAAAGTTTAAATGATCAGAAGTATCAATCACTCTGGTTGGGCCATTATGCAGAAAAACCAAAATGCACTGCACATTTTAAGAGTATGTACAGTCACGCACCACACAATGATGGTCTGGTCAACAATGGGTTACATATACGACATCCCCAAAAGATCGTAACGAAGCTGAAAAATTCCTATTGCCTACTGGTAACATCATGGTGTGATGCATTACTCATGCGTTTGCGGTGATGCTGGTGTAAACAAACCTACTGAGCTAACAGGTGTATAAAAGTATACTACATACAATTATGTAAAGTACATAATACTCGATAATGATAATAAACAACTATGTCACTTGTTTATGTATTATACTTTTTATCTTTGGAGTATATAGTCCCTATACTTACAAAAAAAAAAAAAAGCTGGCCAGGAACAGTGGTTCACACTTGTAATCCCAGCACTTTGGGAAGCCAAAGCGGGCAGATCACTTGCAGCCAGGCGTTGGAGACCAACCTGGCCAACAAGGTAAAACCCCGACTCTACTAAAAATACAAAAATTAGCTGGGTGTGGTGGCATGTGCCTGTAATCCTAGCTACTTGGGAGGCTGAGCAATTCTCCTGCCTCAGCCTCCCAAGTGGCTGGGCTTACAGGCGTGCATCACCACACCCAGCTAATTTTGTATTTTCAGTAGAGATGGGGCTTCTCCATGTTGATCAGGCTGGTCTTGAACTCCCCACCTCAGGTGATCCACACACCTTGGCTTCCCAAAGTGGTAGAATTACAGGCGTGAGCCACCACACCCAGCCTTGTATCTTTTTACTATATTTTTACTGCACCTTTTCTATATTTTGATACACAAATACTTACCACTGTTACAGTTACCTACAGTATACAGTACAGTTCTAAAGGTTTATAAGTTAGGAGCCATAGGCTATATCATATAGCCTAGCCAGGTAGTAGGCTACACCATCTAGGTTTGTGTAAGTACATTCTAAATGCTCCCACAATGATGAAACTAAGGACACATTTCTCAGAATGTGCACCCATCAGTAAGTAAGGCATGACTGTAATTCTAAGGCTAATGAAAAAGATTACCTTAACATGATTGTGCAGCTGGGCATTTTAATTATTCTTAATATAAATTTTAGAGTACTGTAAATTAAAGGGACTCTAATGAATTTTCTGTGCTCGTAAACCTTCCATCTTTCAGTTTGCTGGAATAAACTAGAGGGAAGCAGGTTGCATAAAATGCATAACCTCAGGCCAGGCATGGTGGGTCACACCTGTAATCCCAGCACAGGCAACACAGGGAGACCTTGTCTCTTAAAATAACAACAACAACAGAGCATAACCTCTTTCTCATCTTTCTCCTGAAATGCAATGTATAATAAGATAGGCTGCAGCTCCATGAAACCCCTCATTTAATTATAAGACCAGAGTTACTACAGTTAATACACTTCCCTTGTACCAGACGGTTTATAAGAGAAGTCAATGAAAAGAGAAAAATGTATATACCAAATAATACAAATTATAGGCACTACAGAGCCCACAATGCAACAGGTACCAAATTATAATCCCATCCCTGGGAAGAAAGACCCCTAGAATTGCTCCCTGACGCCATCAGCTGTGTCAGACCCAGGTCTCAATTCTTGGAGTAGTCACAATGAACAAGCCCATAGAAACAGCTGTATACACAGCAGGAATGTTTCTGGGGCAGATGGGGTAGGCTGGCTTATACTACATAGTTGGTTATTTTTACCTGATTTCAAACTATTCTCAGCATAAATGGACAAATGATGTGAACCTCTAGCTGATTTTATCTCAGATGATGTAGTTCCATCAGCCCTTTTACTGTCAAACTTTTGCTCATCATATGTTTTTTTCTCATCATTGGTTTTTTTCTGCAGGAAAAGATTAAAAAGCAACATGAAATAAGAAAACCATCACTATAAAAAAGGTTTAAAGTAGCAAAATAAAAATATATATATATATTTTTTGAGACAGAGTTTCGCTCTCGTTACCCAGGCTGGAGTTCAATGGTGCCATCTCGGCTCACCGCAACGTCCGCCTCCTGGGTTCAGGCAATTCTTCTGCCTCAGCCTCCTGAGTAGCTGGGACACGCGCCACCATGTCCAGCTAATTTTTTGTATTTTTAGTAGAGACGGGGTTTCACCATGTTGACCAGGATGGTCTCAATCTCTTAACCTCGTGATCCACCCGCCTCGGCCTCCCAAAGTGCTGGGATTACAGGCGTGAGCCACCGCGCCCAGCCAAAGTAGCAAAATATTAAGTATTCACAATATAATCATTTTTTTAAAGACCAAATTATTTTTTAAAAGGTTAAATACAAAAAAAAAAAATACACAGTGCTTAAACATGATGAATAAATTTACCATTTCTTTACATCTTAAACATTAAAGCAACCAACTAAAGGACACAACAAAACATCATTACTCACCTTAAACAGAGCTTTCATTTCTTGCGGTAGAGGGCACATGTTCTCATTTCCATGCTTCACGGTTTGAAAACCTCGGTAACAACTGGGATGGTTATAGTGATAGTGGGAGCCAGGCACTGAGTACACATTCTGTGTAGAGTCAAGGGTATAAGGAGAATAGGCATATGGATGAAGAGTTATCTCCGAAGATATATACTGAGGTGGAAAAGTTGAAGCTCCAAAGGCCATGTCTTCAGTGTATATTTTCTGCCTAAGTAAAAAGCGTAAACTTTAGTTGCAGATTTCATACAGCAAGCCAAGAAGCTTTTCTGTAATAAACTAAGTCAAACTTCTTAACTTATTAATATTTTTGAGATCATTCACTCTAGCATTCGATCATTCACTCATTTTAAATATTCTTAATTAAAAGCCAAATAAAATCTGAGTGTTTCTTTCTCACCCTGCAAAGAAAGATATCGACACTATTTTTTCACTAATGAGCTGGAAGTTCATAAGAAACATCAACAGAGCCAGAATATGTCCCAGCAGCTTTTTACTCAACTGCTGCCGAGTATTTGGGAAAGCCTTTCCCAGCAACCCTGGCCAAAATGCCCCCAAAGACCATTATTTCTGCTGAGGGGAGATCCAATAGCCTGCAATGCCTCCCTCAGGGATCCTGCAAATGGTTTTTTCCAGCCCTTTCTTGCTCCAAGCCCACCACCACATCCTGCACTTTGCTGACTATCAGAACCGGAGTGCAAAGAAGATACTGCATGGCGCCATGGCTGGAAGCTACACACTTTACTAACAAGATGGATGCCAGCTTTGAAAACTGCTGTTGTCTCGGTTTTTCCCAAGCTGGTAGAGTAAACCAAAATATAATTTAACACTGATTTTTCTTTGTTAGCCAATTTGATGTAAGGCTACAGGTTTCAACCTTTTTCCCACAAAAGCTGATACAATGACAAAATGCTAAGCAACTGATTCGAAATACAAATAGTAATCTCCTCATTCCAGCAAATGTTTCTGTTAATTTCCAAAGCTATTCCAAAACGTACTAGTACATTAAAAGGCAGCAAAATCCAAACCTAATCGTGACACACCCTATAAGATCTTCAAACTGTTACGCTGTCAGCAGATAAGAGCATAGGTACCGCTTACTAGAAATTGTATTACTAATCTGGGCAAGTAAGAGACTACACTAAGAAAGGGAGACTACAGGCTCTACCTATAATATAATCATGTTTACTGCTTTCACTTCTATCCAATACTTAATCATATATTACCTCATCTCGCTATGTACTATTTCATGATATGTTAACTTAGATTTTCTAAGATCTTTTAATTATAGGTAATTAATTTTAACATGAAATATTCCTAATTAAAAACCAAATAAAACCTGTTTTACTGACCTTTGTCTGTCCCATAAAACAACTGGCCTAGCACTGCTCCAAACATACAGCACTGAGGACTAGCTCTTTGTAGAGAAGAGTAGGCTCAAAGCTTCATCCCACTGCCTATATGTTCCTGTGAATTCAGTGCTGTATTTTGTTTGGGGCTCAGAAAAGTAAGCTGGGGGCAAGTGTCAGTGAAGGTAGATAACGTGTTCTTCATAAGAAAAGATGGGTTGATAGAAAAAAAAATAGTGAAAAAGACTATCCTAAGTCCAACAAGCAGATAAATAAACAGACAAAAGAAATGTAGCTAAAAAGGAAAGCAGGGACAGGGTCCATTGGTTTTGATGGCTGCTGTCATCCAGGAAATTTTCATCCAGGAGTCAGGAGACCTTGGTTGGGGTCCTAGCTCTATTACAATCCAGTTTTCCAATCTGGATAAGCCATTTGGGTTTTGTCCTCTCACTGGTCCTTCCTCCTCTAGAAAGTTGGTATTTTCCATTTCCATCCAGTGCAAACACAAGTACATGCAGAAAACAATACCAAATATCAAAGCAGTAACTCACAGCATCTGGTGTGGCTTCAAAGGCGTGTCTGGGAAATTCTAGATGGCAGGAGTGGCCCAGATGACCCTAAACCCACAGTGACACACCTGTTTCTCATTCACTGTCATACACTGCCCCATCCACACTCTAAGTCAAACTGTCTGAGTACCTGTACAATACCTGCTGGTCTCCTGGCTCCACTTTCCTTTGCCCCTTTTCTACCAATGGCTTCCAGGTCTCCCAGGACCTCCTTCTTGTCTTTTCCTCCAGGCACTTGCTGGGTCTAGGCTTGACCATCACATGACTTGAAAAACTCCCCGGCCTGGACTTTGCTAGCTTGGCTCTTATCTGCCCTCCAAGGCTCTATCTCTATCTCTTTCCCTGGTGCAGTCTCCTCTACACCCTCATCTCACCATCAGACACATTCTGAGTCAGATCCTCTTATCCTTCTGCTTAGGACTTGACGTAAATACAAACAACCAGCACTTTCCCCAGTCTAGGTCTCCATCTCCAATTTTCAGGTCATTTCCACTTACCAATTTCACTTGTTCCCAATTCAGTACATATAAATCCCAAATTTAATATCCAGTCTGCAAACCAGTCCCATTTACAACTTCTGTTGTCATGAATGATTCTACAATTATTTCCATGTATTCAACTGAATATCTTTATAATATCTTTTCCACCAAAACCCGTATGGACAATCATGGAACTCTTTTTTATTTCAACAGGTCTCATGTAGTTTCTTTATTATTTCCAGTACCTAGAACCTGGTCAAAGCCTTCAAGACCCTCTCCTCTAAAAACCTAACCAGAATTCAGGAGTGATTACAATAAGCCCATTTAAAACACTACCAGAAGTTTTCCATTGCCTACCCAGCAAACCTAAAACTTTTCAGCCGTACTATGCAGGCTTGCAAACTACTGACAGCTTCCCCCCAAAATTATCATCTTATTCCTCTACTATCTCCCAAACATATCATGCACATGGTCCCTTCAGTCAGGCCAGGACCCAAAGAGGATGCAGTTTCTCCTCCATCCACCAAACTGACCCGAGCCATGTGCTCAGCTGTACGATGCTATATACCACTAGTTCTTCTCATAGCTCATCTGCTTTAACTCAAAAGCATCAACTAGTGCTAAAATTTTCATAGTATATTGACAGATGGTGAAAATGCTCAAATGCCTCTTGTCAACAGCAGTAGCAGTTTTGGAGAATACCATGTTAATTCTGGTTCTGGTGCTACCCATTTGAATTAGAATGAAAAACATTTCCAGCTTCAGTTTCCCATGTGCAAAAATAACATTACATCTGCCTGCCACCTCATGGATTGTGGTAACCATGAAAGAAGAGAAAGCATACAATAATACTCAAATAAAAGGCCCACATCCTCATACACAGGTGGCACAGGACTTGTCACAAAGGATGTACCATGACAATGGACATTACTTGGAACAAACTTACTTTGTCTGTACAGGCAAATTTGTTTCTTACATCAGTAAATAATTGGTATTTTCCAAACATAGCAAATGTTATCTGTTAAGACTACTTCTAATGATATTTTTTTGTCTTGTCCTATAACATAAATGTGGAAGAATTTGGTATGTTCGTTTTCATCTCCATCACTGCAAAACTATGAAGACTTCCAATAATTAATTCCAAATGAATAAATGAATATCTTTGAGTGCACTGTGAAAGGTACTGGAGCGGAACAGATTCTGTAAAAGGTTACTACACCTTCTTTAAGGAAAGATGAGGGAAGGGGACATACAAAGATGACTTGCTATGTAGTTGAACAAGAGAGAGGAAATATTTGTTTCAGAAACTTCTATTCCTTTTATCATGGCAGCAAGAGATCTCCATTTACATGTAATCTCACTATAGCAATGAAATTTTTAATCTACATTAGAATTGCCCAGATAATCAATTCTCAACTACTTGAAGTCTCATTATTTCATCCCCACTTTAAAGGTTCTTTTCTTTTCTAACTGTTCCTCTTCAACTTAATGCCTTCCTTATCCTTGTTTTCTTGCCAGGCATGATCACTGTGAGTCTATCTTTTCCTTGGTGATAAATCAAAGCTAAAAAAGAAGAGTTAAGAAAACTTAATTTTTAAACTCAGCACTGCCCATTCCTGAGTCTCTGATTAGTCTCCACTCATTTTACTGCCAAAATGTTGTTTTAGCCATGTGAATGTTTTCCACCACTATTTTGAGTAACTGGGATACCACCTAGCAGATGGCTTTGAGTTCCTGTCACTGAGATATATTTTTGTATTTTGTTATGTGAGACACTCGAGGTAGGGAACAACTCAAGTGAGACCCATGTCCCACTCCCCTTTACAATGGATGAAATACAGTGGAAAAATAGGGTATTCCTAGCAAAGACCAAATTCCAGCACATAAACGTAGGGTTTCAACTTTTGTCAAAAAAAATACAACTTTCAGTATTTCCTAAATACATCAGATGACTTGATGATTTTATTATTCATTACAACTCTCATTCTTGCAAACATTATTCTAGAATTTATATATAGTACAAACTATTTTCAATCACACCATTTGGGCACAAAAAAAGGAAACAAGTATAAATCACATAAAAGAAGAAGAAAGCACAAGAATTCTTAGAACTACACCTGATGCCAATATTAAAAGCTGATCTACAAATAAATCTACAAAATTATATGAAAGATTAATATTTTGTCTAAATTCACCTAAAAGTGGAAGCCATTTTGTAAATACCTAGAGAATGAATCTTGAGGAGGAAAAAGAAAATATAAGGAAAAATGTAAGCCACCTTTCGACTGAAATTTAGAAGAACTTAAACCTGAAATGTGTAAAATTCACCTCCATATAACATATATAAAGCAAAATTGTGGAAAGTCAAAGTCAACAATTTCCAAAGAATTATCCACAGAGGCAGCTATGGTTGCTAGTCCCCTCCCCTTCCCCGAACAAGATTTTAAAAGGTTAAATCCTAAAAATGAGGAGTATGTTTATTTGGTCCCTCCTTTGCCCTTCCCCCCACATTTCATCTCCCATTAGATACATGATATGTTTTTAAACCATATGAACAAATGAACCTTAGAACAGTACTTTTTTTTTTGAGACAGAATCTTGCTCTGTCTCCCAGGCTGGAGTTCAGTGGTGTGATCTTAGCTCACAACCACCTCTGCCTCCCGGGCTCAAGGGATTCTCCTGTCTCAGTCTCCAGGATAGCTGGGATTATAGATGCCAGCCACCAAAGCTGATTAATTTTGTATTTTTGTGGAGATGGGGTTTCACCATATTGGCCAGGCTGGTCTCGAACTTCTGACCACAGGGGATCCGCCTGCCTTGGCCTCCCAAAGTGCTAGGATTATAGACATTAACCACAGCGCCTGGCCTGAAACTGCATTTCTTCTAATACATGAAATACAGTCTCTATCATGTCTTTGCCCAAAATAACAATGGGTATGGAGAAAAAAACGGGAGTTAAAGCTTCTGTTTCTGGCACAGGACACAGTTAAGTTGTGCTACTGGCTCAGACTCTTCTTGGCTGAAGAGCATTCTCTCATCATTTGCAGAACTTTAGTGTAATAACTGATGAGTATTTGAAAGTCTAATCACCATTAAATCCAAAAAGCCCCTTGGTAAGACAGTTAGTTATTTAAGATACATGCTCAGCAACATGGTGAAACCCCGTCTCTATTAAAAACACACACACACACACACACACACACACACACACACACACACACACACTAGCTGTGCGTGCTGCCGCACGCCTGAAGTCCCAGCTACCCCGGCGGCTGAGGCAGGAAAATCGCCTGAACTCAGAAGGCGGAGGTTGCAGTAAGCCAAGATCGCGCCACTGCACTCCAGCCTGGCAACAGAGCAAGACTACATCTACCCCCGCCCCCCCAAAAAAAAGAAAGACACATACTCGGTCACTGGTGGTTCCTGAACAAACGGATAGTATGTGGCTGCAGAGCTGGGGAAAACACATGCTTCTGAGGACTCTAACCATGCCACATTGAGCCCGGCAAATCTGGGGACAAACGGTTTGACATCTGCTGATAACTTGATGCCCTGAGGAAAAAAAATTAGGTTTTGGGTACAAACATTCAGAGATCAAGCAAATGTAAACAAACAAGCAAAACCGAAGAGCCGTTCCTAACACCCAGAAATGTTCCCAATGTTGTTCAAAAACTTCTGCCTCGTAAAGGTAAGAATCTGCTTGCTAATGATTTCTCCCCAATGTTTTTTTTGTTAGAAAAGGCAGTAGTCCAAACATTAAAAGTGAAAAAGAAGCACAACCAATTAAAGTGGAAATAAAACTTAACCCAGATTATATAACCCACAACTGAAAACGTTTCCGTAATTTTAATCTTGGAATAAGAGATTCAGTTAGAAATAACAGAATTGTAGAAGGCACACAGTACAACTACTACAGTCAAATATACACGTGGAATGTTTAACTACAGCACGCAAAACACACTGCAGACGTTTATTTTCATTAGATTTTCTTGAAAATGTTACACAAAAGCATTTGCATTTTACTCATGAACCACTAAGTCTTGTCTTATTGAAATACCAAAGCTTGCTTTGCTAGAAAACCTTAACACCACGAGCCTTTGAAATCTGAATTCAATAAATGTCTTTATTGAATTTTTTTAGTCACGTAGTAAGAGGTTCACTTTCACCGAGAATTTTGAGTCTAAAAGTAATGCATTTGATCGCCAGGGCTCCATCTAGTGGTAATGCTGAGTATGTACAGCGGAGAATGACTTAGGAAAACGCAAGGTCCTTTAAAACAATCTATCCGTTCCCAAGAGCGCGGGAAGCTCGCCAGAATCCCCCCGCCCCGACTGCAGGGAGCTCGGGGCAGGGCGGCAGTCACTGCGCTTGGTGACACCGCACGGTAGACCCGGCGCTAACCGTGGGCGGGGTCTGCAGCCGCTGACCACCACCCCAAGGCGGGCCCAGGGCGGGGCGTGGAGATAGCGGCCACCCGGTAGGGCGCTGCCGTGCCGTTACCAGCCTCCGACCCACGCCCGTCGGACCAGCCCCGTTACCGCCCGACCGAGCCCCCAGTGGAAGGCAGGCCGACGGGCTGAGGCTGCCGAGAGAGCGCCCGTCGGCGCGGGCAGCCCTTACCTCGCTTTCGGGCTCCCGCAGCCCCTCCGACGCCATGGCGCGAGGCGTGGAGGAGGCCGCGCCGGGAGGCCAGCAGCCGGCCGTCGGCTGGCCTGAAAGACAAAGCGTTTCCGTCCTCGCATGCGACGCCAGGAAGTGCGTCACAGAAAAGCGACAGAGCCCGCCCTTCCTTCCGGCCGGAAGTACGCGGTGGCTGCACTGGACCTGCGCGGGTAGCACGTGGAGAGCAGTGAGCAGCGTGCGGGAGCTGCGGACCCCAGGAATCCTTTGGGCTGGGGACTCACCATAGCTTACGGGAGCCTCAAATGTGCCCTTTAGTGCTGGGATATCGGAGATAGTCTCCACCAAGGCAGCAGCGAGAGCCCGTGATTTACTCTGGTCTCTTGAACCTCACGAGTCTAGCGTTAGGGCGGCAGATAGCCCGGAAAGGCCCTTTGCTGAGGTGACCTTTGAGCAGTCACCTGAAGAGTAAGGAGGTTTACTAATAAGGAGGCCGAGATTATTCCCACCCCACCACTGCATTTCCCTAAGGTTTCCTCAAGATTGGTGACTTACACAGGATTTGCATACCCTGTCTTACAAATCTGGAAAGCCTCCAAACTCTTGTACATTTCCAGAAACGCTGAGTTTGGAAGTAGCCACAGAAAACTTAAAAATTGCTCGTTTCTTTCGAAAGTTAAAAAAAGTGCTAAGACATGGTCAAGAGATGGAATCGTAGTTTAATTTTCACGAGGGTAAAAAGCTCTACACACAGCAAATTCGTTAAAATAACTTTTGTCTTAAACACATAAGGCGAGGCGGGGATTGGAGGTTGACCAAAAGGTACGGGAAAGAATGCAGAGCGGACTTCAATAGATGGAAGAGGAACTTCCTTCTCGCTCAAAGGCTTAGAGGAAAGTGCAAGTGGATTTAAGAAACAGAAAATGTTATAGGCAAAATAAGCCTTTTGAGGAATGGGGAATTTATTAGGTTGAGGCAAATTGTAGGTTTCCTCCGTCCCTTGCACAGACTAACTCATTGAATACCAAGTATCTCAAGCAAGTAAGGCAGGCGCAGCTCCAGTTTTTCCAGATTTCTGTCCAAGTATGTCCCAGTTTGCTACATGGCCTCTAACAGAAGTGAATCTTAGGGTCTGGTCTGGCAGGAATTTATGCTGGGAGTGGTGGCTTTCACCTTCCTTTCAGCACTATTGGGTCTAAGGTGTAATGTTTACTGAATTTTGTCATGTTTGTTAGTTACCCTGTACACGTCCTGTGGTGGTGGCAGTGAGGTGGGGGGAAGTGGAGTCTAGGAATGTTGCTAATCACAACCTTCAAAATTTATTGTTCTCATATGTAAAGACACACTTTCTTAACCAAGGGACCTTGTGTATGCTGGCTGTTCATTTAAGATGTTTCTATAGCATAGTAATTAATTAGGATAAATAGCCTACGTCTGCATTTAACTCTGAAGTATTTCGTAGAACTGTAAAAGTTTTACAGTGCATTTGAACTTCTAAAAATATGGTGGATAACGCGTAAAACTACTGTGAAAATATGGTAAAATCTACTTTGGCTTCAGTTTAAACATATCCTTGGTTCTTAATTTCTTCATTGAGTTAAATGGTATCCCTATCATATCATGCTATTTTAAACTCATTTAACATTATCTTTAAGGTAAGTTAACCTCCTCAGAGCTAAAACTGTAACACTGAAATCAATCTCAATAGTCACAAATTAATTGTAAGAAAATATACCTCAGAAATGTGAAACGGTGATAAATGCAACATACAAACTTTATTGAACAAAAGTAACACGTAAAGTCAAACAGGCAATTAATATTAAGAGAAAAACTGACTGGAAGAACTTTTATCTTAAACATCTTAACAGTAACCTACTTGCAGTTGCATTTAACTGAGCTCTGTTGCTGTGAAGAATACAGCTCATGCACAGGTATGGATGAAAGATTTGTACATTTCTCAAGTATTCACTGAATACTACCTTATATACACATATACATTAAATTTGAAAAAGATTTGATATTCCCCAGGTAAACTTCATTTTTGTTGATCTTTTGGAAGAGGTCGTCTAAACAGAAGAATATGTGGTTCTGTGGAAAGAAAATGTTTTGTATCATTTTAATATGGTTTCCATACACTCAACAGAAATTCAAATGCATTCCCAACTAACCCAGAATAAAATAAACTAAGTCCACTATTACCTGGTTTGAGGTATCTAAAATGAATTTTACTTCAAAGTTACTGTCTACAGTAAATAAAGTAAAAGAAAGAAGATTACCTCTTTATAGGGGAAAACACCTCTTTCAAATCACCTACACGATCTCATACTAATGCTAATCCCCACAGATTCTGTTTCACATACCCCAATCCCAAGAAAGTGATAGTCCTTTTAGAGTTTTTGAGGCAATGTTTTTCTTTAACAGCAGAGTAGAAAGCAAGATAGTTTTAGTTCCACCTACTTCAGGTTCTATAGTATGTCTTCAAAGTTAGATTTACTGATAATCCAAAAATAGAATTTAATCAACACTGTTTTAGTATAGTTTACTATTTAATATGTGAAAAACATTTGGTAAATACTACATAATAGCATAAGGTACCCATAAGCACATTTGAGTTAATATGCTATTGCCTCATTTAAACTTCATGTGGTAGGTAACTATCCTTTAAGAGGGCTGAAGAGTGAATCACTTTAAATTAAATTGATATCCACACATAGAAAAGAACACTTGTCTTAGGATATATTTATAGTAAAATGCTTTGGGATACTTAACTATCAATGATGATACAGATTTTAAAACATATATTTTTCAAAATTTACTTTTTACATGATTTTTCAAAGTAGAATAATGCATTACTTTCACTCCTGTGATATTTTATTTACCAGAAAATTGGAACTCTCTCCAGGGTCAAGAAATTCGTCAGTTAAAAAACAGTCAAGGCTGGGTGCCATGGCTCATGCCTGTAACTCAGCACTTTGGGAGGCTGAGGTGGACAGATCAAAAGGTCAGGAGATCAAGACCATCCTGGCCAACACAGTAAAATCCCACCTCTACTAAAAATACAAAAGAAAAAAAAAATTAGCCGGGCGTGGCAGCACTTGCCTGTAGTCCCAGCTGCTACTTGGGAGGCTGAGGCAGGACAATCACTTGAACCCGGGAGGCGGAGGTTACAGTGAGCCAAGATTGTGCCACTGCACTCCAGCCTCAGAGACAGAACAAGACTCCGTCTCCCCCCCCCAAAAACAGTCAATCAGAAGAGTTACTTTGAGGTATCATTCAATGTCAATGATATTTTTAAAATTGATAGCCATACGACCAACATTTCAACAATTAGTGCTTTTACTATAATATAGCAAAGCTTACCTGGCTCATGAATCATGTAATGAACCCAGCCTAGACTCTGTTGGACACCAAGTCTCCTCCACTCCTCTTCAGACATCAGGTGAGTTTTAGGTACTTGTTTGGAAAGTTCTCTGGGTAACATAACATGCCTGTTAAAAGATATAGCCAAGCATTAGTCCAGTTCCTTTTCTACAATTGTCTCTTTATACATGTACCTTTAGCAACTCTATGTTGCTTTAATATTGAGAACTACACTCTACTACCTATAATTCTAATTTGTGATGGCCTATGTTCAAATTAGGGAGCTAAGAGTGCACAATTCAAAAGCAGAAGACATTTTCCTTAGGATTAGTTTTTTTCTTTTAACAGAATGCTTACTAGTTGCCTTAATCTTCAGGAATAGATACTCAAAATATAAGCTGAGCATATGGTTACCAGCCACCAAATCATAAGCCAACAAGATGTAAGAAAACATTTAACTTATATGGAAAGTGTTCTCAAAGGGAAAGGACATGATGAACTCTTTCTCCTCCTTGTTGAATGCACATTAACATGATAAGGGAGCAAGAGCAGGAATCCAGGACCATAGAACCAACTGTAAATTGAGAATGGTAAAGCAACTAGGTAAGGACCCAGCCTAGTCCCTGACTGTAGAGCTGTTATCCCTGCCCCAGATTATTAGATTTTTATGTAAGGAAAAAGTCTGTTACAGTTAATTTGGGTTTCCTTTTACTCAACAACATAGCTTTGTAGTAGCTACTAGTCCTTGTATGCTCCAGAAGTTGCTTTATACTTAAAGTACTTTATTCAAAATTAAAATCAGAAAACCACTAACTTCACATACACATTGTGTGCAACCTCAGTTTTCCAATTAACTTACTTTTATCCAAAACTTACATTGCTCAGTTTCTTAGGCAAGCATGGAATAACCTTCAAAGTTAAACCATCAATATGTACAATTGTAGCCTTATGAAATTCTCAAAAACAAATCATTGCTAATAGCATCCCAAAGCATTTTGTCAAACATTTGCCAAATGAATCTCCTCTCCAAATTAAGAATTTTTACTCAATTATCATTAAAAAGGACTTTATAAAAGTCACAGTTCTCAGCCACATATCGACCATCTCCAGAAGTAGCAACAGTTTTATAACTGTTTTATACTTTATAACCACCAGCCCAAATTTTTAACCAGTGTAAGATATCTGTCTGAGTCAGCTGGCTAGGGATGAATGAGGTACAATATGGTCACATTCAGACACAGTAAACTGAATGCCTAACCTATTATAAGCACCAAGCCTCATCAACTTAAATTTAGTCTGTGGCTGGTTATTTAAGTACCAATTTATTTGCAGGGCAAAGTGAACCTCAGAAAAATTCTATTATGTTGCTAGACTGCCTTAAAGCCACCAAGTCATAGCTTACTACCATAATTTGTAGAGTTTTTACCAATTCCAGTGAACTATATGGTGACTTTTAGTAGTTCTTACCAGTTATCACCCACATTCTTGAAATGCTGCTTTAACATCTGACTTTTAATGCTCTACAAATAAATCTGTTATCTTATTTCTATCTTCTATATTGTTGATTATTCTCAAAGAGAAATGTAGTACTTTTGTACCTTTTCTTTCAGATTTACAGAATAAGTAAATCTACCAACAAGTTATTTAGATAGAAATTACCACCCTTTTTTCTCCATAAACACAGAAACAGGCTCTCCTCCATCAGCATTTCTTTATAAAGGAAAATTGTTTAGCAACCAGCCCATATGAGGATTCTACCTGTATTTTGCCACAGAGATAGTTTGCAAACTAACTACACATAAGGACAATTATTTCCAAAATCTAAAGTTTATTTCAGTCGACATGCAAAACAGTGCTTATTACTAATTTGTAAAGGTGCCCAGAGAAATCCTCAGTTCTTCGCCTGTAAAAACAGACTTCCATGATGTGGGGGTTGGGGACACCCACTGTTATGCCCTTAGAAACATAAGACCCTCATGTAAAAGGACTGGGAAATTAATTTTGTAATCAAGAAAAATAAAACTGCATACTGGGAAAAATACTATCCTTTGAAATATACATTGCATGCTGCCCCATTATATATTAATACAAACCACCCTAGATTCATGCCTTAGTGTTTTATTATCACTACTTTCCCCTTTAAAATTATTTGTGGCGATTATCCTGTTTCATAAAGGTTAGTGGCTTGGCCAATTAACACCAGCTCTAATTTTTATTGGATTAAAATAAATCACTTCAGATATGTAAACTTGATTCTATACATTCCACACACAAATCAGTTGAGTATATTAAAACTGAAATATGAACTTACTGCCATCAGAAAGAAGTCTGAGAAGTAGCTTGATTTTCAATATTATGCCCTAAAAGAAACTCGTACCAACTCTTAAATCCTTATCCTAAACACTGGGCACCAGATGCGTTTCAGGATAATTTTCCAGGTTTTAGTAACGTTATTATGGTTGACATTGCGTTCATTATTGAATATCCTCAATAGGGCTCTTGATTAACATCACATAATTGAACACTAGGCCAGTACATTACACGATTAGAACTGTATAGTTTATTATTACTACAAGGTTAAGACAATCTACTTGAAATTTACCTACAGCCAAAAAAACATGGGATTTTTCTAGCTAGGAATACAAAAGGGTCCAAGTATTACTACCCATAGAAATCTTCAGTATTCCTCATGTGAAAACAGACTTCCATGCTACTAGGGAGGGGGAAAAAAAGAGAAGCCACCCACTGTTTTCTTAAGTAGCATTCGTAGAAATCTAACCTACAAGGGCAGCAGACAGAAAATAAGGTCGAAATTTGGCCAACGATGGCATGGACTTTACCTCCCCTAAATCCTGGTAGTATCCCAGAATACAACGTTCTAGTCACTGCCCAGTAAGACAAGGGGTTGACTGGTCTTTGAAGCCACGCCCTAAATGAGTGTCCCGCATACAATAAGGACAACAAATTTTAAATGTTCCTATCCCCTACTCCCAGGGACATTTAAAATTTGTCTGATTTTACTGATCGCTTATAGCCACTACGTTCTAGTACATCGCTTCAGGACTCAAATGCAAAAGCTCCTCGAAGCCAAAAATTTGGCCAGTGTACACTAGCAGAAAATAATGCCCAAAGTCCACTCAACTTCTTAATCGGACTTAAAATGAAACTCCTTCAATAATGTCCTCAATTGTATGTCTGCGGCTAACCTATAATGGCCTAAATCACCATACCCAATAAACATTTTCAAATCCCCATCAAGCTCATTTTTCCGAGGTTCCCCTCAAAGCTAGTTCTTAGCACCACTCACTTCAAAAACAAGAAAATGAGGTGTGTTCCTCTATGCTAACAGATGAAAATTACCATTGTAAACCAGAAGCTAGTAAAAGTTCCATCACCCAGGCAGCGAAGGGGGAAGTGTGGCATGGCTGCGAACGGAAAACGACGGCTCTAGGTGGGTTTTCCGGGTCTGGTTCAAAGAGCTGGAACTAAAACCAGTTACTGAACGGTCTAATCACTTCTGCCACAGCCGAGGGCAGAGTGACCGGATGGTCACTCGGCGTC
This sequence comes from Cebus imitator, assembly GCF_001604975.1. Taxonomy (NCBI): domain Eukaryota; kingdom Metazoa; phylum Chordata; class Mammalia; order Primates; family Cebidae; genus Cebus; species Cebus imitator. Next base: position 7,955,076 of record NW_016107368.1, read on the forward strand.
GCCCAGGACCCCGGGCCCCTCAAGTTGCGCTGGCTCCTATCCGGGCACTAAACGCCGCCCGCTGGGCTCTCTTCCCTCACCCTCCGCGTACACCGAACAAAGGCCCAACCGGCCGGCTGCGGCCGCGCACGCAACTTCGGCGGACTGCCCGGGGCGACAGGAGGCAGCGACCACGAACCCCAGCCCTAGCCCTCCGGCCCTGGGCTCCGCCCCCAGGCCCCTGGCCCCCACTCCCTGCTCCGCCTTGCGCGCCCCGCCCGCGTGGGCCCCGGCCGAGGGAGCCGACTCCGGCTCTGAGAAAGCCGCTCACCGGTACTCGTAGTGCTCGTCGAAGTACTTGTCCGAGTAGTAGATCTGCTTGTGGGCCATCCTGCTGGCGCGCTGATGGAAACGAGAGAGCACGAAGAGCGGGCACAGCAGACAACTCGCACACGTCTCCTCAAAGCAACGACTCGGCAGAGACTAACGACCGCAGTCCCAACGATCCCGATTTGAATCCGACAGCCCTTCTCCGATTGGACAGCAGCGCCGACCAATCACCTTCTGCGGAAGTCACCCGGCTACCAGCCTATCGTCGCCGCCACCTCGCGGTTTCGGCTTCCCGGATCAGCCAATCAGAGACCTGTTGCCAGGTTGTCCGTTGAAAGAAGTGGAGAATAGGTACGGCACGTTTGACGGGCAGGGGCGTGGCCAGAAGAGGGCGGAGTCGGGACGTTAAGGGCAGTAGAGCCCGTGCGCAGGACCGTGGAATGTTCCAGGACACGGAACCGTTGGAGCGGAGGACCTGAGGGTGGAGTAAGGTATCACTGGGTTTGGTGATGACGCAGTCGGACGAGGCCGGAAGCGCGGGCCACAAAGCTTTGAACGGAAGCTGTCTGTCTTGCGCGGTTTTGGCGCTCCTCGTGCAGCTTCATATCCCCTCAGGCTCGAGCCAGAAACCTCGGTCCACCTCGAAAAGTAGTGGAAAGCAGAAAGGCTATGCGGTGTGAGGGGGGCGGCTGCGGTGTGGGCTGGGTGAGGGGAGCGCCGGCGGCAGCAGCGTGGCTGTGTCCCGTGCAGTCGTTCCGCCTCCCCTGCACTTGCTGAGCTTCCGGCCTGGCCGGTCCGGGGCTCCTGGCGCGCCCCAGGCGAGTGTATGGAGAGTGGAGCCCGCGGAGCCACGGGTAGTGGCGGCAAGCTCCAGTGGTCCCGCCACTCGGGAGGCCGAGGCGGAGGGTCGCTTGAGTCCAGGAGTTCCAGACAGGCCTGGGCAGCAGAGCGAGACCCGGTCTCTACAAAGAAAAAAGAAATGGGTGTGAGACCCAGCGTGCTTTCTGTATCCTAACCTACCGTTCAAAACCAAGGCAGACCCAAGCCATGGAAAGCTTGAGGGAATAAAGTAATATTCTGCGGCGGCCAAGAATAACAGTGCTAATTAGTTCCTGGGTAAGGGGATTAAAAATGATCTTTAAAAACTCTTTTGGTTTCTTCATATTGACCCTAGTTTAAAAACACGTTCGGCTGGGCGTGGTTGCTCACACCTGTAATCCCAGCGCTCTGGGAGGGAGGCCAGTGTGGGTGGATCACTTGACGTCGGGAGTTCAAGACCAGCCTGACCAACATGGAGAAACCCCGTGTCTATTAAAAATACAAAATTAGCGGGGCATGGTGGCGCAAGCTTGTAACCCCAGCTACTCGGAAGGCCAAGGCAGGAGAATCTCTTGAACGCGGGAGGCGGAAGTGGTGAGCTGAGATCGCGCCATTTCCCTCTAGCCTGGGCAACAAGAGCGAAACTACATATCAAAAAAACAAAAACAAAAAGCACGTTCATAGAAAAGAAAGTTACTGGAAGAAACTTATGCCGAGATGTAAGTAGTGGTTGTTTTTAGATGACAGAATTAAAATGATCTTTCTGGTATTTTTCACATTTTCCACAATGAACACGTGTTATTTTTATATTAATTTCATTTTATGTTAATGGGTTCAGGGTGGCTGTGACTAAGAGACATAGACCGGTGGCTTAGACGAAGTCCCCCAGACTAGATGCTGGAAGTGGGAGGTCTTGGGAGCCAGTGAGGAGAGGGCTCTGTGAGAGCCCTTTTCCACACTGCAGATCACGGACAGGTTTTTGAACAAGTGAGGAAGCAGGCCCTCTAAGGCTATTTATAATCTGGATCCTGAGGGCCCCACTTTCATGACAATCTAATCTTGATTACCTACCAAAGGCCCCACCTCCTAACTTCCTAATACAATCATTGGGGGGAAGGGGGTGTTTGAAATTCCTTTTTTTTTTTTTTTGGAG
>NW_016107368.1:7957377-7999522 GCF_001604975.1 Cebus imitator
TTGTTGCCCAGGCTGGAGTGCAGTGGTACGATCTCAGCTAACTGCAACCTCGGCCGTCAAGCCCTTCTCCTGCCTCAGCCTTCCGAGCAGCTAGGATTACAGGCCCCCACCAACATGCCCAGCTAGTTTTTGTATTTTTAGCAGAGACGGGGTTTCGCCATGTTGACCAGGGTGGTCTCAAACTCCTGACCTAAAGTTATCCGCCCACCTTGGCCTCCCAAAGTGCTGGGATTGTCATAGGCATGTGAACCAGAGCAACTCCATCTTAAACAGGAGCTGGGTAAGATGAGGCTAAAACCTATTGGGCTACATTCTTAGAGTGTTAAGGCCTTCTAACTCAAGGATGAAATAGGAGGTCAGCACAAAATACAGGTCATAAAGACCTTGCTGATAAAACAGGGCCCTTGCAGTAAAGGAGCCAGCCAAAACCCACCAAAACCAAGAGGGCGATGAGAGTGACCTCTGGTCATCCTCATTGCTGCACTCCCACCAGTGCCATGACAGTTTAGAAATGCCCTGGCAACTTCAGGAAGTTACCCTATATGGTCTAAAAAGGGGATGCATGAATAATCCCCCCTTGTTTAGTGTATCATCAAGAAATAACCATAAAAATGGGCAACCAGCAGCCTTTACGGGTCCATGGAGTAGTACCCTTTTATTCCTTTAGTTTTTAAATAAACTTACTTTCACTTTGGACTGTGGACTTACCCTGAATTCTTTCTCATGCGAGGTCCAAGGACCCTCTCTTGGGATCTGGATCAGGACCCCTTTCTTGTAACAGAATTACAGGCATGAGCCATGGCGCCCGGCCTGGAATTGCCACACACAATTTGGTGGGTAGGAGCACACACATTCATTCACACATGATAGAATCCTTCAGGTGTCAGATTAAGGATTTCATCTTCTGAAAGGCCTTTCTTAATCACCTTCTCTAGAGAAGGTCCCTCAGTTTCCCCGTTATGCCCTTGCCACAGACTCCACTTGCCTCCCCCTGTTGCAATTGCATATTTGCTTAGGTGGTGTTTGTCTCCCTATCTCCACTACAAAATACTCTCTGTGAAGCCAGTGTAGAGACCATGTCTGTTTTGTTCACCACGCAGTGCCCAGCACATAGCAGAGTCCCTTGCACACATGATAAGCACACAATGAGAAGTAAATTTTAGGTGCAGTGTAATAACAAGCATAAAAAAATCATATAATAATTACTATGATGGCAAAAATGTGAATAAACTGTTAAGGAAAATGTGCAAGGAAATTACTTTCTGGTAGAACCTGGGGAAAAAAACTTCCTAGAAGGTATATTTTTAAATAAATGTGCAGATGCTCCTCAGTTTACAATGGTATTACATCCTGACAGGTCAAAAAATTGTAAGTTGAACTATTGTACGTCAGGGACCATCTGCATTGTGAAAAGTTTCAAACACGTGGAATAATGGAATCAACTCCCATGTACACATTGTGCATCTGAAAATCTGAAATGCTCCAAAAAACCAAAACGTTGAGCAGCACTGACACAATATCAAAGGAGATGCTCATTGGAGCATTTCGGGTTTTCCAATTACAGATACAGAACTGGTAAATAGAGTGCCAATATTCCAAATTCCAAAAAACCCTGAAACACTTCTGGTCCCAAGTGCTTTGGGTAAGGGATACTCAACCTGTCCCAATCATTTATCTTCAGCAATTACTGTTTGCCAATCATGTTTCATCTGTTCCCCTCTAACTTTTTTCTAGAGTATTAATGAAAAGATCCCAGATACGTCAGTTCACTCCTAAATAAAACTTTTCAGCATATGTTTATGGTGTGCATCGTAGGAAAATTAAAAAAAAAAAACTTAACAATGTCATTATTACACTTAAGAGGTACTTAATACTCTCTGATAGCTGGTTTAGGCTCACATTTCCCTGACTGCCCCACCAGTGCTTTTTACAGTTAGTTTGTTTGACTCTGCTTTCAAACTTGGGCCTACATCTTGCATTTTGTTATCATCTCTTTTAGTCTTCTTTAAACAACCCTCCCACCACCCTCCCCACACATACCCCTGCCACCTTTTTTTTTAACATCAGTTTGTCAAACCAGGTCATTTTTGCCCGTGGAACGTTCCGCATTCTGGATGTATGTAATTGTTCCCTTGTGGTGCAGTTTTCCTGGTTTTTCTATTTCTTGTATTTGTTACAATCTGGCATTTAGATCTAGGTTAAAACAAAAGAATTTACCAAAAATCGCTAGTAAGGGGCAGACTCATATTTGAACCCAAGCAGTCTGACTCCAGAGTTCGGCCTCTTAACCACTATTTTGTTGTGTCTCTTAGAGTTCCACAGGTAGACAACCAGGAGGGCCAGCACCATTTCAGTAGAAGTACTGGCAGTTATAAAGACGTGAGGAAACATGGTACACACAGAAAATGCTGAACAGGTTGGGCTTAGACTGTAAAAATCATGGAAAGGAAAGTATGGGAAGTGAATGCAGGAGGTTGAATGTGGTAGACAGAAAAATGCCTGTCTTTGTCCGTTTTCTGTTGGTGTAAAGGACTACCACAGCCTGGGTGATTTATAAAGGAATGAAATTTATTTCTTACAGTTTTGAAGGCTGGGAAGTCAAAGGGCCACATCTGGTGAAGGCCTTCTGCCACATCATAACATGGTGGAGGGCATCCCATGGAGGGAGGGCAAAGGCGAACTGCCTGAGGTATCTTTTCCTCTTCTTATAAAGCCATCAGTCCCATCATGGGATCCCCACCTGGATGACTTTATCTAATCTTAGTTACTTCCCAAAGGCCCCACCTCCAAATACCATAAACGTGAATTTGGGGATTAAGTTTCCAACACATGAAATTTGGAGGACACATTCCAACCACAACAGTGTTTGTGTCCTAATATTTGGTATTTGTGAATGTTACCTTACACAGCAAAAGAGGCTTTACAGGTGTGATTAAATTAAGGATTTTAAGATCAGGAGGTTATCCTGGATTATCAGAGTGGTCAAATGTTATCACAAGGGGCCTTAGAGGAGGGAGACAAGAGGGTCTGTGAAGGAGCTGGGATGAAAACAGAAGACAGAGTAATAAGCCCACGAGGCAAGTGCTGCAGGCAGCTTTTTGAAGCTGGAAAAAAGAAAGAAATAGATTTCTTCCTTAGAGTCTCCAGAGGGAACTCAGTCCTGCTGACATAATTTTAGCCTGGTCAGACCTATTTTGGATGTCTGACCTCTGTACCTATAAACTACCTGTGACTAATGGAATATAAACAACATCCCACTATGATGTTCACTGCAGCTTTGTAATTGTAGATGCCCTTTCTCGTTTTAAGGATTTTTTCATCCCCAGCTTGCTGAATTTTTATCATAGATACTGTGTTTCATCAAATGCTTTAAGCCTTTTAGTTTTGTACTTAAATAAAAATTATTTTACAACTATGAATATAAGTTGTAAATATAAAAAAGCTAAAAAGATTTCCTTAAGACTGCAGTCTTAAGGAAAAGTCACATGGAAATATTGAAAACTAAATAGTTGAAATAAAAAATTTGATAAGTAAACTGAATGCACAGTGGATACAAATACAGAGCTAATTATCAAACTAGAAGATTATGTCGAATACCAGCCCCAGAAAGCATTAGGAAAGGATAAAGAGATGGCAAACATGAAGTAAAAAGACATGGAAGCTAGAAGTAGAGGTGACAACTGTCATTAAAGAAGGTTCCCAAAGGGAGAGAAAAAATGAACAGAAGGGAGGAAATACTTGTACAGGTAACGGCTGTGAATCCCCTACTTTTAAAGAAAGATAAAATGCTTTCTATTGAAAAGGCGTATAGAGTGCTGAACAGTATAGATAAAAATATATAACCACAGAAAGATTATAGTGCAATTTAAGAAGATCAAAGACAAAGGAAAATTCTAAAAGCTTCCAGGAAGAAATTGCAGATCACCTACGAAGCAGCAAGAATAGGTTTGACAGTCCAAATCTCAAAAGGCTGACTGGATCCAAGAAGTAAATGGGTTACTGTTTATAATGTATTGAATAAAAGTAAAAATGAATTTACTACAACAATGCAAAATATACTGGAAATAAAGCAAAGTTTTGCTGTTGTCTGAAAAAGCATAGATGTAAATGATGTTAGCAATTCAGAAACCAACGTGGCTAGAATAGAGAGGTTAAGAGGGAAGTTAGTGCATGCTAAGGCATTTATCTTTGCAGCTGCTGATAAATTTAGGAAGTTGAAAGAGATTAGGAGTCCATTACCAGAACTATTGGCTACATACAGTTGATTTGTTTCTGTTACCATCTGCAATAGCAAAACTAGATGTTTTCAAGTACTGCATGCCTCCTTGGGGTAGATTTGAAATTATTGTCACAAATACGTCCCTTCCTAGTATGCATGCCCCTTTGCGAAGTTACTTCACTGCTCTTTCCAATAATAGGTGAAATCTATTTCTTCACCCTTGGTCTGGTCTTATGACTTGCTTTGGCCGGTAAAATGTGGCTGAAGTGATGTTACACCACTTCTAAGGCTAGTCCTTAAGAGACATGGCAGTTTCTACCTTCCCTGTCTTGAAAGGCTGCCTGAATGTGATGATCAGGAAGACACACAGACTAGAACTAAGTTCCTTGTGTATCATTAGCACCAGCTGCTAAATGTGTGCCTACTGTAAGAATTAAAGGAGAGAAACACGAAGGGTGGCTTGACAGTCAACAGGCTTATTTCAAACTTGGGTGAGACTTCTGACTGAGTTAGGTCAGAAGCTGCACTCTCTTATACACTAAGAGTTTTTAAGGACTCAGGGTGGGAGAGTTATCAGAGGCTTGGACTGCTTCTGTGTCTCTTTGTTGTGCTTATCTGGGAGGGAGAGTTGTGTGTCTGTTCCTGTACATCTTTCTGCAGCTGCAGGCATATCCCCCCGAGTCTGCTTTTAGCGCCCCTATTTTAGTGCACCTGAAGGAAAAGGAATGTGCTTATTAAGTCCCACTGTTTTGCTGGGTCCCATTGTATAAGGGTGAAGTTTGGCAGTTACCCAAGAGCCTATCCCCCAACCTCCCTCCATGCCCGAGCTGTCTTCTCTATGTTTTGCTGTCTGCTCTTTCTGCTGCTTGTAGTTAGAAGAGAAGTGATTTCCTTAAAATGCACGGGATTAGAAAGAGAGCTGGAATTTAAAGTGGCAGTGTTTGTCCAAGACGACAGTTGTCTTGCTCTATCGTTCCAGACCCTATAGTTATAAAAAGGACAAGGGGCAATGTGTTCTTTCTGGCTACTTCCTGCTGATGGTGGGGGCGGAGTGTTTTTTTGGTCTTGGATTGACTGCAGGAGCAACACTGTCTGTAGATGTTTTTGGGTAGTTGTCTGCAAAATCGCCATGATTCTGTTGGTTAAAAATTTTTGAAAAAGGTTAATTAGGCAGTGTAAAAACATTGGTCCTAGGTTTTTCAGCAGAGTTTTTTATTAGGCCTGATTGGTTGAGACAGAAGCAACATTTCTTTCCTAATGACAGGCAGAGGTGCATGTTTGGAAAGACCCATGTGTTATTTTTTGTTAGTAACTGTTATTCCTGCTGTGAGGATGATAATTAAGCAAAATACGACAGTAATTGAGATTCTCTGTTCGATATTCCACCCTGAGGGTGGTATAGTATATAGTCCTACTGCAAATAATAGAGTGAATAAAGCAATTCCTGCAAGGATGACATAGTAAATAATTTCCATTAAAAAAGGTTTTAATATTTGGCTTAAAAGGAGAGGTAGAAATGATAAAAAGTATTTGGTGAGGTAGGGTTGAGACTGAGTAGGATGAGTAGTTTTTACTTAGTTACTTATCTTTTATGATTGTCAGCTTACGATTTTTTTTTCTTTTTTTTACATGGCTAGGACATTTTTTTGGGCTGTTAGAGATTGCTTTTTCAGTCCTTTAGGCTTTGACTTGAGTGTAATGTATCCAAGAGTTGATTTCTGTAATGGATATAATTTAAACTGTAGAGAATAATGAAAAACATTAGGCAAGACTAGAATTTTTTTTTTTTTTTGAGACAGAGTCTTGCTCTGTCGCCCAGCCTTGAGTGCAATGATGCAATCTCGGCTCACTGCAACCTCTGCCTCCCAGGTTCAAGCGATTCTCCTGTCTCATTCTCCCGGGTAGCTGGGACTACAGGCAAATGCCACCATGCCTGGCCAATTTTTGTATTTTTAGTAGAGATGAGGGTTCACCGTGTTAGCCAGGATGGTCTTGAACTCCTGACCTTGTGATCTGCCTACCTCAGCCTCCCAAAGTGCTGGAATTACAGGCGTGAGCCACAGCGCATGGCCAAGACTAGAATTTAACAAGTGTGCTATAGTTTTGGAAACATTAATTTTCACTCTTCAGTTTTCTGTTTTTATTAAAAGACAAATCATGGTAGGATTGGTTTGCTTTATTATACTTGGCTTAATTATTATATACAGTGCATCAAGAATAATTATTTGCTACATAGGCTTTTTAAATTGGCTTTGATGGAACTTTATTATATAGAAGGAATTTGAGATAAGACGCATTAAAGCCCAGCCCAGCCATGAGTTTGTACCATTAAATACCTGAGTTGGGTGAATTCCTCTCCTCCTGAGGTTCTAAGATAACTTGGGGTTCCTGGGCTGTCAGAAAGTGACATTCTTTATTTACCACAGATCAGAAACCCTGAACAGGGACTGTGTACACAGAATATGAGGCCAGTTTCCAAGGGCTTTCTTGGCTTCATACGTGAAGTTCAATTCCTTAAAGGAGAGCATACCATTCCAGTCAAAGCCTTGGTAAAATAACCAATTTCTTCAATTGTATTCTGTTACAAAAGAAAACAGATTCTTATTGCACTGATACCAACAACTATATTGTTGTAATTTAAGAATACTTAGTTTTCAAATTCTAGAGGAACTAGGCAGAGGAAAACAAACACGCTTTAAATTCTATTTACAGAAGTATATTTTACTTAGTTAAAGGCTGTAGCTAGATTAAGGCAAATTTTCTTGACTCTGAAAAATAAGATAAAGGTTAGCAGTGTTCTAAGCAAAAGGTAGAAATTTGTTTTTGTTTTCTATTGGTTTAGTCCATTTTATTAACCTTTGCTTGCTTGATATTTATAAACATTTTTGCTTTTCATGAATTCTGTTTGCTTTGTTGTTGTTGCTGTTGTGAGTAAGGTTACCGACTTATTTTGTAATTTGGGCGAAGTAACTCTCAAATATAATGCTTTTTAAAAAATCCTAATGCTTGAGTAAAATCAGAAGGTGAGTGCTTAGGTAGAAACCAGTGGAAGCAAAGTTCAGTTGGGTAATACACTTTATGATACGGACAAGTCAAGGCTTATTTGTTCCAAAAGTGCTGGCTTTATTTCTGTAGTCACAGAATAGTGTAAAGGCAAGGCTTACCCAGCTCCTGGCTCCCACGTGAACATTACTCAGTATGCCAGATTTTCTTAAGGTGCACTAGCCACTCAGGACATTTTTACTGGTGGGAACTGAGATTTTCTAGATGCCTAAATTAACTGCTAATGCTGGTTTATCTTTGGGACATGCCCATTGAAACATTGAAACAGTATTATCACTCAACTTGAATCCTAGCTTTTGTTCCCTTATTATCTTGTTAGAGTAATGAATATATTTATACAATGAAGACAACTTTCTTTTGCTTTTTTAGGTTAGAGCTTCAGCATGAGAATTATACTTTGACATAGAAAATCAGGTCTACAAGTGAAATATAATAAAGTATTCTGGAAAGAAGGAGACTCTACCTTATAACCACAAGAGAAAAATACACGGCAGTAAGGCCTGGTTCCTTCTTCTCTCATTGCTTTGTGATTTTTTTCCTCCACCTTTGGGAACTAAAATCTCTTTGCTTAAATGCTGAATTTATAAATTGAAACAGACTCTTGGGTTTTGTTATAAAGGCAAAGTAATAATACTTCTCTATATATTATAGGGTTATATAATATAATAACTTGAATCCATGGTTGGAACTGACTGAACCTACATAGATACTAATCTGAATGACTCATATATAGAAAATGTGCAATATTCTAAGTATAGAAAAATTAAACTGGACAAGTTTTATTTTTAAAATTAGATTAGAAAATGTTACATAACTTGGAACTTTAGTAGTGTATACTTTTGTTTTGTAATATAAATGAAAATAACCTAGATGGCAAACTATTCCATTATCTGGGCAGAAATTATAAATGGAAGATGTACTCCAGAGCTATACGACTGAGGGACATTTCAACTTGAACTCCCCAGTGGCAAAAGTAGTATATAAACTAATGCTAGTGTATATACATTGGGTCCTTATTGCTGCGTCCTATCTCCATTGGTTGGAGTTAGACCTCACCGTCTAAGCTAAACCCAATTGGCCAACAACTTAAAACTTTCCTAAATAGGTAAAGGCAATGGAGAATGAAAGGCAAAGAGGAAGTTGCTTGCAAAAGGACTTAGAAAAGTAATAACATTTCCAAATAAGGAAGGGTCATAGGCTGTGAGCTGGGACATGCCTGAGCATGTCCAGAACAAGTATCTTGGTTAAAGTACAAGGACATAGAATGTAATTACTCTCTTATTAAGATAGGGCTTAACAAAGACTTATTAGCAAAACAACACCAAAAAAAAAAAAAAAAAAACAAAAAACAATAAGGCTTTGAAGGAAGTTAGTCTTTAAAAGAAACTATTATTTCTAACATTTATTACTTATTCTTTAACAAGAAGGGAGACTTTGAAGAGGAACTTTTTACTTTCCACAGACTTTTTGATAGTTCTTGTTATTTAATCTTTTCAAGAACATATATATACTATGTCACACGTTTGGCTTGAAAAAAAATTTTTTTTTTCTTTTGAGATGGAATCTCACTTTGTAACCCAGGCTGAAGTGCAGTGGTTCAGTATCAGCTCACTGAAACCTCTGCCTCTCGGGTTCAAGTGATGCTCCTGTTTCAGCCTTCTGAGTAGCTGGGATTACAGGCGTGTGCCACCATGCCTAGGTCATTTATTGTATTTTTAGTAGTGACGGGGTTTTGCCATGTTGCCCAGGCTGGTCTTGAACCCCTGAGCTCAGGCAGTCTGCCCACTTTGGCCTCCCAGAGTGCTAGGATTACAGGTGTGAGCCACCATGCCCATCCTTGATTTTTAAATATTTTGATAACTGTTGCTATAGACTGAATCATATCCCCCCAAATCCATATGTTGGTGTTCTTACCCCCAGTGTGACTGTATTTGGAGATAGGGCTTTTAAAGGTAATTAAGGGTAAATGAGGTCATAAGAGGCCTTAATCCAATAGGATTGGTGGTTTTCTAAGAAAAGGTTCTCCCCCTCTCCCACCTGTTCCCCTTCTCTGCACTAGCAAGCACTAAAGAAAGGCCATGTGAACACACAGCAAGAAGGTGGCCTTCTGCAAGCCAGAGCCCTCACCAGGAACTAACTCTGTCAGCACCTTGATCTTGAATTTGTAACCTTCAGAAGGATGAGAAAATAAATTTCTGTTGTTTAAGCCACCTAATCTATGGTATTTTGTTATGGCAGCTCAAGCTGACTAATACAACTGCATTTTCGTACAATTGGTTTTGTTCTGAATATGCATTTTTTTTACATATTTAAAATACTGTTCTGAGAAGGGGTTTGTAGGCTTCACCAGACTGCCAAAGGAGTGCATGGCATAGAGGTGGATAAGAACCCTTGGGCTCACTGGGTTTTATGGGTGAGCCTGTGATTTTCCTTGCTTTTCTCTACTTTGGAGGCTGGAAATTAAATCACTCAACTCCCCAGCCTCTCTTGCAGTTAAGAACAGACACATTTGTGAGCTCTGGTCAGTGAGGGATAAGAGGGGACTGATGAGATGTTCTATGGGAGAAATTTCCTTCTGGAATAGAATGAAAAAGCCTTTTGAGCATAGACATTTTTGCGTTTCTTTGCCTGTCTTTCTGTCTGGATCATGATGCAATGTCTAGATGTGGAACAAAAATTTTGCAGTTCTCAAAGTTGCACGTCAAAGATAGCAGTTTTGACAGCAACCTGGAGCTGATGCATTGATCTTGGACTGACCACTTTTAGATGTTTTGTCAATTGAGGAAACTCATCACATTTGGCTAAGCCTCTGTAATTCCATGTCTGTTATTTGAAGCTTAAAGTAATGCTGACTGATAATCCTGGCAAATTAAGACCCATGTCTAGCAGTGTTTTTCAAACTGGGATCCCTGGACACCCAGAATCTATTAATATGTTCTTAAGAATTTGAGAGCTCTGAAAGAATTCTTTCAGTGTTGTGTGCTCATGTTGACAATAATCCAAAATATATACATACAAATAAGAATATATTTGTCTGTTATAAATCCTAAAGTCTCTTAGTCTTTTTTTTTTGAGATGGAGTTTCTCTCTTGTTGCCCAGGCTGGAGTGAAATGGCGCAATCTGGGCTCCACCTCCCGAGTTCAAGCAATTCTCCTGCCTCAGCCACCAGAGTAGCTGGGATTACAGGCATGAGCCACCACGCCCGGCTAATTTTATATTTTTTGTAGAGACAGGGTTTCTCCATGTTGGCCAGGCTGATCTTGAACTCCTGACCTCAGGTGTTGCAACTGCTTTGGCCTCCCAAAGTGCTGGAATTACAGGTGTGAGCCATTGAGTCTGGCCTTTTCTTTTTCTTTTACTTTTTTTTTTTTTTGGAGAGAGTCTTGCTCTGTTGCCCAAACTGGAGTGCAATGGCAGGATCTTGGCTCACTGCAATCCCTGCCCCCTGGGTTCAAGTGATTCTCCCTTCTCAGTCTCCCGAGTAGCTGGGATTACAGGTGTGTGCCACCATGCCCAACTAATTTTTTTTGCATTTTTAGTACATACGGGGTTTCACCACGTTGGCCAGGCTGGTCTCAAACTCCTGACCTCAAGTGATCCACCCGCCTCGACCTCCCAAAGTGTTGGGATTACAGGTGTGAGCGACTGTACCAGCCAGCCTCTTAGTCTTAATAGGTGATAATTTGCACTTACGAGACATTTTTATAGACTAAGACTTTAAGTCCATGTTTTTCAAGCTAGGATCTATTGTAGGGATGTGGACATGCATTTATCGGCATTCTTGAGAAATTATTTTTATTCTAATGATAGGGTCCTTATTTATTGAGTTGTAGAAAAACTGATTCATGACAAAACGCCTGGGAAAAGTTCAGTTTGAGTTCCAAACTAACAACTGAAAAATGAACTTCCAGAAAGCAATCCCATTCATCAATCAAGGACAGCCATGGCAGAGTTAAGAGCGTGGGTTTTGAAGTCCACAGATCTTGACCCATGTGCTGACTTACGAGCACTTTCTGGCTTAGTGACCCTTGACATGTTCTGGAACTTTATGGACCTTCAGCATCTTCATGTGGGATGATAGCTATCTTTACTTTACAGAGTTGTAACAATTAAGTGATGAGTATCAGGTGCTTCACAGAGTATAGTACACACAGACATGCAATAAATGCTGATTACCATTCTGTTTTGCTATCAAACACCTAGTGAAGAATCACATTACAATCGCTTTTTATTATTGGCTAGCCTAAAGTCATGGGACAGAGAAGGTGAATAGCAAAACAGAAAGAAAAGGGGGAAAAGGTAGAAGGCAAGGGGAAAACTGGGGACCCTCTCTTATATTTGTTTTAGAGCTTTATCCTGGTCCTGTCAGTGATCAGATAATTGGAAGGATCAAAATTAGACCAAACTTGGTATTGGGTCAAAATTGAACCAAAGTTTGTGGCAAGAAGACTTGGGCAGAGATATGTGACCAAATCACTTGGAATATACCCAGAGCCCAAGAATATTTATGCCCAATATGAATGCTAACCAGAAGCCCCTTAGCGTAGAAGGTTGTAAGGTTGTTGTTTTTTGCCGCTGACAGCAAATATTGATGTGTTTTTCAACACCAATTCTCCAATTTTCTGACACCAACTGGGTGTTCAACAATTCAATTATATTCTGTCACTAATTCCTGCAGCTATCAGCAGGCTCCACAGGTAAAGGCCTCAGTCTCACAAGATTGCTCCCCAACTTCAGTTGCCAGCTACAATGGGGTGCCCAGACTATCCACACTTCTGCCTAGCTGACTACAGGTTTTGGGGTTCCCATGACCCTTTCCTCAGTTTTGATAATTTGCTAAAACTGCTTACAGAACTCAGGCAGACATTTTACTTAGTTTCCCAGTTTATTATAAAGGCTACAACTCAGAGACAGACAAATGAAAGCAATGCATAGAGCAAGGCATGCCAGGTAGTTGGTGGCACAGAGCTTCCAGGCCCTCTCTAGGCCTGCCACCCTCCCGGGACCTCCGTGTGTTCACTGACCCAGAAACTCATCACCTACCATTCAGGAGGCTTTATAACCCACTTTTAGGCCCCTTCCATTTGTGGGAGGCCAGTGGGTGAGGCTGAGAGTTCCCACCCTCTTTAGTTTTTCTGGTGACCAGAAGCTAGTTAGAACCATTCTAAGTCATTACAGTAACATAAACTCAGGTGTAGTACTAGATATAGTGGAATATGGCTTGTTATGAGTAACACCATACACTCCCCTCACCCAGGAAATTCCCAGGGTTTTAGAAGTTCTGTGCCAGGAATTGAGTACAAAAATCAAATAGATTTGTGTATATCACAGAGAAATTCAAGGTAAGCTGAATGACTGTTTAGTCCATTTGGGCACTGGAACAGAATACTTGAGACTGGGTAATCCCTAAAGAATAGACATTTATTTCTCACAGTTTTGGAAGCCATCTGATGGTGGCCTGATCTCTGCTTACAAGATGGCACCTTGAATGCTGCATTCTGCAGAGGGAGGACACTGTTCTTCACATGGCCAAGGAATTGTTGGGGGTGGGGACCAAACTCACCTTTGTATAACGAGCCCACTCCCACAATAATGCTATTTACTGATTCATGAGGGCAGAGTCCTCTTGGCCTAATCACCACTTACAAGGGCCACCTCTTAATACTATTACAATGGCAGTAAGTTTCCAACACATAGTCTTGGAGGGAACACATTCAAACCATAGCAATGACCAGTTATGAGAAGATTCTTCTGCTATCTTGGACTTAAAAACATGGACATTTATTTATAAAACACACCTGACCAGCACCGAGTCTCCCGTTTGCCAGCAAGATAATCCAATCTGTAGCTCCCTACTTGGCATCAGATTCACCTCGGGATGCACTTGCTGGATGTTGTGTTGGGTTGTGCTCCACTGGGGAGCTGTGGGGTCCTCAATCTGAAGGCTCACGAGCAATGCATAACCATGTTTAGTCAGAAACCCTCTTGGGAATATTTGTATGGAAAGAAAGTTCTAGATGTGTGTTGGCAAGGCAAGGGGTTTCCCAACTTTATTCTTCACTCCATGAGATTCTTGGGCTGCCTGTCCAAGGGTCTTTGTTCCTGAACCACAGGAAGTGATAATGCAAGTTAGAATAAGAACAGCTCTTTGGTTTTTTTCAGGAAAGTGAATCTTTAAGAATAGAGACACGCAGAGATGGAAGGCAGCTAGAATCACAGCAGCCTGAGGTGACAGTATAAGAATTCTCATTCCTGAGAATTTGGGGTTTCCGTGGCTCCCTCCCCTTGGCCTGATTGTTCAGATTGACCATCAATTTCATGAGTTACCTACTGCTGCTCCAGCAAATTTCTTTTTTGCTCCAGTTAGTCTGAGGTTAATGCCTATACCAAATAACCACAATTGATGCGTTTTTCTATTTTACTAAAGCTAATCATTTATATGTTAGTCTTAACATATAAGGTTGTGTATAACATGAGGGCAAGATCTTGTTCATTTTTGTCTCTCCAGGGCCTGCACAATACTTGGTTTGTAGAAGGTACTGAATAGCTCCTAATTGTATTAACAAGTATGTTTTTTTGTTTGACTGATCTTTGGAAAATTTATTTGTCTATTACTTAAGTGGCCATCTCTGTCCTCACCTGTACTTTTCCTTCTGGTGCTACTTGTGATCTGAAATAGCCACAGAAAACCAAATGAGAAGAGTAAGTGTGCTGTGAGAATGGTTTTGAGGGACTCTTATGAGGATTATAGATAGTTAAAGAATTTTATGTTATTTATTCTCACTACCCAGATATCTTTTACTCTAAATTTCTGCCAGCATGCTGGTTTGTTGGGATTTGCAAGACTAGAATTTTCCAGCAGAGCAGAGTGTTGTTAGAACTTGTATCCCAAGCTTCTCTAGAACTGGAAACCTCCTTGGAGTGACCCTTGAAGGCAATGGACTTTTCCCAGGTAGTGGCAATGGGAAATCACTTGTCTGAGAATCACGGAAACAGGTGGGAAGACTTCAATTACAGCATGGGGTCATCTTCTATTCCAGGAAATGTTGGCCATTTTCTAGTTAAACTTGTTCATGCTTTTTAGGTCCTGGCTGTAGTCTTCAGAGATAGTTGAAAATTAGCTGGTCTAAAACATGTTTCTGGCAACCAGTGAGCCATCACATCCGGCCTTTTTTTTGAGATGGTGTCTCCCTCTGTTGCCCAGGCTGGAGTGCAGTGGCACAATCTCAGCTCACTGCAACCTCCGCCTCCCGGGTTCAAGCTAGTCTCCTGGCCCAGTCTCCCAAGTAGCTGGAATTACAGGTGTCCACCGCAACACCCGGCTAATTTTTGTACTTATATTAGAGACAGGGTTTTGCCATATGGGCCAGACTGGTCTCAAATTCCTGACCTCAAGTGACCCGCCTACCTTGGCCTCCCAAAGGGCTGGGATCACAGGTGTGAGCCACTGCGCTCAGCCAGTTACACTTTAAAGATTGAGAAAGTCTTGACTTGTTTCATGCTGCTATAACAAAATACCCTGACATTGGGAAATCTATAAAGAACAGACATTTATCACAGTTCTGGAGGCTGGGGCATCTGGGATCAGGGCACCAGCATCTGATGAGAGCCTTCTTGCTGCGTTCTCATGTGGCAGAAGGCAGAAGGGCAAAAGGGGTAAAACTCTGTCTTCACACCGTCGAAGAGCAGAAGAGAGAGAACCACTTCTGCAAGCCCTTTTTAGAACCACATTCATCCATTCATGAGGGCAGAGCCCTCACGACCTAAGCACCTCCCATTTAGGCTTCACCCATCAACACTGCTGCACTGGGATTGATTTTCCAACTCACGAATTTTGGCAGACACATTCGCACCATAGCAAATGATCATGGAGGCACCATAGCAAATGATCAACACTAGTATGTGCCAGAACTTCCCAAAAGATTTGTTACAAATACAGGTTCTGGGGCCCGCCCCCGATGGATTCCGATTTAGCGGAACCCCAAAACCTGCATCATTCATAAGCACCCCATGTGATTTTGGGTTGTGGTTGTTCACTGGATCACACTGAGAAATGTCATGAGTGTGACTTCACAGACCCAAGATTTGTGCTCAAGACTTTTGTCTTGCAAACCTTTTGTTAGTCTTGGAATATATTCAACAGCAATGGAGAAGGGAAGTGAGGAGATCCACAGGTTCCCTCTCCAGCATTAATAGTCCATGTCAACTAGTAAAGCTTTGCATACTGCCCTTGCACTCTTTGACCTGCTGCTGGTTCTTCCTGATTTCTGAGGACAGATGGAAATCCTGACAAATGTGGGAATGAGGACTGGAAACAGCAGGAAGGAAAATATGCATTCTCGGTCACAACTTGTTTTCCGCAGCCCTTGGCCTTAGTGCTAGCTGTCTTGTTGCCGACGGGATGATAAACCCAACAGGTAGAAATGCTTGCCTGGCTTCTGACAAATTTTCAGCAACATGATAGAGATCAAAAGCTCTTCTCTACATTGATCAAGTGGTGAGTTCAGATTACACGTGGTTGCATTTTAATTCACTAAATTGAAAATTAAATTTTATCTTTTGAAAGATTTGTTCCCTTCAATGAGTCATTCTAAATGTAACCTGAAGGCCAACCGATCCTTTCCTAATTTAGATTACTTAGAAGGTTTAGCTAATGTTGTTAATGTAATTACTTCTTTTGAGGCAGTTTTCTCTCCAGTTCAAGGAGAACTGAAGAAGAATATATCTTTGGTTAATAAGGTGGGGCACAGTGGCTCATGCCTGTAATCCCAGCATTTTGGGAGGTTGAGGTGAGAGGATAGTTTGAGCTCAGAAGATCAAAACCAGCCTGAGCAACATAGTGAATTCTTGTCTCTAGTTAAAAAAAATTTAGCCAGGCATGGTGTTGTGCACCTGTAGTCCCAGCATCTCAGGAGGCTGAGGCAGGAGAATTACTTGAGCTCAGGAGGTTGAGGCTGCAGTGAGCTGTGATCATGCTGCTGCACTCCAGCCTGGGCAACAGAGTGAGACTCTGTGTCAAAAGAAAAAAGAAAAAAAATACCATTTTTTTTTTTAAATCAGGAAGATGTAATGTAAAAGAAACACATGAATAAACTTATTTTAGGAATCAAAGTGACTTCAAGTGGGAAGTCTCTAACCCTACCAGCAATGAGTCATGTGTGCCCTGTTTGTACAGATTATTTCTGCAAGGACATCTAAAATTAAAAACATTACCTGTGAATACAATACGATCCTTTTTCTTTTTTTACAATATGTTGCATATATATTTTAAGTGCTAAGACAAATACAAAGGTATATGCTAAGAAAAGTCAACTTTGCCAATACAAATAATATTTTTTATAGAATGCTAAAGCACAATCTGCAAGTTTACTTCTGTTATTCAGAGGAAGATTTTATATTTAAAAAATATCATTTATTTTTCAAAATCATTCCAGAAAGCAATTCTAGATAACATCTATAACTCTGTCAGGTGACCAACCATTCTGGATTTGCTTAAGGGTAAAGGGTTTCCCAGGATAAGGGCTTTCAGTGGTAAAACAAGGACAGTCCCTGGTAAAATGAGCCAGTTGTTCACTCTACACCCAACTGGGGTGAGAGGGTGGATGGGTGCTAGGCTCCCAATTCTTTTGCTTGTGGGCATCGGTAGCTTTTCCAATGACTCATACCAGGGGCCTGTTGTGGAGAAAACATTGTGTGTAAGACAGACAAGGGCTTGTCCACACTGAGCTTCCAGCTTCCCTTCCACTGGGTGTGTCAGATTCAACACGTAAGCAAATAGGATGATTTCGGGTGCAGATAAATGGTGGGAAGAAAACCAAGCCTGATGATGTGACCAATTAACAGATGGGAGGGTGGGCATTGGTTCAGAGGTGTCCAGAAAATACCCCACTGAGGAGTGGCCTTTGCCACTGTATAACAGGATGGGGACAGCCAGGAAAAGCAGAGCAGGAGAGCCAGCAGGAGCTAGGCCACCCAGGACCCATGGGGCTTGGTGAAGAGTCTGGATTTTATTTTAGATACAACAGGAAACCATTGAGGGCTGCTAAGCAGGAGGGTGGTCTGATGTGGTTTGTGTATTAATATGCAGTGGTGACTGGTTTGCATTCCTCGTATGGCTTAATTGTATGGCTAAGATACACAGACAGTTTGAAGACATACTGTTGTACCTGAGCAAGCTAAGGAATGCGCCACACTCTGAGATTGAATTATCAGTCCTTTATGAAGCCGGTGACTGAGAGGTGGCTAACGCCCAAAATTCGCTTGGGCCCTAAGAAAAAGTTAGGTGGTTTTTTATACTCTAGTATAAAAGGGAGGTGGAACCTGGCTGAAGCAAATTTTTCACAAAAGCAGAGTAAGCAAAAAGTTAAAAGATAAACTAGTACATGAGAAATAAAACAGTACCAGGTGCAAGGGCCAGAGCTGCCATAAAAAGACATACAACTTATAGATATGAGGGTTCTGGGTACTCGACAGCACCTGCAGTCCCAGGCTCTGCTGGTACCACTTAACTCGGCCTCTTACCAACAAATGCATTCCTGGGTGCCCAGGGTCAGCCTGCCCCAGCTACATACTCTAGTTACATACTTAATGGTGGGAAAATAACTAAAATGAAGAAGCTAAGATGGAGTCTGTCTGGCTCAGAAAGCTAACATAAAGCCTGAACAGCTTTTAGCCTGAGAAAGAGTAAGTTTTAGCTGGCAAAAAGCAGGTTATTACAACACAACCTTTCCTGTGACATGCCCACAGGAACCCACAGAAAATGCATGCCCTTAAAAATGAATGATACAGTCTTTGCTATAGGGACACAAAGAAAAGCCTACTCTTCCTAAGAAGATATTTACAGCTCATGAGAACGGAAACCTAAGGGGTGTTTTTTGGATAGTTTGAGAAAATCTTGCACAGAGGCAGGAGATATTAAACTACAGCAATCAACACTGTCATTCTAAAGCCTTATGTAAAACATATTTGGGACGAAATCTTATCTTTTTACCTCCTTATCCTCTGCAATTCTGATAACAGCCACGAGAGGGCTTGCTATTCCTATTGTTTATAAACAGTAGCTTAAGATGGACTTTGCTTTGCTTTTTTGCTGAGGGTTTGGAGGCAGTGGTGTTCTTATTTTATTCTTTATTTTGAGATGGGGTCTCACTCTGTCACCCACGCTGGAGTGCAGTGGTGCGGTCCGGGCTCACTGCAACCGCCACATCCTGGACTTAAGCAATCCTCCCACCTCAGCCTCCTGAGTAGCTAGAACCATGGCCACCATGGCTGGGTAATTTTTTCCATTAAATTTTTTTTTGTTTTTTATAGAGACAGGGCTTCACGGTGTTGCCCAGGCTAGTCTTGAACTCCTGGATTCAAGCAATCCACCCACTTCGGCCACCCAGAGTGCTGGGATTACAGGCTGAGCCACCAGGCCCAGCCTGCAGTGGTGTTCTAAGCGAATATTTAACAATATGCTCTGGAAGGAGTGGAGGAAGCCCTAGTAGCATTGGCCAATTTCTTTGGTGTAAATACTCTTCCAGTGTTAGATTTCAGGATACCAATGGTTTAGTAACAGGCTCACAGGATTTATAATAATTTTACCATGGGGGAAAACAGGTCTCCCTTTGCCAACTCCATCATGTCACTGGTTGTAGGGTGTGGGGAGTGAAATGGTGGCGAGAGATGAAAGTAATCGAATGTTCTCAGGGAACAGTCATGAGTAGGAACAGATAACTAGAAAAGCATTATCCTGAATGTGGGCTCGTCTCATTAGTAACTTTCAAACTAACAAATAAAATATTTTAAAAAATAGCTAACAGGAAGCAGGAAAAGTGGAAAAATAAGAGGATACCTTCCTTTAATCCAGTTTGAAAGATACTCAGAAGAATATTATCTATTCTTCCTGGGAATAAGTACTTATACTACTAAAATCCTTGAATCATGTGCACTTAATATCAATTTCTAATGAGGTAGGACATTGTTTTAACTTGTCATGATTAGACTTATTTTATATTTTGTGTTACTGGCTCAGTAAGCAGTTGAATCTACACAAGAAATTCAGAGAATGGGATATCTACTTATTTTGGTATATTAAATATTTTTGTTTTTCTGTATAAATATGAAGTCTTCAGTATGCTGGATAAGAAGGAAAATATTTCAATTATTTGATTTTCTAATGATTTGACCCTGTAAACCCAGGTATATGTGAAACTTGAAAAATTAAAATTAAAAATTAAGAAACAAATATTGGGTCCAAAGTAAAAAGAAGGTATTAATTTTATTACTCACAAACCAACATACTGAGAAGTGACAAAATCCCCCCCCCCAAAAAAAAAACAAAACCATAATAAAAAAGTCAAAAAACAATAAACATTGGCCTGGATGTGGTGAAATGAGAACACTTACACTGTTGGTGGGAATGGAAATTAGTACAACCACTATGGAAAACAGTGTGGAGATTCCTTAAGGAACTAAAAATAGATCTACCATTCGATCCAGCAATCTCATTACTGGGCATCTAACCAAAGGAAAAGAAGTCATTATATGAAAAAGACACATATACATGCATGGTTATAGCTGCACAATTTGCAATTGCAAATATATGGAACCAACCTTAGTGCCCATCAACCAACCAGTGAATAAATAAAATGTGTTATATCTACATCATGTAATACCACTCAACCATAAAAAGGAATGACATTGTGTCTTTTGCAGTAACTTGGATGGAGCTGGAGGCCATTATTCTATGTGAAATAACTCAGGAATGGAAAATCAAATACCATATGTTCTCACTTACAAGTGGGAGCTAAGCTACGAGGATGCAAAGACATACAGAATGATATAATGGATTTTGAGGACTTGGGAGAGGGAGCTTGGGAGGGTGGAGAGGGATAAAAGGCTACATGTTGGGTACGTTGTACACTGCCTAGGTGATAGGCACACTGAAATCTCAGAATTCACCACTAAAGCACTCATTCGTGTCACCAATAACCACTTCTACTCCCGAAACTATTAAACAAAATAATAATTTAAAAAAGAAAGTAGATCTTATGTGTTCTCACCACATATAATGGTAACCTGTGACGTGATGGATGTGTTAATTAGCTTGATTGTGGTAATCATTTCACAATGTATTAATCAAAACACGACACTGTAGCTGGGCACTGTGGTTCACACCTGTAATCCAAGGACTTTGGGAGGCTGAGGCAGGTGGATCACTTGAGCTCAGGATTTTGAGACCAGCATGGGCAACATGGCAAAACCCTGTCTCTACAAAAAAATACAAAAATTATCCAGATGTGGTGTTGCGCACTGGTAATCACAGCGGGCTGAGGCTAGAGGATCGCTTGAGCCAGAGAGGTCCGGGTTACAACGAGCTGTAATTGCACCACTGAACTCTAGTTTGCGCAATAGAGTGAGACTGTGTCTCAAAGCAAGCGAACAAACAAAAAGGATGTCCCAGTACTCCTGAAATATATACACCTTTTTATCAATTACACCTCAGTAAAGCTGGAAAAAAATAGCCTTTGATAGTAAAAGTCAGTTCATTGTGGCATCTAATGAGTTTGACCCAGTAAAATAGAAGGGTAGAACAAACGAAGATGCTGGAGTGGGTTTAACATGGAATGAATGATCCAGGGCACAGATTTCCAAGGCAGGAGGTGTGGTACCCAGAGCAGCAGCGTCTGGGAAATTGTTGGGCGTGCAGATTCTCAGGACAATCAGAAACTCCAGGGTGGTGCCGGGCAGTGTGTGTCTTTAACAAGCCCTCCTGGTGATTTTAAGAATCAGGCTCCTGGAATTTCTTTTCTTATGAGCTGCAACTTTTATTCTGCCCTTGTCTATACTGGCGTAAGGCCCAGATATTATGTTTTGAAAGGGAGCTGCTGCTTCTATCTATTCTATCTTTTATAAAATTGTATTATGCAATACATTTTAGATGTAAAAGATGCTATTCAAAGTACATATAAAATCAAAAGAAGAATAAAGTCAACACTTATGCCCCTAACAGTTTAGGAACTAGAATGTTACTAGTATCTTAGAACATTCTGTTGCATTTTGAAACAACTTTTTTTTTTTTTTTTAAGGTAGAAGGCATTGGGAAGTGAGTTATTATTTTTATAAAATCTCTCTCTCTCTGGCCGGGCGCGGTGGCTCAAGCCTGTAAACCCAGCACTTTGGGAGGCCGAGGCAGGTGGATCATGAGGTCAAGAGATCGAGACCATCATGGTCAACATGGTGAAACCCCGTCTCTACTAAAACTACAAAAAATTAGCTGGGCATGGTGGCACGTGCCTGTAATCCCAGCTACTCAGGAGGCTGAGGCAGGAGAATTGCCTGAACCCAGGAGGCGGAGGTTGTGGTGAGCCGAGATTGCGCCATTGCACTCCAGCCTGGGTAACAAGAGTGAAACTCCGTCTCAAAAAAAAAAAAAATCTCTCTCTCTCTCTTTTTTTTTTTTTACCACTTCAGAGTCCACACAGTATTAGTTAGACTTAAACTATCTCAAGGTTTAAGCATGGTTTTAATTTAATGCATAACTTCCAGTTTTGTTTTCATTTATAGTGTACTCATCCTCATTAATGTTCTATGTAAGTCAGCCCTTCTTAAAAAATGGTTTGTTTCTGTAAACTTCAGAGTCCACATTATTGGTTACTTTCAAGGTTGAAACATTTTAGTTTTAATTATTCACAGCTTCTGATTTTTGTTGCAATTCATAATGTCCTTGTTAAAATTCTATGGTTTAGCCTTTTGTTTTGGTAAAACTGTCTAGTGTTCAGGAAAAGACTGATTAAACTAGCTATACAGGCATTAAAAGTTAATGCCTTTGTTTCATTTTTACCCACATATCAGTAGTTACCATGGTTACTGAGAAGGGTTCAGGTAGTGCAAACTTGCAGATGTGCTAATATATTTTCCTGGTCCAATCTCTCAGTTGCTACAAAATTACAGTAGCTAGTTTCTAGGGCGAGCATTTTTTTCTATCCTAGGTTAATTTGGGGACCTTGTAATCTCTTATTTCACACCCTTAATTCAACCAACTCCCTTGCACAAAAGGACTGTTAGATACGCAACGAGGTAGACCGTAGTAACCAACCCAGAGAATAATTTACAAGAATGACAACCCTTCTTTCCTGTCTATGTATTTATTTATATTTCATCAATAATCATCTCATTTCATAGGTGAGATAGTACTACATTCTTCAAGTCCTGATATCATTGGGGATGTCTGAATTACTTTGGTTGCAAGCAACAGAAACCAACTGGAGAAGGAGGTGTTTTGTGGAACCTGGGACAAGGATGCAGCTGGAACAAAGGACTTGAATGCTTCAGAACTTTATCTTCTCTTGGTTGTTCCCTGTGATTTTTTTAAATGTGATAAAATTTATATAGCATGAAATTTAGCATTATAACCATTGTCAGCATACAGTTTAGTGGCATTAGGTGCATTCACATTGACCTGCAACCATCATCACTATCCATCTCCAGTACTTAGTCATCTTCCAAAGCTAAGTCTCCTTAGTCATTAAGCAACGACTCCTCATTCCTCCCTTCCCCCAGCTCATTGCAACCACCATTTTACTTTCTGTCTGTATGAATTTCACTACCCCAAGTATCTCATGTATGTGGATTCATTTGTCATTTTGTGCTGGCTCATTTCACTTGGCATAATGTCTTCAAGATTCATCCATGTGGTAGTATGTGTCATAATTTCCTTCTTTTCTTTTCTTTTTAAGAAAGGGGTCTCAGTCTGTCACTCAGGCTGGAGTCCGGTGGTACGATCCCAGCTCACTGCAACCTCCACCTCCCAGATTCAAATGCTCCTCCTACCTCAGCTTCCTGAGTAGCTGGTATTACAGGTGTGCACCACCACGCCCAGGTAATTTTTGTATTTTGGGTAGAGATAGGGTTTCACCACATTGCTCAGGCTGGTGTCAAACTCCTGGGCTCAAGTGATCCGCCCACCATGGCCTCCCAAAATGCTGGGATTACAGGCGTGAGCCACTATGCCCGACCGGCTTCATTTTTAAGACTGAATCATATTCCATTTTATGGATATACCACATGGTCTTCATTTGTTCTTCCATCAATGGGTATGTGAGGTACTTTCATGGTAAATAATGTTACTATAAACATGAATATATAAATATCTCTTAGAGTCCCTGCTTTCAATTCTGTAAATCAAAAATAAAATTCTAAGCCCCCACTCAAATGAATGGTTGCCCTCTTGGCCAAGGGGTTCCCAAAAAAACCTGAAAAACTAGTCCAGGCCATGATCAGAAGAGAAGGTCAGACATGCCTCATTATACCCTTTTCCCTTTGGAATTTAAACACAACTGACTGGTGTTACTGCTGAAAGAGAGATCCTAAGACTGACAGAACAGACTCTTTGTAGCAATAAGATATGAAACTCCAACCTGATTCTGGTATAGCATCACATGACAGATAATAGGCCCTAAAGGAAATCAAAGTATTTTACCCCAAAATATATATTTTTTGACATATTTTGAAATGGCCCTGAAAGGTGTCTTTTGTGGGGGAAATTTGCATTCTGTGAAGAACCTCTTTTCTAAGTCTTTTCCAGAGAGTCTGACACCTTTCAAGGTCCAATAATAAGAGACATTTACTATTTATTCTCTCTGAAGCCTGCTTCCTGGAGGCTTCATTTACATAACAAGTACCTTGGCTTCCACAACTCCCTTTATCTTAAACTTCATGCATTTCTTTATGCTAACTTTACTTCTTTAAGCAAAATTTAACTTTTCAACCAATTGCCAATCAGAAAATCTTTGAATCCATGTATAACCTGGAATCCCCACCTTCCCCCACCCCAGTTTGAGATGTCCAGCATTTCTGGGCTGAACCAATGTATACTTTATATGTATTTATTGATGTCTGTCTTATGTCTTACTAAAATATACCAAATCAAGCTGTAAGCCAACCATCTTGGGCACATGTTCTCAGGACCTCCTGAAAATTGTGTCATGGGCCATGGTCCTTAACCTTGGCAAGAACAAACTTTTAAATTGATTGAGACCCATCTCAGATGCTTTTGGGTTTACAGTTCTTTTGGGTACACTCCCAGGAGTGAAACTGCTAGATCATGTAGTGATTTTATGTTTAATTTTTTTGAGGAAATGCCATGCCATTTTCCACAGTGCCTGCCCTATAGTAGGAAAAGCCACACGACAGACCTCTTGAACGTGAACTGGGAAGGAAGGGGTGATTTATTCAGCCAGGAGCAGCGTGGCATAGTTGCCTAACAGCTGAGCTCACCTAACAAAGAAAGTCCCTGCCCTTTTAAAGACTTACAACTCTAGAAATTACATGAAAGAGTCTTGGACTTCCAACTCTATGTGAAAGGGTCTTAGGCTTACAACTCTAGAAATTACATGTGGAAGAGTCTTGGGCTTACAACTCTATATGAAAGGGTCTTGGGGTTACAATTGTAGAAATTACATGTGAAAGGGTCTTGACCCATGAAGTAGGCATGGGGTGGGGGTTTGGTCCTGTTCTTTACGACCTGTATCTTGTGCTGACCTCCTGTCTCATCTGATGACTTGGCATGCCTTAGCCATCTGGGAATGCAGCCTAGTGGGTCTCAGCCTTATTTTACCCAACCCCCCCAATTCAAGATGAGTTGCTCTGGTTTTTTTCTTTTTTTTTTCTTTTGGAGTTGCTCTGGTTTAAACACCTCTGACAGAACTGCCAGCTAAGTAAGAACGGTGGCTTTTATTCTGAGAATGGAAGCCATTGGAAAGTTCTGAAGAGAGAAGTGAAATCATCTTATTTATAATTTTAAAAGATTATCTGGTTCTTATGTTGTCAAGAGGTTGGAGAGAGGAAAGACTAGAAGCAGGATTCCTAATTAGAAGACTACTAAAATAGGCCAGGAGAGGAGATGGTGGATTAGACCTGAAGTATTGGAGGTAGTAAGAAGTTCCTTTGCCCATGTCTTATTTACCTATTTTATTGTTTTAGTTCAATTTTTTCTTTTTCTTTCTTTCTTTTTTTTTTTTTTTTAGTGACAGGGTCTCAGTCTGTTGCCCAGGCTAGAGTGCAGTGGGGCAATCATGGCTTACTGCAGCCTCGACCTCCCAGGCTCAAGTAATCTTCCTGCTCGGCCTCCCAATTGGCTGGGACCACAAATGTGCACCACGAGCCCTGGCTAATTTTTTTATTTTGTATAGAGACAGTGTCTCCCTATGTTTGCCAGGCTGGTCTCAAACTCCTGTTTTGCTCATGGTTTAACTGTGTTGTTTGTTCTTTTTGCTATTGTTGTTGAGCTATAGGAGTTCCTTATGTATTCTGGATATTAATCCATTACCAGATATGTGATTTTCAAATACTTTTTCCCATTCTGCAAGTTGCAGTTGGCTCGTCACTCTGTTGATCATATTCTTTGATTTAGCATAAAAGTTTTTAATTTTTATGAAGTTCAATTTATTTTTTTTCTTTTGTTGTCTGTGCTTTTGGTGTTCTGGCCAAGAAAGCGTTGTCAAATCCAATGTCATAAAACTTTCCCCCTATGCCTTCTTCTAAGAGTTTCTTAGTTCTACTCGTATGTGTAGGTTTCCAATAGATTTCGAGTGAGTAGAAGGTAGGGGAAAGGTCCAACTTCATTCTTTTGCTTGTGGATATTAAGTATTTCCAACACAATTTGTTGAAAAGACTCTTCTTTTCTTGTAATTCTTGCCTTTTATGAAGACAGGCTTCCTCTGAATCTCGGGTTCACATGATACATAACACAGCTCCTAACGGTATATATTATCCATTCAGTCTATTGGATAGAGACTACCATTCTTTCTTGTTCCTGTTCTAAATGTTGCTATTCTCATGGATCACTTATTTACTTAGTATCCAGAGGGTTGAGGCCGCTTGACTGCTGAAGACTCCTTGCTAAAATCATTGATTCAGCAAATATTTATGAAGCTCTTCCAGGTACCTCACAGTGTTTCAAGGATAGAGATACAGCAGTGACAAAGCAATGTTCTTGCCCCCAGGGAGCTTTCATTTTAATAGTTATGGGAATAGAGAAGAAGAAAGGGTAGCTTCAGAGAGAGGGCTAGAAAGACTATCCAAGAGATGTCCACTACAATAAATAAACAGCTATCTATTTAATATAGCAAATAATAATAAATATAAATAATAACAATAAATATATTTAATAATAATATATTATTTAATACAATATGCCACTTCTATATGTGCCAAGAAACTATTGTATTATGATTATGAATTGCTTTTATTTTTTTATTTTAAAAAATAGAGATGGGGTCTCCTTATGTTGTCCATGCTGGCCTCTTACTCTTAGATTCAAATGATCCTCCTACTTCACTCTCCCAGTCACTGGGATTACAGACGTGCACCACACTGCACCTGGCTTGTGAATTTCTTTTAAAAAGAGCATTTATTTGACAGATAAATTAACCCACATTATTTTTTAGGTTACATAAACACCACTTCCAAATGAGAAGAACAACTTTTATAAGGAAAGATAAAAGATATTTTAAGAAAGGTAAGGCAAAATAATTGGGTACTACAAAGCTATTAACTTCGAGAGAAATTAATTTTAGCTGGACTAAAGTCACAAAGCTGAATGTGCTTCAGTAGTCTTTCCATGATTAGTGGGGCTGCGGAGGGCAGGGAAGAGTAGGAGTACATGCCTGTCTGAGAAAACTTGAGCAGAAAGAAGCCTGGAGACTTGAAAGCAGGCCATGTGTTTGGGGTGCTTGTGTGTAGTGTGCACACATTCTTCTGAGATGTCCTTGAAGGAGCTTCAGGATAGCTTAATAGGTAATCCCAGAGAGCTCTGCTTTTCTTGCAGAAGTGGTGGTGCTCTCATGAGTATAAGGTATTTTGCAGGAATGGTAACATATTAGAGGGTGCAGTCTCATAGATCCAGCATGAGGGCTGAAAGGATGCGCTTCAAATGAAGACCTGTGTGGAAATTTGCTTCCACCGCTGTATGTAACATTAGGAAAGGTATTTAATTTTTCTGAGTCTTAGTTTTCTCATCTGTGCAATGAATGTTAGAATCAGTCTCTTAAATTTTCAGAGAAGTGTTTTTTCCCTTTAACAATGCCATTTATTTTACTCCAAAATATAGAATTGGGCAGAGCTTGGGCCATCTCTATTTCATGCAGTGTCACCAATGTCACCTGGGAAGAATGGCTGGGATGCATGCATTTGGAGGGCCCTGATGCTGGCTGTTGGCTGGTAGCTTGTCTGGGGCTTTGGTTCCTCTCCATGCGGGCCTCCACAGACCTGCTTGGGCTTCTGTATGTCATGGTGGCTAGCTTCTAAGAGCAAGTGTCCCAAGCAAAGGGAAGTTTGTCTGATTCCTCTCATTCTAGGTCATCCTTTCTCTGTTGTCTTCTAATCCTGAAGACACAATCTATACAATTATTTGAGCTCCTAGTCATTTTTTAGCTTTCAGGAACGCATACCTCCCCGTTCTGAGGCCTAAACTGGCATCATCATGTTCTTAGCTTTCTGCTCTGGTTGGTGTCTTTCCTGATTCCCTCAGCCCAATTCTTGCTATTTATCTTTGCCTTGTCCCCAGTGTCAGCTCTCACAAGTCAGATGTTAGTTTGATTCCCTCACTCATGATTCACCCGTGGAACTGATCTGGTTTAATCTATGGCTTGATTCAATGTGCTCTTCCTTCCAGCTAGCACCATTTCTGCTAGATCTCTGCTTCCGTCTTGCATCTCTTGTATAGGTATAGGATTTCATAACAACAAAAAACAGTGGGACACTTACAGTAACAGTAGCAGAAGAGGCAATGGTTTGGAATCCCAGTTCTGGGGTTTACTCATCAATGTGTTGGACAAGCCATTTACCCTCTCTGAATCTCAGTTTTCTTGTTTTAATATGGAGATGACACCAATAACACGTTTGCTGTGCAATTGTGAAGAATAAATGAGATAATTTATCCAAGGAGCATAGTGACAGGTCAGTGCGTGTCAGTGTCCTCCTCCTTGTTCTTTCCTTCTGGCACTTGGAAGACCCAAGTACAGCCTGCTGGGTCTTAGTGCTCAGCTTAATGCGGAATATTGGACTCTTCAATACTCCACATTAAGCTGCTGGGTTGGGACAAAGGTGGAAGGGTTGGAAAGGCTTGGTCAGGACAAAGAGCAGGGATGCAGAAGTGCCACCCTAGCAGAGCAGGTGGGGTGTGGCTTTGGGTCCGATGATCATGTAGGACTTCCAGCCAGGGAAGATGCTGAAGACCCAGGAGTGGATGAGGCTATGACGGCACTGAGGCTGGGCTCCTGAAAAGCAGGACATGGGGCAGAGCCCCTGATTGTGGCTGATGAGGAGCCGGGTTTTTCTTTCATAGCCAGGAGACCTGGAGGATCAGGCCTCATGATTCTCCATGTTGCTTACTAGGATAGGAGTGCATGGCTGGTTCTTCCTTTAGATTATCAGGGACAGAAAATTTGTTAGAACAGATTGTAAGAGTGATTCTGGGTGTGTGGGAAATTTTAAGTTTTCCAGTCTGATGAACTTGAAGGAAGGGGCTGAGGGAGGAAATGGTTTGTAAGACAAAGAGAAACGAAGACAGGGATGGTCCTCAGGGTCAGTTACATCCTTATTTTAAAGACTTAAAATAATTTTTAATACATCTCATGATAAGACGCAGAAAATAAAGGTAAGCAAAAATATAAAATAAATAATACCTGTATTTAAATGTTGTCTTATACCTTCCTATCCTTCCATCTGCATACACACTGCATACACACTATGCAAACATCACACACACACAATGCAACACACACATACACCACACATGTACCGTGCAGCACACACAACACAACACACACACACCACATACGCCACACACCACAACAGCATGCACACACCACACACACACTGCATACACACACCACATATTCCCCACCACAAACATATACCACAACACACCACACACTACACATATACATGCACACTACACACATATACACACCATGCACACACATGCACACACACATTAAATCAAAATGAGAGTATATCAAGCCTAGAATTTTATAAACGGTGTGTTTTCAATTTATACTGAAACTGCACCAAAACTACTGAAAAGTAACAGCTTTATTTATTTGTTTATTTATTTTGAGACTAATCAACTTTCTGTCTCTAAGGATTTGCCTGTTCTGGACAGTTCACATAAATGGAATCATATAAAATATGTGGGGGGCTTGTATTTGGCTTGTTTCACTTAGCATGTTTTCAAGTTTCATCCGTCAGTACTTTTCTTTTATGGCTGACCACTATTCCATTGCGAGGATATACTTTATTTTATCTATTCATCAGTTGATGAATAGATTTGGTTTGATTTTCCTTTTTGGCTACTATAAGTGATTCTATTGCAAACATTGTGGATATGTTTCTGTGTGAACTTATGTTTTCAATTTTCTTGGCTATGTAACAAGGAGGGGTATTGCCGGGTCCTATGGTGACTCCATGTTTAAGTTTTGAGGAATTTTCATGCAGTTGCTTAAAGAAGCAGCACCATTTTACATTCCCACCAGCAATGCGTGAGGATTCCAGCTCCTCCGTATCATGGTCAACACTTCTTATTTGACTTTTTGATTACAGCTATCCTAGTGGGTATGAAGTAGTATCTCATTTTTGTTTTGATTTGCATTTTACTAATTACTCTATGTTCTTTGGAGAAATGTCTATTCTAATCCCTTTCCCATTAAGTTATTTGTGTGTTTCTTTTTTTTTTTTTTTGAGACAAAGTCTCTGTCACCCAGGCTGGAGCGCAGTGGTGGGATCGTAGCTGACTACAGCCTTGAACTACTGGGTTCAAGTGATCCTCCTGCCTTAGCCTCCCAAAAAGTTGGGGCTGAAGGTGCATGCCACCCCCTAATTTTTTAAAAATTACATTTTGGCTGAGTATGGTGGCTCAGGCCTATAATCTTAGCACTTTGGAAGGTCAAAGTGGGAGGATTGCATGAGCCCAGGAGTTGGAGACCAGCCCTGGCAACATAGTGAGTCCCTGTCTCCACAAAAAGTAAAAAAAAATTAGCCAAGCACAGTGGTGTGTGCCTGTAGTCACAGCTAATCAGAAGGCTGAGATGGGAGGATCACTTGAGCCTGGGAGGTCGAGGCTTCAGTGAGCCATGGTCAACCCACTCACTCCAGCCTGGGTGACAGAGCAAGACTCCGTCTCAAAATAAAAATAAAGATAAAAATAAATAAATTTAAAAAATAAAATAATTTTTGTAGAGACAAAGTCTCACTATGTTGCCCAGTCTGGTCTCAAACTCCTGGCTACAAGCAGTCCTCCCATCTCGGCCTCACAAAGCACTGGATGTGAACCACTGCACCTGGGTAAGAGTTCTTTATGTATTCTGGATACTAGACCTTTACAGGATATATGATTTGGAAATATTTTCTTACATTCTACGAGTTCTCTTTTTTACTTTTTTGATAATGTTCTTTGAAATAAAAATGTTTTTAATTTTGTAGACAACCAATTTGTCTTCCCCCCCCCCTTTTGTTGTTTGTACTTTGGGGATCATATCGAAGACACGTTACCCAATCTAATGTCGCAAAGATTAATGCCTATTTTTTTCTTCCTCGAGTTCTATAGGGTTAGGTCCTACATCCAGCTCTTTAATACATTTTGAGTTAATTTTTGTATATGGTATGAGGACACTAACTTCATTCTCTTACATGTGGATATCCAGTTGTCCCAGCACCATTTGTTGCTCTTGCTGCCATTGAATTGTCTTGGTACACCTGGTGAAAGTCAATTGACCATGGATATGAGTTTGTTTCTGGATTCTCAATACTATTTCATCATTTCACTGATCTATATATCTACCCTTATTCTATTATCACACAGTCTTAATTACTGTAACTTTGTAGTAAGTTTTGAAATCAGGAGTGAGTCCTCCAACTTGTTCTTCTTTTTCAAGATTATTTTGACATTCTGAGTTCTTTGCATTTCCATATGAATTTTAGAATCAGCATATCAATTTCTGCAATAAACTCTTTTTGGTGCAGCTGGAGTTTAGGTAGGGATTATGTTGAATCTGAAGACGTATTTGGTAAGTTTTGCCATCTTCACAATATTAAGTATTTCGATCCGTGAACACAGGGTGTCTTCCTACATTTAAGTCTTTAATTTTTATCAATGGTGCTTGGTAGCTTTCAGTGTATAAGTCTTGAATTTCTTTGGTTAAATGCATTCGTAAGTATTTTATTCTTTTGATGTTATTGTAAATGGAATGGTTTTCTTGATGTGATTTTTGTGTCTTCATTTCTTGACTTTTTCAGCTTCTAGGGCCACCCGCATTCCTTGGTTTATGGCCCCTTCCTCCATCCTCAAAACCAGCACTAGCAGATACTTGATCTCACATCCCCTGCTCCTTCTTCCATCCTTGGATTCCTCTCTCTCAGCCAGAAACCTTCGCTTCTGTTAGGACTCAAGAGGATTAAACTCACCTGGACAGTCCAGGAAACTCTCCATATCTTAAAGTCTTCACCCTTCAACACCTTAATTTGCCATGTAAGGTAACATATTTACAGCTTCTGGGGATAGGTGTGGACATCTTTAGGGGGCTGTTATTCAGCTGACTATGGAGAGTAAGGGGGTAGGAGAGGTGCAGGGGAAGTACTCCGAGTCCCTGGATGTTCCGAATCCAGTCCAGCCTAGTACAGGGTGAGAAATCAGTCCAAGACACTAAATTCATTCATTCCCTTTACTGATTGTAAGATGATAGTACAATTAAGCATGGGTGGGAGAACTAAAAGGACTCATGGCTGGGAGAATTAAAAGGACTAAGTCTTAGAAGGCATCTGGCTGGCATGGGTCAGCCAATACACTCTGTGAAGGCTTCCGGTACCTGCAGGATTAACACTAGGGAGAGCTCTGAAAATTACAAACACCAGGCAAACCCAAGTTATTATAGTGAACTTGGACTGGCTTAATTTGTAGGCAAGGATCCTGATTTAGGATTTTCAAAAGAATATTTGTTTTAAAAGCAATTTCATTGCACTTTTCAAATGCAGTAAGTTAAAAAAGATGCAGTGAATAATGTTACTTTAGAAAACTCACTAAAGCTATGTTAAAGTAACGGATTTCAGTTTTTAGAGCCAGTCTGTTACCTCTGCAGGTGGCATTGTTTCAGGAGGTAGAAGCCACATGGAGGCTTGGAGCTGTGCCACATTCTTAATTGGACACCTTGTTGAATGGTAATTGAAAAATGTCTTCACGCCCTGTTGGGTGCCTCCCGGAGGCTCCTCTGTAGTGGGTAGGGATAGCTTTGATGGTGGAGGCACTTGCCAGCAGAATCTCGGCCATGCATTGTCCACGTGGCCAGGTGGTTGCCTCTTCTCTGTGGAGCCAGCTGCTCTTGTCTGTAACCACTCAGCACAAGAGAAGAATGGAAGAGAAAGGAGGTGTTCAGCACCCGGTGCATGGCTGCTGTGATCTCCCTTCCTCCTTCCCCGATTCTTCTCCAGATGGCCTGTTACGGCAATGTGTAGCCACTGACTAGGTGTAGAAATTACATATTTTTTCCCTTGAGATTTAAAAAGGAACACACACGTGCACAGGGACACACTTGCAGACACACATGTATGCACATACACCTGCACACATACATACACATGTACACACATATGCATGTGGACATGCACACACACATGTGTACACACACCTGATCACTCATCCATATGCTCACGCATGCACACTCACGTACACATATGCACGCTTACATGCTCACATTACAGCATTACCAGGTCTCAGCCCCAGAGATTCTTATCTAATTGGTTGGA
Organism: Cebus imitator; assembly: GCF_001604975.1. Lineage (NCBI taxonomy): Eukaryota > Metazoa > Chordata > Mammalia > Primates > Cebidae > Cebus > Cebus imitator. Next base: position 7,990,443 of record NW_016107368.1, read on the forward strand.
GTGGGTCCTGGGTATTATTATTTTTAAAAACTGGGCTGGGTGTGGTGGCTTATGCCTGTAATGACACTTTGGGAGGCCAAGGCAGTTGGATCACAAGGTCAGGAGTTTGAGACCAGCCTGGCCAACATAGTGAAACCCTGTCTATATTAAAAATACAAAAATTAGCCAGGCGTGGTGGTGTGCACCTATAGTCCCAGCTACTCGGGAGGCTGAGGCAGGAGAATTGCTTGAATCCGGGAGGTGGAGGTTGCAGTGATCCAAGATCACACCACTGTACTCCAGCCTGGGCAACAGACCAAGACTTCATCTCTGAAAAAACAAAACAAAACAAAACTGAACGCGCGCGCACACACACACACACACACACACACACACTCCTCAAAACCGTGGACATAAAGTTGTGGTAGTTACTCCGTTATACACAGAACGACAACATTTCACATTGCTCACAGATGCTTTTCAGAATTGATTGACAGGGAAGGCTTCCACCAGTTCTGGAAACCAGAACGTCTGTTTGTTTTCAGTGGTGGTGGCCTCCCAGGAGCCCACCTGACTATGTGCACCACGATTTTTGGTGAATGGAGTTGGTATTGACAGAACTTACTACAGCTTGGACCGCAGCTGGCGGTGCCTGCATGGTCCCTCTCTGTCGCCGTGGCTGCCCTCTGGTGGGCTCACTGGGAAGAACTGCGGGTGGGAGGCAGGTGAGGGATCAGGCTGCCTCAGGCAGGCAGGGACTCTCTGTTGGTGGCCACTACTCCCACCAGGGTGGCTTCTCTGCAAGACCCTCCTCTCTCACTGTAGGGCTCAGGGTGTGACCAGCCCTGGGGGGGGGGTTTGCACCAGCCCTTACGGTTGACAGGTCATATTTTTGCATGATCTCCTTATTAAACTCTCTTCTACTTACTCTAGTGGAGGAGGACTTGTCCACTTTCTGCTGGGACGCTGACTCGAATGAGGGATTGGAGTGAAGTGTGTGGTTGGCTTCGTCTCTGAGGTACACTGTGGGCTGTGTGTCCCAGGGGACTCTGCAGGCAGGCTGAGAGGGACAGGCGCAGCACTGCGCTGGGCTGTGGTAGGGAGTTGGCAGTCAGCGTGATGATCTTGGATGGAAAATTAAAGTAGGTGGGGGCGCGTTCTGAAATACAGGATGGCACTAAAAACACGGTGCAGCCGGAGGAAAAAGCCCAGAACCACTTACATGCACTTAACACCACACACTCACATGCCACACTCAACACGCCACACTCACCACGCCACACTCACCACATATACACACGCTCACACGCGCCACACTCACACACGCCACACTCACACATGCCACACTCATCACATACACATACCACACACGCCACAGTCACACCACACTCACCACATGTACACACATGCCACACTCACATATGCCACACACACCACATACAGCACACACACACACCACATACATACATCACACACAGCACACACACACCACACTCACACATGCCACACACACCACATACATACACCACACACAGCACACACACATGCCACACTCACACATGCCACATACACCACACACAGCACACACTCAGACACGCCACACTCACACAGCACACACACATGACACACCCAGTACACACTCACACACTACACTCACACATGCCACACATACTACATACATATTACCACACACAGCACACACACACCTCACTCATATACCACACATATCACTCACATACCACACACACACCACATACTCACACACGCCACACACACCACATACACACATCACACATACACACACAGCATACACATGCCACACACATCACATACACACACCACACACAGCACACACTCACACATGCCATACTCACACCACAAACACCACATACACTCATCACATACAGCATGCACACACCACATTCACACATGCCACACATACCACACACACTGCAAACACACACCATATACACCATGCATATCACACACTCACACCAGACACACACTGCACACACCACACTCACACGCCACACACACAGCACACACAGCACACACACACCACACACACATGCCACATGCACCACATAAACACAGTGCACACAGCACACACACACCACACTTATACATGCCACTCATATCACACACTCACATGCACCATACTCACACACCAAACACACCACATACACACCACACACAGCACACATACACCACACTCATACACGCCATGCCTATCACACACACACACACCACATACACAGTACATACATCATATGCACTACATGTACCACATACATGACACACACCACACATATCACACACACATACACCACATAAACACACCACACACCCCACGCATACTACACACACACAGAGCACATAAACACAAAGCATACATGCCACACACACCACACTCACACATGCCACACACCAATAAACACATATAACACAGTCACACACGCTCCACACACCACTCAGGCACACCACATACCACATAAACACACAGCACACACTATACACACCACACACACACTCATACCACATACCACATATACATACCACACTCATGAACAACATACATGCCACACCCTACACACACCATGTAAACACACACACACCACACAGTCACACACACCTTACACATGCCACGCACCACACACACTCATACATCACACATCACATAAACACATATACACATTTCATACACACTACACTCACCCCACACTTACATGTGCCATCACACACTACACAAATAAACATACCACACACTCATAAACACACCCTGCACCACCACATACACCCTTACACACGCCACATATGCTCACACACACTACACACACATACTGTACTCACACACCACACACACAAACACACCCCTCACAGACACCACGCATTCACAATACACCACACAAATGACATAAACACACACATTCTCACACACACCACACACACACACACACACACACACACACACAAAACCACACTACAACGGGGTAAGCACATCTAAGCCTAAGACACAGCAATTCAGGAGGTGCCGGGTGGAAACGGGAGGAGGAGATGGATGGAGAGGTCTGAAGTGGGCAGCGACATAAAACTGGAGACTCCTTGCACACATAGATGCTAATTATATTCCACAGCTGAGGAATGCAATTGACTCGCTCTAGTGGAGGCTCAAAGCATGTGTTTTATAAAGGTGTGCTAAGCCACTGTTTTGGGGTAGTTCATCAATTACAAAATACCTATTTGGTTTTCTTAAGAAATACTGCTTCTGATATTTTTATTGCCTTTGTGTTTTGCAGAAGGCTTGGCTTTGGCCAAAGAACCTGGAATTAATTCCTCCACTCTGTGTTATGGTAAAACATGTGTTACCATGGTTTCTTACAACAAAATTTCAATTAGCAGATGGAGCTACTGAGAGGAAAGTCTTATTGGGGTAGAAATTTGGAGGAGAATTAAGGCAAAAATAAACACATTTCAAAGCCCTACCATTTAGAATGATAATGAATTATTGCCAACAGTATGGTGGTGTATCAATCATTGTGTTAAACATTCTTAATTGATATATATCTCACAAAAAATTAGTAAATTCAATACCAGGGTTTAGTTTGCAATATGCTTAATTTTAGTCTATATTTTTAAACTTGGAGAATGTTGGATAGAGGTAGATGAAATACAGGAAGTTATTTAGAATTCACTGTGGATGATCATAGACTATTAAAACATTTTGAAATGTTGAAATGAATCAACAGAGATGTTCTAAATCATCACCAGAATTTAAATTATGCTATCTTTGTAGAGTATTTTAAACATTGGAAAATTATAAGATGGAACTTAAAGTCAGTAGTTTGTTATTACCAACAATTTGTTCTCCCCAAGGGAATATAATATTAGATGAGCACATGGCAGTTTAGAACAGAGACTGCATTTCCCAGCTTCCCTTGCAGCTACACATGGTTGTGTGACTCACATCACAAAGGGGTTCAGAATATTTCAAATTCTTAGAACTGTCCTTAAGATCCAGCAACCTTCATCCTTTGCTGTCTTTTTCATTCATTGCTTCCTTTTGCTTTCCAGCATGTGGTGCTTCTAAAACCTCTAGACTTGATTTATGTGCGAGAGAAATCAACTTCCATCTACAGGAAGTAGAAACTACTGGAGTTTGCCTGTCACTTGCAGAAGAGCCTAATTCTAAGTGTTTCAAATTCTTCCATGAATCCTGTAGGTTTGAGACTTTAAAGGAGCAGCTGGTATACTTGACAAGTTCTCCTGGAAGAAGACATTGAATATTGTGGTTTATAGGGAAACTCAGATGCCTGGTTAGCACATGCTCTGTTCACCCACCATTTCCTGGTACCCACTAGGAATAGGAGGGCATGTGACTATGGACATGAGTCAAAGACTTGTGTAAGTAGAAACTAGCTCATATTTCAGGCAGTTATGTTTGGGGTCAGGATTGGTGAACAAGATGAATCTGTGTCATAATAGATCCATTTGTAAAAGGAATCTCTTGCATTTGATGGAGTCTGTTGACACCGCCTTATTCTGTTACTCAGCAGAAACTTGGTTTTGCTGCAATGCTGCCTCCAGGCTTCAGGCATCCTGAATAACATGTGCGACCCTCCTCCCTGATTGCTCCTTTCCAGTACTCTCTAGCTGATGCGGGTGTGGCCATAAATCTAGTGTGGAAAGCCAGACATCCAGGCATCACCCTCAACCCTGCCTCGACCACAAGTCCTCCCCATTTCACATCAAGACTACCCCGGAGCCACCCTCTTCTCTCCATTTCCAGGTTTCAGCTGAGGTCTAAGGCATCAAGGATGGCTGGTTTAGGCACTCGCCTCCTGCCAGGCTTCTGACACCCTCTCTTGTCCGTCTCTCCTCTATCTCCACAGAGTACACAGTGACCACATCACTCCTTGCTCAAAAAAGCAGGGGCTTCCACTTACCACCAAGGTCCAGATCCTCCAGTGTGCAAGAGGGCTTTTCCTGCCTTGTCCTGCTGGCCTCTCTGGAAACTCCTGCCTCTACTCTCCCTTCCTCTCTGCTGTTCATCCACACTGGCTTTTTTCATCTCTTCCTGTTCCCTATACCCCTCCTGCCGCAGGACCTTAGCACATGCCATTCCTACTTTTAGGAACCCTCCTCCCACCTTCACAGCTTTCAGATCTCAACTCCCACATCACTTCCTCAGGGAGCCTTCCTCATTCTTCCAGAGGGATACAGATTTTCAGGGAGGAGCTGTGTTAGTCTTTCTTCTCATTTTATTCCTGGCTCCTAGCTCTGAGCCAGGCACTTAATTCATGCTCACTAAGATGTTGAAGACATGGAATAACATCAGTTATTAAAATCATCGTTGGCCCCTTCATATTTGCAGTTTCAGGAATCTGGAGAAATGATGTGGCTTAACTATGCAACAGCAGGCTTTAGCTGTACCAAGTTGTTACATTTTGTAGAAACGCAATTTGGTTATCCATTGCCATATATCTATGGGTATATCCACATTCTTGTAATTCAGATTTCCACTTCATATAAGAATTCTACTACACATAAATAGTGAGAAGAGTCATTGGAAATGTGGATTATTATTGAATGCAACTTTAAAAATATTTCCCCCACCCTCATTTTGGTACCACAGAGGTCCCTATAATTGCAAATTCAGTGGTGCTATTGGAAACACAACATATTTGCTGCTCTAGTGAAGGACACCCCCACTGGACCAACCACTTCTGAAGACCAGGGCTCTGCTTCCCTTCTTTGATTTCTGGTGTTAGCATGATGCTGGCTTCACATTTGATAGGTAACAGGGATTCCTTAGACAATGGAATGATTGAAAGAATTGAGCTACAAGCTCAGTCAATCAATCTACTTATCCTATCTGTCAATCAATCATCTATCCATCATCTTTATTGTCTTTCAATAGCTATCTGTTATCTATACCTATCATCTCTATCAGTCATCTCTTTCTATCATCTATCCATCGTCTATCTTCTATCATCTATCTAGCTAACATCCTATCTAAATATCTGTCTTCATCATCATCATCATCTTCAAAATAGATCCCAAAGTGATAGTCTAGCAGAACTAAAGAGAAGATTCCTCGAACCTCCTCTTCAACTGCATTCTTCTCCTGGCTCCACCTCCCTTTCTGGCCACCACCCTTCCTCATATTGCTTCTTTATTTCATGTTATTATCGCAAGTGTCCTCGTAAGCATGGTCTCTGTGTTCTCTCTCCCACTCTCCTGTGCCCCAGTGCAATCTTCCACAGCTGCACTTATCTAGGTTACCGAGAAATGCATACTTCTCTCAATCCAAGGATCCATTCCCCTCCCCCGTCTAACCCAGATGACAGATAGATGATTGATTGACAGATAGATAGGTATGCTCTCCTCCCCACTTTCCCCTTTCCTTTGGGCAACTCCTCCTCTCCCCAAACCCCAGATGTTGGCTTACCCCCCAGATTCAGGATTTGGGGTTTGTTTTCTGTTTACACCCATGTCTCAGTCTATGGATTTAGATACCACATAAATGCTGACGATTCCCAAATTTACATGCTGAGACCTTACATCTTCCTTCCACTCTAGGTTCCTGTACCCATATGTGGTGGGTGAGCAAACCAGACAATCTTCACAAGCTGTCCCTCCCATGCCACCAGCACCCCCAGCAGCCCCAAGTCTCCCCAGGCCACTTCTTAGTTAGCCTTTGCTCATGTCAACATTCTCCCACATTCTAACAGCATTGATTACTTGTGCCTGTTTTTAAATTTTGTACAGTAGAATCATGAAGTGTGTACTGTTTCGTGTGTGCCTTTGGAGGGTCTCACATTGTTGGCTTCAATAAGATGCCCACTGGACTTCAGCAGAATAAAAAGGCTTTCCTGGGATTGAGGGTTACCTGGGACATGGGCCTTCAGTTTTAAAACTGGATCAGTCCTGGGCAAATGACATCGATTGCTCACCTAAGGCTTGAGCTAGTCAACCATGTGCTCAAGTATAAAGGAAAGAAATGCCATTCAAGTCACAGGTAAAATGTTGGAAGTACATTGTAAGCCTATGTGTCTACACTTGTTCTATAGTCAGTCTCAGTTTTTTGAGAATGTGTGTCTGTAGATTGTATTTGCTTTGTATAGATATCAGCATTTCTGGGAAAGAATGATGGATGAAATAATGAGGGCATCTGCTCAGAGACCAGGGCCTGACTGGGAGGGCTGCTTCCAGGCTGTTCCCTGAACTTGGCCTGGGCTGTGGAGGGCTACTACTCTGGATTCCACAGCCAGAGAGCCAGGGAGCTCCGACTGCCCCACCTGCTGTCCCCCACCGCCTTTCCCCCGGGGCTATCAGGGTATTTTAAAAAGGGATTTAACTCGGAACACTTCCCCTTGCCTGAGGCATTTTCTATTCTGGGAAAAAAGATATCTGCTGATGAAATGCACTGTGGGATTCAGACTTTTCTTTAGGAACATACTGTATTGTTTTGCAGACACCTGTCGTATTCTGAAAACAGGAAGAAAATTTAGAATAGGTCTCATCTAGGAGAAGAATAAGGAATGTAATTCAATGGTGTGAATGCTGTAAAGTAGGCTCCAAAGGAAGAAAATTTAAAGCAACATTTAAGAGAGAGGTAACTGGTTGCAGGAAGTGAAAATTAAAGCAAGATTTTTCTCTAATGAAATCTGTCAGAACTAGATATTTTTGATGTTTTTGTTGCTGCATCACAAGGAAGTGATTCGATATATTTTAAAGTACATTCTGAGAGAGTGTGTGGGGTGTGTTAGAATACAGACATTGTGAAATATGTGGAAATTTTGGGAGGGATACACTAGGGTGCAGGTAACTTTGAGAGAGAACCTGGTCCTCCCTCAGAGGTGTGAAGCCTCCGGATTGGAAGAGTTAAGACGTGAACCCAGGAGACATTGATTTACAAAATGGGCCACAATTTGAAATTGCAGTGGGGGTTGGGGCCCCTGTTTGAGGGCAAAGATATGCAGTCAGGCTGCCTGCCTTCAGGTCCCGTGGACCAGCAGAGAGCAAGCTCATGATAGTTTCCAATTCTCCCAGGCAGCCCAGGAGAGGCCAGGCCAGTTTGCAGGAGGGAGGCCAGTGAAGTGTCCCTTCTACTTAGCACCAGGAAAGTCGGGACATTAAAACTGGGTAAAGGAAATGTCCTTTTCCTGGACTATTTCACCTGGTGACAAAGACTCTCCTTGACCAAATGCTAGTCAGGCTCCTCTGAGCCCGCTGCCCAAGTAGTTCTCAACATTTAGACTCCTGTTCTTTGCTGCACTAGCAATAATCCTGTCGAGGGCTTAGCCAGAACATGTCACCCTCGATACCTGCTCATTCTCCATATCCAATGTCGGGTTCCTCATCCTCCACCAGCCCCCAGGTCACGTCTGGTCACACTAGCCTGTCTTCAGCAAGAATCCTATTAGGTCACTTTAGCCAGATTTCCCCATCACCCCTGATGTTCCCTCCTAGTCATTTCCCATCCACCGCCCTCCCCCATCCTGCTCCTTGGCTATGAACTCCCATTTCTCCTTGTTGTATTTGGAGTTATAATTCAGAGCCCAATTTTGCTCTCCAATTGCAAAGTCCCACTGTGGTGGTCCCTGTACCTGCCATGATCGTCCCCTCTGAATAAAGTCTGCTTTCCCATGCGTTAACACATGTCACAAATCACTTTTGTTTTAACCCCTGGCTGAACGTTTAGATGGATCCTGCACTTGGATGCCTTTTCGTGAACCTGGACGTGTCTGGCCTCTGGGAGTAGGAGTGCAAAGCTGGCCGAAGCAGCTCTGAGCACCTCTGTAAGGCCACTGGCCGTGCCTACACTTGTTCCAGTTCACTTGCTGGCTGGGATGTGGTGGGCCCTTTTATTTTTGTCTTGTTTTTAATGTGAGTTTGTGCTTACATTAGGAAATAGTTTCTTCAGCTACTATGCGGTAACATAGCTTGGTAAATTATGTAGGTTTACGAATATGTGTGTGTTACTAAAGATTAGCAGTGAGCCAAACAAGATGAAATAATGGAAGTGGAAGTATCTGATATTAAAAGCTTCAGATAGATTTTTAGGGCTTTGGAAATTGCTTCCTTCTAATAGAGCATTA
>NW_016107368.1:7999604-8033065 GCF_001604975.1 Cebus imitator
TTTTTTTCCGAGATGGACTTTTGCTCTTGTTGCCTGGGCTGGAGTGCAATGGCTCAATCTTGGCTCACTGCAACCTCCTCCTCCCAAGTTCAAGCAATTCTCTTGCCTCAGCCTCCTGAGTAGCTGGGGTTACAGGCATGCACCGCCACGCCCGGCTAATTTTTTATATTTAGTAGAGACGGGGGTTTCACCATGTTGGTCAGGGTGGTCTTGAACTCCTGACTTCAGGTGATCCACCTACCTTGGCCTCCCAAAGTTCTGGGATTACATTCATGAGCCACCGTGCCTATTCATGTGGTGTTGCAGTGACAATATTATCTGTTCCTTACTGGGGAGAGCAGTAAGTCTGTGGAGATAATTTTAGTGTTTATTTTTTTACAATTTGGTACATTCATTTTCATTGCTTAGAAAGTTTACTGACTGGATGAAATATAAGGAAAATAAAAGCAAGTGTGTCCAAAGTGGATCAATGTTATTCCCAGCTTCTACTTTAGACATTCTTTGTCTTGCCTCTTAAGAGAGTAGAGAGGGGGCCTAGTAAGTGGGGGGATCTGAATGCCTTCTGGAGAATTTGGACTTTATCTGATGTCCTTTCATGTGCCATTGTGTGTGTTTAATTTTCTAGTCCTGCTTTACGTGAATTATGTTTACAACTTAATGAGATCTATTTTTAGTGACTTCATCAGAACTTTTATAGCCAATGGTATTGACTTTCAAAGTGCAATTGCCTCTGCAGAATTATAAGTAATGAGAGAAATCTAACATGACTGACTTCATCTTGCTTCTAACCTCACAGGCTAAATTATTTTTTTGCATATTTTAGCACAGAGGCCAGGATAACCATGAGAGGAATTTATAGTTCAACTTAGAGGCAAGGGAAACTGACCTGCCTCCTTGTCAGCAGATTGAGGCCATTCATAAGAGGTGGTTAGAATTACAGTAGGGACTGAACTTTGCTAAAGAATAGGCAGAATTAAACAATGACCTGCCATTGCTGAACTGTTTTTCTATAAGTTGCTCACTGCCCCAGAGTCACGTAACTCAGAGTTGCAAGATTTATAACTTCCCCAACTACTCCTATAGATAACTACAGTGAAACCTAAAGAACTGGTCTTGGAGACGTTTTCTTTTTTTTTCAGATTTAGCAGCTCAGTAAACCGAGAGATGCCACCTCGTCTTGAGAACCTCCCTTCCCCCTTGATGACTAGGCTTCAGGAAGACAGCTTTAGAGGCTCCTGTGATTTCATCTCCGGCCAATCCATTGTTCCGGTGCCCCAGCCCACTGCTTGCCAAAGTACCCTTAAGAAACTCCAGCCTCTGAATCCTCAAGGAGGCGAGTTTGAGAAATGTCTCCCTGTTTTCCTTGCTTGGCTGGCCCTGCGATTATTAAATTCCTTCTTTACTGCAACACCTGCTTTTCTCATGGTGTGTGTGTGTGTGTGTGTGTGTCTGTCTGTCTGTCTGTGTGTGTGTGTTTTTCAGGAAATCAGGCAACAAGAACCTGTTTGGCTGTGACAAAAGTAGGCATTAGGGAAACTACATTTTTATTTTAATAATTTTTATGATTTACCAAGGCATTTTCAGAACCAGCGAATTTGTTTTTTCCCTTCTTCCCTCTCCCTTCCCTTCCTTTCTCAGTTATTGAACACCTAGATGATATAAAACAGATGTGGTATAAAAGGTATAAAACAGATGTGGTTAATTTTGAGTGTCGCCTTGGCTAGGCTATGGTACCCAGATAGGTGGTCAAATGCAAGTCTAAAAGTCACTGCAAAGGTATTTTTTTTTTTTTTTAGCTAGATTAACATTTAATCAGTAGGCTTTGTGTAAAGCACATGGCTCTCCATAATGTGGGCGGGGCTCACCTAATCAGTTGAAGGACTTAAGAGAACAAGACCCAGGGAGAGAGATCCAAGATGGCTGATCACTGGCAGCTCAGGATTGTAGCTCCCAGTGAAAGCGCAGAGAACGAGAGGATGCTGCACTTTCAGACGAATTTTTGTTGCTCATGGACCAGGAGATTCCCAGCAGGGGAGCCCCACAGGTCACCAGCGTGACTCTTGTGGCTGGTGCAGCGGTTTTGCCGGAGCCTTGGCGTGGCGGTTCTTGGTGCAGAGTAAATGGGACTGGGTCCCTTTTTGGTCAACGTTTGGAGCTCCGGGAAGGCAGAGTTGCCTATTCAGCTGATTGAAAAAGGGACCCAAGAAGGAAGCCAGACCGGAGATTCCCGGGCAGAAAAGCACCGCGAATCTTAACGCTGATGTTTTAGCTGGCGCAGTGGGTTGCTCAGATTCTGGCGCTGGGAATCAACAGGCTGGATGTTCACTCAGAGACCTAATTTGAAAGTCGGTAATTACAAAGACGACTGGTGGATAGATTTACAATGATGGGAAGAAACCAGCGGAGAAAGGCTGAGAATACCCAAAATCAGAATGCCTCTCCCTCTACAGGGGATCACAGTTCCTCATCAACAAGGGAACAAGGCCTGATGCAAAACGAGTGTGTTCCATTAACAGATTTAGGCTTCAGAAGGTGGATAATAAGAAACTTCTGTGAGTTAAAAGAACATGTTCTAGACCAATGTAAAGAAACTAAGAACCTTGAAAAAAGGTTTGATGAAATCCTAAAGAGAATAGACAATCTGGAGAGGAATATAAGTGAATTAATGGAACTGAAGAATACAATATGAGAACTCCACAAAGTATGCACAGGTTTTAACACTCAAATTGATCAAGCAGAAGAAAGGATATCAGAGGTTGAAGACCAACTTAATGAAATGAAACGAGAAGACAAGATTAGAGAAGAAAAAGTAAAAAGGAATGAGCGAAGTCTCCAAGAAATATGGGACTATGTGAAAAGACCTAATTTACGTTTGATAGGTGTACCTGAATGTCAGGAAGAGAATGAATCCAAGCTGGAAAATATTCTTCAGGATATTATTCAGGAAAACTTTCCTAACCTAGTAAGGCAGGAAAATACTCAACTTCAGGTAATACAGAGAACACCACAAAGATATTCCTCAAATAGAGCAACCCCAAGACACATAATCGTTAGATTCACTAGGGTTGAAATGAAGGAGAAAATTCTAAGGGCAGCTAAAGAGAAAGATCAGGTTACTCATAAAGGGAAGCCTATCAGACTCACAGCAGATCTCTCAGCAGAGACCCTACACGCTAGAAGAGAGTGGAGGTCAATATTCAATTAGCCTCAAAGAAAAGAATTTTCAACCCAGAATCTCATATCCAGCCAAATTAAGCTTCATAAATGAAGGAAAAATAAATTTTTTCACGAACAAGCACTCAGAGATTTCATCACCACCGGGCCTGCTTTACAAGAGCTTCTGAAAGAAGCACTATACACAGAAAGGAACAACCAGTATCAGTCATCCCAAAAACTTACCAAAAGGTAAAGAGTATCTCCATAATGAAGAATCTATATCAACTAGTGGGCAAAATAGCCAGCTAGCATTAAACAACAATATTAAACTCACAAATATCAATATTAATCCTAAATTAACATGGATAAAATGCCCCAATCAAAGACACAGACAGGCAAATTGAATAAAAAGTCAAAACCCATTGGTTCGCTGTATCCAGATCCATCTCATAAGCAAGGACGCACAGAGACTCAAAACAAAGGGTTGGTGGAAGACTTGCCAATCAAATGGAGAGAAAAAAAAACAAAAAAAAAGGAAAACAGGAGTTGTAACTTTCGTTTCTGACAAAATGGACTTTAATAGTAACAAAGACTAAAAGAAACAAGGAAGGACATTACATAATGGTAAAAGGATCAATGCAACAACAGGAGTCAATGATCATAAATATATATGCACCCAATATAGGAACACCCAGATACATAAGACAAGTTCTTAATGACTTATAAAGAGACTTGGACTCCCGCACAATAATAGCGGGAGACTTTGACACCACATTGTTAATATTTGACGGATCAATGAGATAGAAAATTAACAGGGACATCTATGATTTGAACTCAGACCTGGAACAAGTAAACTCAGTGAATATTTATAGAATTCTTCACCCCAGGTCCACAGAACATACATTTTTCTCAGTATCATATTATACCTATTTTGAAAGTGACCACATAATTGGAAGTAAATCACTCTTCAGCATTTGCATAGCATTTCACAGACTTAAATGAAATATTGGTTGACTGTTTGTTTTTTTCCTCCCTCATTCCTCCCTGTCTCCGCTGTTAAGCACAATTATCAGCATAAAAGAGGTTTATAATACCTATTTTTAGATTGCATTCCAGCCTGGGCAATAGAGCAAGACTCCTGTCCTCTCTCCCTCTTTCTCTTTCTTTTTTCTCTTTTTCATTTTTTTCCTTTCTTTCTCTCTCTTTCTTTCTTTTTCTAAAAAAAAAAAAAAAAAAAAAAAAAAAAAAAAAGAACAAGACCAACCTCCCCCGAGGAGGAATTCTGCTTCGAAACTGGCTTCCTGTTCAAGCAGCAACACAATGTCTCCCTCAGTCTCCAGCTTCCTGGCCTGTCCTGCAGACTTTGGACTTTACATTATAGATTCACAATTCTGAGAGCCAATTCTATAAAATAAATCTCTCTCTCTCTCTACACACACACACAAACACATACACACACACCCTATTTGATCTGTTTCTCTGGAGAATGCTAATACAACAAATGAATTCCATTAAGAAGTATTCTTTGAAAACCTACCTTTTGATGGGAATGATCCTGACCTCTGGGCAAGCTCCTGCAACCAGGGAGCAGACCATCACAGACCAGTGTGCTGGGCACACAGTAGATATATACGTGTGCGGAGTGTCAGGGGAGACCATGGCTAGAAGTGACAATGTTGACTTGATGATAGGATAAGGCTTTTTAGTAAAGGCCTCATCGGTCTGGGTATTGAGTTGATTGATGCTTATGTCCTATAAGAACACCTGTCATGGCCCACACCTGGAGAGACAAAGTGAATGAGGACTGAGGGGGCTCCAAAGGATTGAGAGGTGATTCTGGTAGGCACACAGAGCTTGGTACACAGGTGGGGTAGTCAGTTGGACTGTTGCCTTTGGAATCAACCAAGCCATAAATCTTGACTCTCAGGTGACTGACTGATGGTTTTTGCAAAGGAATTTTTTCTAACTGTATAAATCCAAGGTATTAGGCAGTAGGCAGAGTTCCTGGGAGGCATAGTGAACCATGACCTGCTGCCACACCAGGAACAATGCAGCCAGGGGAATCACCCAGAAGCATCACGAGCCCTGCCCTGGGGGCCACAGTTACAGAGAGCAGACCCTGAACTCGCTCCCAGTCTTACCTTCCTGGACACGCCAGCCTCACCTGCCTTCTTATAAGCACCCCACGCTCTGTACAGGGAAGGCATGACACAGGTGTGGGAAGGCTGCTGGGGGAGCCTGTCCACAGTAGGAGCCATGCCCAGCTGCTCAGAGTCACAGCCCTGCTCCTTTCATCTTGTGATTTCTGCACTCAGTACATGCCCTGCAAATGCCTGCTCAGCACAAGTCCTGATCAAAGGAAGATTTCTTTGGAAAAATAAGTACCTTAAGTTGCACTTGAAAATAGGTTAGAAATGGTGTCACATCGTGCATCCCCAGTGTCCTCTAGCCCAGCAATTGCTGCAGGCTGTTTCAAGGAAAGCTTCTACAGCAAGTGGAAGGGAGACTCTCATTAGAGATGAAACTTCCTGCCAAATACAGCTGAAATACTTGCTATTAAGGCATGGAACACTTTTGTTCCTAATTCTAAGCTATTTTCTTTATCTCCATTGATTATAAGTTCTCATTTTCTTTATAACATAAAATGTTAATACTATGTTATTTTAGTGATTTAGTTATCACTAGAAAACTATTTCTATGAGTGTGTGTGATCTCACCTGTTTTATGTCTAAATGGTTCAGGATTTACTTATTATGTGAAAAGTCCCTTGTCACTGTGATGCCATCATGTCAAAATATAGTTTTGATGTTACAAATTTTGCAACCTCACTGTGGTGGACATCTGCCTGTGGACTTCCCTTCTTGAAATAGATTCCCAGTGCACTCCAGGTGATACAGGTTACGGTGGTCAATCACACGATCCCACCTTCCCTATGCCAACAGCCACCTGTGGCCTCACTTGGCCATGCCCAGCTCTTTTCAGGGATTGGTGTGGTGATTGGGGGAGAGGATTTTGCTCTTCTCTTTGGATGTTGTATATGAGAAACAATATGGGCTGGAGTTGCCCCTGGCCATCTTTGCCCTCAAGTGGAGAGAGCTGGCCTGAGGTGAACATGACAGAAAGGAGAGCAGCCCCCAAACCTGGAGAGGACAGGTCCCGATGACATCGTTTGTATCCCCAAGGCCAGCCACACCCGAACCTAGACTCACGCCTATAAGCCAATGAATCATTTCCAGGTTTTCTTTGCTTAGGCTAGTTTTAAAAAAAGTATTAAAGTCAAAAAAATTTTAAATTGTAGTAAAATGCATATAACATAAAATTTGGCATCTTAACCATTTTTAAGTGTATAATTCAGTGGCATTAAGGACATTCATATTGTTGTGCAACTATCACCACCATCCATCCCCAGAACTCTTTTCATCTTGCAAAACCGAAACACTGCTCCCATTAAACAGCATGTCCCCATTCCTCCTCCTGCAGCCTCTGGCAATCACCATTCTACTTCCATCTCTATGAATGTGATTACTCTAGGTACATTTCATCTAAGTGAAATACACAGTTTTTTTGTGTGTGTGTGATTGATTTATTTCACTTAGTATAGTGTTGTCAAGGCTCACCTTGACATGTTGTAGCATGTGACGGAATTTCCTTCCTTTGAAAGGCTGAATAATATTTCATGGTATGGATGTAACACATTTTGTTTATCCATTCATCTGTCAATGGACAAGGGTGACTTCCACATTTTGGCTATTGTGAATAATGCTGCTATCAACATGGATGTATTATTATTAAACTTTCAAATTTTGAGACAATTATGGATTTGTTACAGTGGGTAGATAGACATGAGCAGGGCAGGAGAGGGCCCCATTACCCAGGAATGTCAGGCAACCGTCAGGTGACAGTCAGGTGGTTGCTAATGTCTCTAAAATAATAATTGGTCTAATTGGTAGCATCCGGTACCAGGGAACAGCTGCCTCCTAGAAGACAGAAAAACACCTAAGGTTGGTTATCAGCAGCTTCCTGATAAGATCTCAGGAGTTGGGTTTGAGTGGGCTCAAGCATGCACAATAGGAGGCAAAATGACAGAGTTTGACTGGTGTATGACCTTCCCTAGGAACTGGACTGATAAGGGAAAACGCCTCAAGTGAGCATGTGCACAACTTCAGCAAACACACTGCGCATGCGCCCCTCCCACATGCTGGCAGGTCACTGCACATGCGGACAGCCCACCCCAAGGGAAGACTTAGGGGAGAGGTGATGCTGGAAGCATGCCGGCGTAGAAGACGCAAGTCAAAGGTGAAACCGTACACTTGAATCTCTCGTCGCCCTCTTGGCCCTCTTCCAAGTGTGCTTTACTTTCATTACTGCTCTAAAAACTTTTTAATAAACATTCATTCCTGCTCTAAAACTTGCCTTGGTCTCTCACTCTGCCTTATGCCTTTTTGTCAAATTCTTTCTTCTAAAGAGGCAAGAGTTGAGGTTGCTGCAGACCCATACGTGTTGCTGCTAACATACTTTGGTGCAGCATGACTTGGATATGTTTCCTAGTGCTAATGGATTCACATTGTAAACAAAAATAAAATCCTGAGCTCCTCTGCCAACCAGATGGACAGTTTCTGGGCCAAGCACCTGAAAAACTAAATTTCAGGCCAGGATGGGAAGGGAGAAGTTAGACACCCTCATTATACCTCCTCACTTTTGGAGTCTAAGCACTATTGACCAGTATTAACATTAAAATAGAGATCATAAGACTGGCAAAACAGACTCCCTGGCAATAAGATACCAAATTCCAACCTGAGTGTGGTATAGCCTCGCATACAGATAACAGGCCCTAAAGCAAATTAAAGTATCTTACCCCAAAATATATTTCTTTGACATATTTTGAGATGGTCCAGCAAAACCATCTGTTGTGGGGGAAATTTGCGTCTGTGGAGAATTTCCTTTCCTTTCGAGGTATTTCCTAGATCTAGGAGAGATTTAACTAAGAATCTGACACCTTTTCAGGTCTGAAAGGAAACATTTACCATGTAAGCTCTCTGAAGCTTGCCACGTAGAGGCTACATCTCCGTAAGAGCTTCATCTACATCTCAGCTTCCACAATGCCCTTTGTCTTAACTTCAAGTATTTATTTATGCCGACTTTACCTCTTAGGCAAAGCTTAACTTTTCAAACATTTGCCAATGAAAAAATCTTTGAATCCACTTATGACCTGGACTCTCCTCTCTGAAATATGTAGGCTGAGGCGGGCGGATCACCTGAGGTCAGGAGTTAGAGACCAGCCTGGCCAACATGGTGAAACCTGTCTCTACTAGATACAAAATCAGCCAGGCATGGTGGAGTATGCCCGTAGTCCCAGCTACTGAGGCTGAGGCAGGAGAGTCGCCTGAATCCGGGAGGCGGAGGTTGTAGTGAGCCGAGATAGTGCCGTTGCACTCCAGCCTGGGCGACAAGAGTGAAACTCTGTCTCAAAAAAACAAAACAAAAATAAACAACAAAAAAATTAAGCTATACCTGACCATTTCTGGCATACTTTCTTAGGGCCTCTTGAGACTGTGCCCCAGACCATGATCATTCATAAAGGCTCTGAATCAGCCCCGTTAAGTATTTTACGGGGTTTGGCTTTTTTTGGTCAACAACACAGAGTTGTAAGAAATAGTACGGAGAGATCCTGTGCACTTTTTACCCAGTTTTTCCTAGTGGTAACATCTTGACAAAATTATAGTAAAATATAGCGGCTAGGGAGACTAATTAAAAAAAAAAGAGAAGATCCACAAAATGAAGTGATTTTTTTTAACAAAAGTAATAAGAAAAATGTTGGCATTGATATTCAGATTTCTTCTATTTTATATGTACTTGTTTGTGTATGTGTGCCTCTGTGTAGTTCTGTTACCAGAAAGGGATCTTGATCCAGACCCCAAAAGAGGGTTCTTGAATCTCTCGCAGGAAGAATTCAGGGCAAGTCTGTAAAGTGAAAGCAAGTTTATTAAAAAAGTAAAGGAATAAAAGAACAATAGCTACTCCATAGGCAGAGCAGCCCCATGGGCATGCTGGTTGCCCATTTTCATGGTTATATCTTGATTATGCTAAATAAGGGTGGATTATTCATGCCCCCCCTTTTTAGACCATAGAGAGTAACTTTCTGATGTTGTCATGGCATGTGTAAGCTGTCATGGCGGGGATGGGGGGGAGTGTAGCAATGAGGATAGCCGGAGATCACTCTCATTGCCATCTTGGTTTTGGTGGGTTTTAGCCAGCTTCTTGACTGCAACCTGTTTTATCAGCAAGGTCTTTATGACTCGTATCTTGGGCTCACCTCCTCTCTCACCCTGTGACTAAGAATGCCTTAGTCACATTATTATTACTCCTTTGAAAGGCTGAATAATATTTCATGGTATGGATGTAACACATTTTGTTTATCCATTCATCTGTCAATGGACGAGGGTCCATTTGAATTCCTCCTGGAATTGCAGCCCAGCAGATCTCAGCCTCATTTTGCCCAGTGCCTATTCAAGATGGAACTGCTCTGGTTTAAATGCCCCTGACGGTTCTACGCAATTTTTGTCACATCTGTAGGTCTGTGCATCCACCACCACGGTGGAGAGATGGAACAGTCCATGCCCACAAGCACCCATGTGTTCTCCTGCCGTGCTCTCCTCTTACTGCCTCCCTCCACCTTCCATAGTGTGGGGCAACCACAAATCTGGTTTCCACTTCTATCATTTTGTCATTTTTGGAAAGTTATTAAATGGAATCACATAATAGGTAATCTTTTGGGATTGACTTTTTAATTTAGCACAATCTCTGGAGATTCATCCACATTGTTGCTTGTGTCAATCATTCATTTCACAAAAATTACTGAGTAGTATTTTGCACTATACCACACATATCACAGTTTATTCACTCACTGAAGGACACTTGGGCTGTTTCCAGATTTCAGCTATTACTAATAAGGCTGCTATAAATATTCGTGTGGAGGTGTCGTGTGAATATAAGTTTTTATTTCTCTGGGATAAATGCCCAAGAGTACAAATTATGGGTCATATGGTATTTTGCAGGTTTGGTTATATAAGAAACTGACAAACTGTTTTCAGGGTGGCTGTACCATTCCATACTCCCAGCAATGTAGGAGTGACCCAGTTTCTCTGTTATTCCCAGTGTTTGGTGTTGTCACTAATTTTTATTCTGATAGATGTATATGTAGTGATATCCCATTGTGATTTAATTTACATTTCCCTAATGACTAATGGCATTAGACTTATTTCCATGTGCTTATCTGCCATCTGTGTGTCCTCTTCTGCGAAATGTCTGTTCACACCTTTTACCCATTTTCTAATTGACTTTTTAAAATTTTCAACTTTTGCAAGTTCTTTGTTTATTCAGAATACTAGTCTTTGGTTAAATACATGGTTTGCAAATATTTTCTCCTGGTCTCTAGCTCATTTTTTTCCCCTCTTAAAATTTCTTTTTGAGTTGTTGTTTTTTTTTTTTGAGACGGAGTTTCACTCTTGTTACCCAGGCTGGAGTGCAATGGCGCGATCTCAGCTCACCGCAACCTCCGCCTCCTGGGGCAATTCTCCTGCCTCAGCCTCCTGAGTAGCTGGGATTACAGGCACGTGCCACCATGCCCAGCTGATTTTTTGTAGTTTTAGTAGAGATGGGGTTTCACCGTGTTGACCAGGATGGTCTCGATCTCTTGACGTCGTGATCCACCCGCCTCGGCCTCCCAAAGTGCTGGGATTACAGGTGTGAGCCACCGCGCCCGGCCTTCTTTTTGAGTTTTAATTTTCTTTGGTAACTTTTCTTTTCTTCCTCAATTTTTCCAAATTCTTTTCTCTACTTCTAGTCTCTCTCTGTTTCTTCCTGTTAAGGTTGGTAGAAGGATAACAGGAATTGGGGAAAGAGGAATACAATAGAGGGTGAAACTGAAATAGTAGATTTGAAAATTAAGATAAAGAAGAATTAAAATTTCTTTCCTTTTTTTCTTTTTAAGATGGAGTCTTGCCCTGTTGCCAGGCTGGAGTGCAGTGGAGCAATCTTGGCTCACTGCAACCTCCACCCCCTGGGTTCAAGTGATTCTCCTGCCTCAGCCTCCTGAGTAGCTGGGAATACAGGTGTGCACCACCATGCCCAGCTAATTTTTGTATTTTTAGTAGAGACGGGGTTTCACCGTATTGGCCAAGATGGTCCTGATCTCTTGACCTCATGATCTGCCCGCCTTGGCCTCCCAAAGTGCTGGGATTATAAGCGTGAGCCACTGCACCCAGTGGAGAAGAATTAAAATTTCTATTCCTGGAAAAAACCTCAGGAACTGGTGACAGTTGATGCCACTTGGGAGAGAGGCTGGTAAATGGAGCATTCTTTTCATGATTGAATCTTCAATTTATTGTGATGTGTTACTTACTTGTAAGCATCTCTATGTCTCTTCTCTGTCTGTCTTAGCAAAAGCAGAATATGACTTCCAAACAAATGTAAAAGAAAAAGAATAGGAAGGAAGGATTACCAATTTAATTGAAAGTAAACAGAAAATTAAAGCAGATTAAATAAATAACCAAATATATCTGCAATCATAAGAAATGAAAATGAATTAAACACATTCAATAAAAGAAATTTCATTTGAAATAAGAAAAAACAATTATGTTCTATGGTTTATGAGAGAGACACCTAAAACATAATAAGCAAGATATGTTGGCAGGGATGTGATACACAAGTTTTTCTGATAGTAGCCAAAAGAAAAATGGTAGAAAAATACAAAATTTGGACAAAGTAGATTCTGTCATTACTTGATGATGAAAGAATAATTTACCAGGATGATACACCAATCTTAAAACTATGTGACCTAATAACTCATCTTCGGGCTCTATAAAGCCCAAATATGCAAAGACAGTGGCAAATTTTAACATCTCTTTCAGATTAATCAGACAAATATTTAGTGAAGGTATAAAATATTTGAAGGGCAAAATTAAAAGCTGGAAGTAAATCACATTCTTATAATCTTGTGCCAAACAAATAAATGCTAACATTTGTTGACAGCTTACCATGTGCTAGTCAGCATTCTAGGTTCTTTACATGATCAACTCATGCTAAATCAGAACATAATGAAGAAACTGAGGCAGAGAGAAGTTGAATAATTAACCCAGGATTACTCAGCTAGTAAGTACAGAGCTGGAGTCCCTACTTATCTGATTTCAACTCTGTACTTACTCGCTGAGTAATCCTGAATTTAGAAACTCTGGATTTAGAAAAATTAGATATTAATGAATCAGCCATTCAACTCAAGAAGCTAGACAAGGAATACAGGAGTAGATCATAATAGTAGAAATAAAGAGGTAATAAATGGGAAAATGTCAAAGAAATTGAAAACTAATTAAAAATAGAGAAGATCAATAAAATTATTTTTTAGCAAAAGTAGTAATAAAGAAAAATACTTGGCTAATAACCAAATCAAGATACAAAAACCAGAAGGGTTTTAAACAATGTTAGTAAAGAGGAGGCATAATTATCGATATAATACAGACAAAAAAAGAGAGATTACAAAGATTAGCTTTGTGTCAATGAATTTAAAAACTTAGATGAAACTGGCAAAGATCCAATGACCAAAACTAACACAAGAAGAAAGAAATAACTTTAATGGTCCTATAATTGGTAAAGAAATGGAGTTTGTGTGAAAAGTCTATCCATGACTTTTACCCTTCACCTTTTTCCCAGGGTCAGATAATTTATGAGTGTGCTTTGTCAACATCGAGGAACATATAATCCCTATTTTACAATAGTTCTGGAGAATACAAAATGAACTATGGTTCCCTAAACCATGGGATTGGTATATAATATTTTTCTTAAAAAGATCTAAAAAGCATAATTGACATACAATATATTGCACATGTCTACAGTGTAGAATCTGATTAATTTTGACATATGAATGTGCCTGTGAAACCACAACTATGATTAATATAATTAACAGATCTATAATTCTCCCTTCAGAGTCTCATTCCTGCTGTTCCTCACCTCTCCCATTCCCAGGCAGCCAATCCTCTGTTTTCTGTCACTGCTTATGAGTTTGCATTTTCTGGAGTTTTATGTAAATGAAACTCTCTTTTTGTCAGGCTTCTTTCACTTTATCTGATTGCTTTCAGATTTATTTATATTGTTAGGGGTATTAATAGTTCATACCTTTTCATCATTGAGCAGTATTACATGGCTAAGCCATAATTTATCAATTCACCTTTTGATTGACATTTGGGTTAGTTCCAGTTTTAGGCTATTACAAATAAAACTGCTATGAACATTCATGTACAAGTCTTAGTATAGCTCTCTTGTGTAATACCCTTCTTTTCTCTTGTGTAAATACCCTTCATTTCTCATGTATAGATAGGAGTAAAATTGCTAGGTCATGTGGTATATGTTTGTTTAACTTTTAAATAAAATGTCTCACTGTTTTTTTAAGTGGCTATACCATTTTGCATTCCCACCAGCAGTGTATGAGAACTCCAGTTTCTCTGCATCCTCATCATCAATTGGTATGGTTACCTTTTTAAATTGTAGATATTCTAACAGGTGTGTAGCAGTATCTCATTGTAGTTTTAATTTGCATTTCCTTAGTGATTAACACTGTTGAACCTCTTATGTGCTCATTTGCCATTTCTATATTTTCCTTGGGTGAAATGTATTCTAATAATATTTTGTTCATTTTTTATTGAGATGTTTGTTTCACACCTGCAAAATCGTGATCAAAATAAAATGATCATAGTTTTATACCTCTAAGTTTTGGGGTATTTTTTTTTTTTTTTTTTTTAGACGGAGTTTCGCTCTTGTTACCCAGGCTGGAGTGCAATGGCGCGATCTTGGCTCACCGCAACCTCCGCCTCCTGGGTTCAGGCAATTCTCCTGCCTCAGCCTCCTGAGTCGCTGGGATTACAGGCACGCGCCACCATGCCCAGCTGATTTTTTGTATTTTTAGTAGAGGCGGGGTTTCACCATGTTGACCAGGATGGTCTCGATCTCTTGACCTCGTGATCCACCCGCCTCGGCCTCCCACAGTGCTGGGATTACAGGCTTGAGCCACCGCGCCCGGCCTAGTTTTGGGGTATTTTTTGATGCTGCAATAACAACCAGAACAGCTTGCCAGACTAGAGGGCGTAAGAGACTACTCTACTATTGGCCAGAGTGCAGGAGCCTGGAGCGCCTGACCACTGGGAGGACAATGGGCCTTCCCCTGGTGAGTCTGTGGGGGGACCACCAAAAACCAGGGACAGAGCAAGAGCAGTCTGGGAGACAGGATGTGTTGTCCACATTCAGGTAGTTGCAGTAGGAGGGATCTCGCAGGGCCACTGCCTAACTGCTTCAAAAGGGCTTGTTTTAGGTTGGCCTGCTGTAACATGTGCCATGGGCTGGGTGGCTTAACCAACAGAAATGTATTTCTCATATTTCTGGAAACTGGAATTCCTCCATTGGGGGCCAGCATTTTGGGGTTCTGGGGAGGGCTCTCATATGGGTTGCAGACTGCCACCTTCTCCTTGTGCCCTCACAAGGCAGAATGCAGATAGGAGAGGCAAGCTGTCTGTGACTCCTATAAGGGTACTGATCCCATTCATGAAGGCTCCACCCTTATGAGCTCATCTAATCCTAAATCCCTCTCAAAGATGCCTGCTCCTGATACCATCACATCATGGGGTAGGGCTTCAACATAGGAATTTGGTCAGCACACAGACATTCTGCTCCTTACAGTGCTTCTGAGAGGAAGAGTTGGCATTTGATGGGAGCCAGTCCCAGAAAGGACTTAGTCATTTTGTAATAGTTTCTGTCAGGTAAAGACCGTTGCCCCATCACCTTTTTCTGACTGAGCCCAGATAAATCAGAAAGACCAGACAGCCAGTGGGGGTGACAGTGACAAGCAAGGAGGAAGCATGACAGCAGGTTCCTCCTGCAGCTCTGCTCAGGGAGAGAAGACGGGGCTACCCAAATGAGACTGTGCTGGTCACTTAAAATGACTGGAAGATTTTTTTTTGACTTGGGAGTGGTCTGCAAGTTTGGGAGACCTGCCCAAGCAGAGGCAATGTTGATGAACAGCCTCTGCTGAGTAAATTTTTAAAGGGATAATGGGAAAGCAAAAACAAAGTTGAGCTTTTGTTACATTATACCAGTTGAGCTCGTTGGATGTGTTTTATAAACATGCACAACACATGCATTTTTAAAGGATCTCTAACATCCAACACGCAAAGGAATATTGAAAAGCATTTACTATCTATTTAGGGCTGGCTGAGTAATGCACAACAGGCAGCCACTGGTTGAAAATAATTTTTCCTCTGGCATTTCTCTATTATTGCTATTTATATGCAGGGCGTCTTTATTTTCATATGATATTGCTCACCTGTAGGAGGCGATACTGGTTGCCTTCTTTCATACTGAGGTAAGGAGATGGAGCGTGCGGGTGTAAGTGAGTCACTAAAGGAAGCCTGGAGAGGATGTCCTTACGGAGGGAACAAGCAAAGATTGCAGGAGTCTTCAGAGGAAATGGGAGGGAAGGCAGGGAGAATGCCGTCCAAGTAGGCTCCTGGGAAAATGGTGTCTTCCCAGGGGGCCTGGACCCCACATGCTGCAGTCAGGTGGAAGCCTGGATCCTAGGTGGCAAAGCTTAGCCATGGGTGGTTAGTCTAGGTGAGGGAGGGCAGTTCTAAGCACCCAGAGCCAGGAATGGGATCCAGAGCTGGTAAGTGGAACAAGTCAGTGCCCCCGAAGCTGAGCTTTGAAACCGCGTTGCACACACTCACTTGATGTGTCCTAACACCATTCCTTTTAAGAAAGCCAGATACTGTCTTGAGAGGATTAAGGTGAAAAAGGCAAAGACAAACAATGGTGGGGACCAGAAATCAAGGAAGAATACAGAAGGGGAAAAAATGTTAGCGGTGTCGATCCTGTCCTCTTCACTCTGGCATCCACTTCCTGCCTTTGGAATTTTGGGAATCTCAAAGGAAAAGATGCTTTTTTTTCCTTCAGCATCCATCCATTTGGTTTTGTGCTGTGTTGCTATTTCCTCCAGAGTTGAATGTTTACATATCAAGTATTCAGGTGTTTAAAATGAATAGAGTTTATGGTACCAGAGATTCCTATGACAACACTGGAATGTTTCAAATAACATAGCTGGTAAACGAGCATGCAAAACTCATGTTTCTGTGGAAGAAAAAGTCTGATGGAGGAATTTGCATTTTCAGTCTCTTGCCTTGTGGGAAATCCAGAGGGAGGACGTCAAGTACGATGATAAAGACGTGAGGTGGATTTTCCCACACTTCACCTGGTGGCAGCCTCCTTCGTCTATAGACACTCTACACTGAAAATTCTGCTTTACCAGATAAGGGATGGGATGTTGTTATCT
Organism: Cebus imitator; assembly: GCF_001604975.1. Classification (NCBI taxonomy): domain Eukaryota; kingdom Metazoa; phylum Chordata; class Mammalia; order Primates; family Cebidae; genus Cebus; species Cebus imitator. The sequence continues at coordinate 8,016,127 of NW_016107368.1, forward strand.
AGGTGCTATACGATCTCAGAAATGCCTCGTTAGGTGTTTTGTTGTGGATACATCATAGAGTGTGCTTACACAAACCTAGATGGTCTAGCCGATTACACACCTAAGGTATATGGTTTGCTCCTGGGCTACAAACCTGTGCAGCATGTGAGTGTACTGAACATTGTAGGCAATTGGAACACAATGCTAGGTATTTGGTTATGTAAACACAGAAAAGGTAGAGTAAAAATTATATATTATAATCTTATGGGACCATGGTCATATAGGCAGTCCTTATTAACCAAGATGTTCTTTTGCAGTGCATGACTGTATTGTAATTTGGGGGAATTTTATTTTATATTTGCAGTTCCTGTAACACAACATATGAACAAATGAAGCAACTATATCAGAGCTGTTAAAAAGGGGCATGAAGTAGAAGAAGCAGTGTGGAATATGAAGTCATTTTTTCCCAGGAGGAACACTGAACAATGGAAGCCCAGGGACAACTTCAGAAGTAGATTCCCTCCCCAGCACCGCCTCTCTTCTCCCTGTTTCATCCTTTAAAAAAGAAAAGGCAGATTTGGACTCATGCCTTGGGAAGCCCTAGCTTGAGCTCTTTGATCGCCGAAAGGTCCTTGCTAGATGATCATTCTTTCTTGGGAGACGCGATAACGAGATGACAGAACAGATTTCGCTGTGTCACAGTTCTATGCTGTGTCAATAACATTTACTTTCCCCGGTGGGGAAGATGAGATCTGTTGTCAGTACCTTTGGTTAGAGTATTTCTGATTTCAGGGGTTTCAGTAGCCAGCGCTGTGGTTTTCGGAGAGAGCAAGCGCACGCCCTTTGGGTTCGGTGAAGTCTCTCGGTGCGCCCCCGTGCGCCCTGGGCGTCTGCCGGCGCCTGCAGCACCCACGTGCGCCCAGCCTCCTCCGCTGCTTTCTCAGCCCGCAGGGTTTACCCTTGGGGAGGATTTGACAGAAATAGTCACGACTCGGTAGATTAACCCTATGCAGATCGGGCTCCGTTTCCATAACCACCCAAGTCAAACCGCTCCTGGAGTGCAGGGTGAGGGTCTAAGTGGCACACGTTCGCCATTAAAATGACAAAGACCCAGGACCGAATCGCTCATGAATCCTATGAGCTTCTCGGTGAAATTAAAATGGATTAAATCCTCTTACTAATGAGAACTCAGAAACGATAATGCTGAAACAATTCATAGCCTGCTTTGCGTGCTGATATGAGTAGTGACAACTCAAGAGATAATGGTGCAGCAATTGGGCGGGAGGGACCCGGGGGGAAGCAGTCAGATCTTCCCATTGCAATATGTCCTTAATTGGCTGCCATGGGTGGTGTGTATTAGCAACCACCAAAAAAAGCAGCACAGACTTAGAAATTGGCTTCCCTTTTTATTGTTGCCTTCTACCAAAATGTAATTAGTGCACTGTAACCAATGTACATTTATACATAAAATATATTGCTGCTATATGCAGGACTAAACAGTTCAAATTTCCTGCAAGCAATTTACCTATTTTTCACTCTCAAGTTTCTTTAAAACATGAGGTTAGTGAAACCATATTTGACAATGATTTAAAAATTGACATGTTTTGTAAATGTATTTTAAAATATATGTGGAATGTCACAGTGTTCACACATAGTGCTACAAACAGCTTTTTGAATGATTCATAATTTCAAAAGACATTTTCATTTTAATCCAGAGGTTACTTTGTTCATTAAGAAAAAAGTGAAAAAGAGAAGGAAAAAAAAAAAGAAAAAAAAATGATACATTAAAATCAGTATGGTTTAATGTGGAGGAATGAAAGGTAGTTAAATAAAAATAAGTACAGCTTACATAAAATGTAACCTGTGTAAATAAATAGGCTATATGAAATCACATGACTTCCCTTGTCTGATCCCTCAATCTATGTTTAAGACTAATCTCTACTGAGTGGAAATTTTATTCTTTCCTCTTTTTATGACTTTTTTTTTTTGCTGATTTAAAATGTTTTCATATTGAAAAAAGTGTCCGAATATGATAATACATCATTTTCTAAAATATGGATAAAAGTATTTTTAATGTATTTAAGTATATTATGGAAAACATTTAATTTTTAAAAATTTAATGGCAAAGTCTAAAACTCTCTCAAAATTAGCTAGTTAGACATGGGAAAGAAGACAAAGCAGAGATATTTGAGGTGAGAATTGAAGGATGGACAACTGTTCAGGGTGGAGGGGGCCAGGACATAGAGAAGCCAGCCTGTGTGCAAGAGCAGAAAAGCAGGATGTAAAATCTGGGTCTCGGATAGCAAAGGGGCCAAGGAGCATCAGACTTGGGTTTCAGAGTGAATCCCGTTTAACTAGCAGGAGACCTTGGCAGGTAACATAGCCTCCCTAAGCCTTACTTACCTCATTCTAAAATGCAGACAACAAAAGTAACTCTTCCACAGATTGTTGTGAGGAGCACAAGAGCATCATTCCCTGAGGCTCATCCAAGGTGCTGCCTGACTCAGTATCGCATTCCTTTTGATTGCTGTGTTACTACTTAGCATGGATGTATTGCATGGATGTACTGCATGGATGTATTGCATGGATGTCTTTCCACACACTGAAAGACACTTTGTTAGTTTCCCCTTTTTGGTTATTGCAAACGAAGCTGCTGTGAACATTTGTGTACAGGTTTCTGCATGGGAATAAGTTTCTTTTCTCTTGGGGTAAATGCCCAAGTGTGCAACTGCAGAGTTACATGGTAAGTCCGTTTTTAGTTTTCAAAGGAAAGGCCAGACTACTTTCCAGACTGGTTGTATCATGTTATATCCACACCACGGAACATTTGAATGATCCAGTTTCTCAGCATCCTCATCAGCATTTGGTATTATCACTATATTTTATTTTAGGAATGTAGTGATAGTTCTTTATGGTTTTAATTACATTTTCCTAATAGCTAAAAAAGTTGAACATCTTTCCATGTGTTTGTCACTTGTATATTCTTTTCAACAGCATGTGTCTTTATATCTTTTGTCCATGTTCTAATTGGACTGTTCACAATTTTTATTTTTTTTATTTTTTATTTTATTTTATTTTTTTTTGAGACGGAGTTTCGCTCTTGTTTCCCAGGCTGGAGTGCAATGGCGCGATCTCGGCTCACCGCAACCTCCGCCTCCCGGGTTCATGCAATTCTCCTGCCTCAGCCTCCTGAGTAGCTGGGATTACAGGCACACGCCACCATGCCCAGCTAATTTTTTGTATTTTTAGTAGAGACGGGATTTCACCGTGTTGACCAGGATGGTCTCGATCTCTTGACCTCGTGATCCACCCGCCTCGGCCTCCCAAAGTGCTGGGATTACAGGCGTGAGCCACCGCGCCCGGCCTTTAATGCCAAGTTTTGAGAGTCCTTTATATATTCCTGATATGAATCCTTTGTCAGATATGAGACTTGCAAATATTTCCCCAATGGTGACTTGTCTTTTCATCTTGTTAACAGAGCCTTTTGCAGAGAAACATTTTTCATTTTGAAGAGGTTCTGGTTTTTTTTTTAACCAATTTTTCCATTCATGCATTGTGGTTTTCTGGTCAAATCTAAGTACTCTTTGTCTAGTTCTAGTCCCAGATTTTCTCCTCTTTTTTTTTCTAGAAGTTTTATAATTTTACACTTTAAGTTAATGATCCAATATGAGTTAATTTTTAAAAATAAGGTATCAGTTATCTGTATTCCTCCCCCCACTCCTTGGGTATTCAATTACCCCAGTATCGTTTTTGAAAAGACTGTCCCTCCACCATTGAATTGCTTTAGCTTTTCTGTACAGACATATTTTGGAATTCTCTATTCTGTTTCATTCAGCTATGCGTCTATCCCTCTAGTAGTACTACACTGTTTTGTAGCTATAGAGTAATCCTGAACATCAGAAAGAGTCATTCTTGCCTCCTTATTTTTCTTTTTAGAGTTATTTTGGCAATTCTAGCACCTTTCCCTTTCCATAGAAATTTTAGAATAAGATTATATACCTTACTGATAAGAATTGTGTTAAGTCTATGGATCAGTTTAGGAAGAATTGACATATTTTCTATGATGAGTCTGCTGATTTGTGAACAACAGTATGTCTCTCCGAATACTTAGGTCTTCTTTTTGTTTTTGAGATGGAGCTTCACTCTTGTTGCCCAGGCTGGAGTGCAATGGCACAATCTCAGCTCATTACAACCTCCGCCTCTTGGGTTTAAGCAAGTCTCTGCCTCAGCCTCCCAAGTAGCTGGGATTACAGGCATGCGTCACAATGCTCAGTGAATTTTGTATTTTTTAGTAGAGACAAGGATTCGCCATGTTGATCAGGCTGGTCACAAAGTCCTGATCACATTTTCCTAATAGCTAATCTCAGGTGATCCACCTGCCTTGTTCTCCCTAAGTGCTGGGATCACAGGCGTGAGTCATCATGCTCGGCTCCAAATACTTCGGTCTTCTTTGATTTCTTTCACTAGGATTTTAAATTTTTTTAATCATAAATCTATGAGTAAAAAATGCAAGTGACTTTTGTGTGTCACATAGGTCTTATATCCTGTGATATTAAGGATTTATTAATTTAAGAAGTTTTTTTTGCAAATTCTTTAGGATTTTCTAGGTAGACAATTATGTCATTTGAAAATTGGAATCATGTTATTTCTTCCTTTCCAATCTGATTGCATTTTATTTATTTTTCTTGCCTGATTGCAATGGCTAGAACTTCCAATGCTCTGTTGAATAAGAGTGGTGAGAGTAGATATCCTTGTCTTATTACTGACCTCTTTCAATGTTAAGTGTGATATTAGTTGTAGATTTTGTATGAGAAAGTTTTATTTTGTTTTTATTTTGTTTCTGATGAGCTGAGAGTTTTTAATTATGAATGAATGTTGGAGATTTCCAAATGTTTTAGTTGCATTCATTGATATAAACATATGTTTTTCTTTTGTAGCCTCTTAACATGGTAAATTAGATTGGTTTTCATTGGCAGATTTTATTGATATTAAACTAGCCTTTTTATGCATTGTTGGATCCAATTTGGGTTGGATCCCAAACAAGGGATTTTAATTCATGGAATATTAATGAGATGCATGAGAGATACTGGTTTTCTTTTTCTATGATGTTTTTGTCGGGGTTTGACTAAAACCCAGTATTACCCTAATGGTAATTTATTTCTTCCTTTTCAATCTGATTGCCTTTTATTTATTTTTCTGGTCTGACCGTAATGGCTAGAACTTCCAATGTTCTGTCGAATAAGAGTGGTGAGAGTAGATATTCTTGTCTTATTACTGACCTCAGTCTTTCAATGATAAGTGTGATATTAGTTGTAGATGCAGTATACCTAATGGGTAATACTGGCCTCATAAAATGAGTTGAGAACTATACCTTCCTCTTCTATTTTCTGAAAGAGAGTGTATAGAGTTGGCATTCATTCTTTAAATGTTGGTAAATTACTCCAGTAAAACATCTGACTTTGAGATTTCTTCTGTGGGAGCTCTTAAACTACAAATTAAATTTCTAGTGGTTGTAGGACTACTTAGGTAATGACGTCATCTTGGCTGGGTTTTAGTGTTATTTTGTGGTTTTTGAGGAATTGGTACATTTCTTCTAAATTGTTGGCTATATGATGTAAAGTTGTTCATAGTAATATTCCCTTATTTTTCTTTTAATGACGATAAGATCTGTTGTGATAGCCTCCATTTCATTTCTGATATTGGTGATTTATATTTTCTCTTTTTTATTTTTGTCATTTGCTAGAGGTATATCAATTTGATTGATTGTTTTCAAAGAACCAGCTATTTGTTTTGTTGATTTCCTCTATTGCTATCCTATTTTTAATTTCATTGATTTTTGTCTGTTCACTTTGATTTCTCCCTTCTGCTTTCCTTAGATTTGTTTTGCTCTTCTTTTTCTAGTTCCTTGAGGTAGAAACACAGATATCTGATTTGAGATCTTTCTTATTTTCTAATAAAACTATTTAGCCGTGTGAATTTAACTCTTGACACTATGTTTAGTTGCATCCCACAAATGGTGGTAGGTTGTATTTTCTTTCTCATTTGATTTTGTTTATGTGTTTTTCTTTTTACCTATATCTGTTGCTTCCAGGTTGCAGATTTTTTCAAGGCCCATTCTGAGATATACAAGAGTTGAAAAGAGAACCCAGGGAGCTCACTGTATTGTCATTCCTCAAGTCCTGACGTCCACAGTCAACTGCTTTCTTTATTCCTGCTTTCAAATTCCCTTTATCATTAGGTGCTAAGTTATTTCCAGGGTTTTTAGTTATGTTTATGGGGGAGGAGCAGGGAAAACTGAGTCTACAATATCTTCTTCTGAAGCCAGAAGTCTGCAACTGACATTTTAAAAGCCTAGATTATTAATTTTGATAATACATGTCCAATCGAGCTCAGGGTTTTGTTTTGTTTTGTTTTCCAAGGAAAAAAGATCATTGCAAAATAGCAGATTTCTCTGAATGGTTTGCAGAGTTTAGTTCTAGGCTCAAGGTAGGCCAGAGGTCCAGGTAGGCGGGATGCCCGGAGCTGCCGGGAAATTCCTCTGGGTGGGATGCATGGCCTGATTCTGGTGCTCCACTGTTTCCTGACATCCGATGAAAAGCAGTAGAAAGGCTTTTTCCCCTTTCAAGAAAAAGAGGCAGTGGTGCATACACACATACTCCTCACTCGTAGGTATTTTATTTTTGAACTTTTCCCTCTATTATTAGCAGTTTTTGATTTTTATGACAACAGCCTACATACTGAGAGGTCAAATTTCAGTAACTTTCATTAGTTAGGAAGGCGGAGAACAAAACTAATTGAACTTGTACCCTGTGAGAAGCTCTGGGCCAGTTTAAATCAATCAGTATAAATCAGGAGGAGGTTCACTGCACGGACGGAGAGAAAGCGAGCTCCTACGTTAACAAGAACGGGTCATCAGCAGACTTAGAACAAAGCTGGCTGGTTGGCAGGTTTTAGAGAGGAGCAAAGGCAAGTGGCAGGAGCTGCCTGGCGGGAGGAAAAAGGGTCACATTTTCATGACCACAGGAGTGGTGAGAGCGAGTCTAGGGCTGGACAGAGCAAACACTTGCTAGGTTTCCTGGGCAACAGGCCCCTCCCTTCCGGCTGTCTATTGGGCTCTGAAAGGCTACAGGCAGATAAAGCTACATGGTGATAGAAGAGCATGCCTGGGTCAGCCAGCTCCTCAGAAAGGGGCCTGGGAGGCAGCATTTCAGGAAGGCACCCATGCAGGAGGACTTGGGGAGATAGAGGACAGGGAGGCTGGGGGTCCACTGGGTCCTGCATGCCTGCTGAAGCTCCTTTGGCTCAGGTGTGTTGATGTACCAGATTGGGAGTTTTGTGAAGCCACTTTGCCTGGCTTAGCAGGGCTGAGAACTGAAAGCCACCCTTGCCATTTTCATTTGCTGAAGAAGAGTGAGCCAAGACAGGACACCTGCACATGGCTGCCCAGCCAGCCAGTGGCAGAACACGGCGTCTTCCGGAATGTGTGGGGCTGCTCCCCTCTGGAAAATGGTGACCCAGGAAGAGAAACAGACAAAGAGAGAAATCATAGCCTAAATCCTGAGCACATTTGCATTCCACTCTGTAGGGGTGACCCTGAATCCTTGATTCCGAGCATTTTTCCTGCTGCAGAGAAGTCCAGCTTGGGCAGTTGAGGGCTGTCTCAGATTGCATGGATTAAAAACCAGGGAGGAGGCCAGGGCTGCAGGAAGCAGGGGTCCAGGAGGGATTCCTCCAAGGGGAGGTTAGAAACATCACTGCATAACAATGTCTGTGTATAAATTATAAAGTACTGTGATGTCAGAGAACATGGAAAGTGCTCTGGATGCTGTTACAGAAGATGGTTGGCTCTTTAATATATTTAAGAGAGATTCGCATCCTCAAAGATAGATACAAAAGTGGAACCCAGTATTCATGCTTCATACCTTTTCTCCCATTATGTGGCCTTTTGGGGTAAATGAATAAAATGCGTCCATTTCCTCTGCTGACAAGCTGACAAATCAATGATGAATTCATAGCAGAAATGTCCCTGGAACCATCAAAAATGCCATGTGTTTAGTCAGTGTGAGAATGTGGACTCTACTCATCAAGGCGGCTGTCCTGGAGAGGGCCGGAAGAGCAAAATGGCCCAGAGTCACGTGGTTTTTTGGAGGGTGGGAGAGTCCCTCTTTGCCATCCTGGAATAGTCCTGCTCAGACCGTGTGGTTTATGTGACACTGGCCCACGCTTGACCAAGCAGATGCCTGTCCTTTGGCCACAATGATGGGCTCAAGGTCTGGCCTGTCACTCACACCAGACAAATCATCATTTTTTTCCCCTGGGAGTTTAGCTCAGAAAATCCCTCACTCTTTCTGGATGGTGATGACCAAAAGAATTCCAAGAGTCAGGAACCAAAGGGGAATCTTGCTTCCACATGGGGAGGGAGGACCTACCTGAGAATGAGGCCAGCAGGGAGGGAGAGACAGAGGAGAGAGACAGAGGAGTGATGACATCACTTGAACACCTGGATCCTGCTGTGCCTGATGCTAGATACACTCTCTTTGGATTTCCCAGCCACACAAGCCAACACATTTCCCTTTTTAAAAAAGCTTATTTGAATTGGGTGTCTGTCACTTATAAATGAATGAGTCCTGATGAATACTGTTAGTGTAAAATGTAACTGTTGTACCAGAGTGGTCTGGTATTCTCAGCTGGGTTGCCCCTAAATGGATTCCATTGTTAGACTAAACACACAAACCTTTCATGGAGGCCTCATAAGATTCTTAATAGCTGCTTAGTTGGCTAACTAGAGTCAAGATGGCTCTGATCACCAGCTAGCAGCAAGAGGGCTACTGCCTTAAGCCTAAATAGCGGGGTGCAGTGCACTGAATTGTGTTCCCCACAATTCATATTTTGAAGCCCTCACCTCCAACATGATGGTGTTTGGAGGTGGAGCCTTCAGGAGGTAACTATATCTAGATGAAGTCTAAGGGTAGAATCTCCATGATGGGATGAGTGTCCTCACAAGAAGAGACAGGTCTCTTTCCTTCCACTACATCAAGAAGGTGGCCACCTGTAAGCCAGGGAGAGAGCCCTCACCAGAACCTGACTAGGCTGGCACCCTGATCTTAGACTTCCAGCCTCCAGGATGGTGAGAAATAAATGTCTGTTGTTCATGCCCCACAGCCTGTGGTGTTTTGTTAAAGAAGCCTGAGAAGACTGAGACAAGGAACTTAGAGAAGTCCCAGGAGTGGGAACTGGCCTGCTCTTAATGTCCTAAGTCCTTTGCTTGGGAAGTGTAGCCCCACATTTCAGAGGGGAGGCTTCCTTCCGATGGAATATGACTTTAGCACAGTGGTATGAGCCATTCCTTGGTAAGCTTCACCTACCAACCATTCCCTTCCCCTGTCTTCTTTGTGTTTTTCTTCCTGAAGACAGAGGGGGGAGGAGGCAGGAGCCAGCAGCATCAAGAGGCACTCAGAACACTGTGGAAGGAGGGAGGGAAAGAACTGGACTAGTGGAGAACAGCCGGTGACTTCTATCAAATGACAGGGCCCCTAGGTTCTCCAGAGACAAGAACCTCTGCCTTCCTACGCTGGAGGAACTCACCGAAACTTCCTGTGTCTATAGCATACATTTGGGCTGTGAATTGCCCTGGGAACAATCCGTGTTCAGGGCTGACTTGGGGATCTTTCATGTTCTCCATGGAGACGTCCCTCCACTTGAGATAGAGAATCACTGTGTACCCCGTTTGCTTGGGCTAGAGAAGAGACCAACAACCTTTTTTTTGTGAAAAGGCAGATGGTAATATTTCAGTCTTGGCAGGCCATACAGTGCTGTCAAAACCACTCAGCTCTGCTGCTGCAGTGTGGACAGTATGCAGACAGAATGTGAACACGTGGGTGAGGCTCTGTGCCCAGCTGGCTTTATTTATTAATCTGATTTTCATATAATTTCCATGTGTCATTAAATGGTATTCTTTTGATATTTTTGTCAACCATTTAAAAAGGTAGGAACCACTGTGTGACGGCTTCTCTTAGTTTTGGTCATTTCCTTCAAGTTGCTTCTTTCTGTTGGTCTCTCGATTTTTCTTTATAAAGGGACTTGCCCTATGTGCACATGGTCGCTGCTCACTTTGTGGGGAAGGGCATTGCAGAGGCGATTGGGAGCTCTGGATCTTGCTCTGGGCCTGTCACTTGCGTATTTTGCCATGTGGGGATTTAGGGGGCCTTCACAGGGGAATCCCCAAGGTCAGCACCCTTTGGTTTCCTCTTGGGTTGGACAGAGTGTACACAAGGTTAGTTTTCTGCCAGAGGGTCCCAGCCTGGCTTCCAGTTTCTTCAAAGTGGAAGAAGAAAGCTGGCAAGTTCCCCACAGTTACGATGCAAGCGTTCCTTAGACCCCCGTTTTCCCTAAGGCTCTCCCCACCCTCAACCATGCCTGGCACACACCAGCCCAGAAGCCTCCAGAGAAACATCCTTCAGTCTTGCGCTGGGTTGGGGAGAAGGACAGCTGGGATCTAGTGGGTCCGGCCTGCCAAGCCATCTTCCTCTTCAGGCCACCTGTTTCTTCACTTCCAGAGGTCTCTGGGGCCTCCAGTTTCTGAGCCTGCTGGGTGCTCCATAGTGAAACTCAGGCTGCTGCTCAGCTCTGCACAACCTGCTTAGAATCCAGCTCTCCTGTGCCTGCAAAACTAGATGCTTGCCAATGCCCCTAGTTTTCTTGCTGTGGTCTCTCTCCCATTCTCTTTTTTTCTTGTAGATTTGTGCCTTAAAAAATCTATTTATTATTGCTTTAGCGTAGTCTTGGAAGGGGATGGAATTAAAGGAATATGTTTAATCTACCATCTTTCCCTCAAAATTCCAGTGAGTTTTATTGAAATACTCCATGTGCAAAATGATTATAATTAACACATGACTATAAAGTAATGAAACTGATATAGCTTATGAAATATGTTTTTACTTTATAAGCATATATGACTTAAAAAGATTTTTGAAAGTGACTATTGTGTGATGGTGTTAATGATCTATTTACCATCTATTTCCTCATCTTGTTTATCCCCAGCACTCACCATCTGAGTTAGGATTGTGCAACCAGCGTGCTGAATTTTGCAGACTCCCTTGTGCCGGAGGTGGCTACCTGGTATAGTTCTGGTCCTTGAGACATAAACCTGCTGTGGGTTTCTGGGAAAATTTTGCTAGCCTTTCTTCCTTGTTGCTTCCTTCTCCTTTCTGAATGGAATGTGGAAGTGATGGCTGGAGCTGCAGCAGCCATCTTTCACCCTTGACTTGAGAAAAAGGCCAAGATAATACATACTCTTCTGCTTCTAGACCTACTGATTTAGTGCTAGGACTACTTGACTCCGGATAGCTTTTTGTATAACTAAAACATAACTCCTAATTAGTGTATGCCTTGGTTTTGCTAGGTTTTCTCTTACAGCTCCAAATAAATTCCTCAGTAATATTTTTGGTGAACACAAGACAATATGGAAGTCTTCTTTAGAGACTGACTGAACTCTAGTTGCCTGCCGGCTGCTGCCATTGTCTGTTTTTCTGAAGTCAGCTGCTCTCTAGACCCTAGCATCAATGTAAGGAACACAAAATGATGCTTTGTAGCTTTCAGAGTCTTCAGTAGCCTAGAGAAACATACAGGACAATGTTTTCCCCAGGGAAAACAAAGGGTGTCATGATGACAATCTGCAGGGCTCCTTTCTGTCCTCAGGGAGATGTTGATGTCTGGGAATGCAGTGGCCTGACAGGAACAGGTGAACTGGGTTTCTGAAGCTGATGCAACTGGCTATGATATGGTACTCCAGTGAGTGGGAAAGACGGTGCCTACAGGAGAGCCTTTCTGTTCTGCAAGTTACAACGTAACTCTCCTGAAAGGGCAGTGGTCTTACACTGGAAGCAAGTCATTACAATGGCACATCTTCATCTTAATTTTAGGATAAAACGGGGAATAAGAGCAAAATAAAGCTGATGTATAGAGCTTAAAGACAAGGGAAACTCTAGATTGTGTCTTGAATGGCATTCATATTTACAATAATTTCCAATGTCATCTACTGTACACATCAGAAGAATTAATTATGATGATGGCTGGAGGAAATCATTCATCACAATAACATTTAATTATGCTGGAATTTTTGTTTATTAAGGCAAGGGTGTTTGAAATACATTTAAGAAAGTTTTTCATGAGAAAGAATTGTAAAAAGTTTTATAGTTTTATTGCATGGCTCTGCAAATGATTGAGTAAGACATCCAGATGTGGTGCTGTCATGACAAAGCACCACAGACATTTATTCTCTGGGCTGGAAGTCTCAGATAAAGGTGTCAGCAGGGATGGCCTCTTCCAAGGCCTCACTCCCTGGCTTGTAGATGGCATCTTCCCTTGTGTCCTTACTTGGTCATCCCTCTGTGGGTGTCTGTGTCCTCATCTCCTCTTCTTATGAGGACATGGGTCATACTGGAGCAGGGCCCATCCTAATGGCCTCATTTTACCAGAATCACCTCTTTAAAGGCTCTGACTCCAAATACAGCCACATTCTGAGGTATTGGGGTTGATGCTGGTGTGGGGTAGGGTGGAGTGTGTGTGTGTGTGTGTGTGTGTTTGCATGTTGTGAGCAGGTATGTGGTGGGTGGTGTGTGTCTGTGGCATGTATGATGTGAGTGTGGTATGTAGAGTCTCTACGTGTGTGTGTATTTGTGTGTCTGCATGACATGGAGTCATGCACATGGCCTGAACACATCATCCCTGGACACAGAAGGTGGACATGTTCCTGGGCTATCTCTCTCTAGGGAAGGAAGGGCACACTGACTGAACATGGAGAAGGTGAATAACAATGGGTGAGTTTCTTACCTTGGGTTATGTGGCGTGCATTGTGGTAGAGATGGGGTCCTATAGCATTGTGCTTCCTCAGGATGAGTCAGGCCTCGGGAGCTGGTAGGTTCCCCAAGAGCCAATCTTCACATTTTGGAGTGGAGTTATAAGGAGGGTGGTCGCTTGGGGTGCTTGGGGTTGGGGTGTCCCCTGGAGTCACCGACTCAGTGAGTCAGAGCCAGCAAGTTCACCTCTTGGCATCCCCTTACCTGTCCCTCATCAGGAAGTTTTCATGGCCTCTCCATAAGCCACTGGATGGGGTGATAGTTGCCTTTGGGTTTATGAGAATGTTGTGGGGCAGGCGTGTGAAGGGCTTGGCAGACCACCTGCCATGTGATCACGCTTGGCAAGTGGCTGCTGATTTTAGTTTTTGTTTTCCAGGCTTGGGGTTGTAAAAACAGCGAGGGCCATGGAGGGACAGGTCCTAAGACCCATACACACTGCATCACCAGCCCTCATTCCCCATCGAGACAGGACAGCCTCAAACCTGTTTCTGTGAAGCCCGGTCCCTCTGGCTTTTCATTGCCCTACTTTTTCTGCAGGAAAAGTTCATTGGTGGTTTTTCAGCTGTCCTCACCAAAGTTCACACACAGAAGCTGCTGGGCCAAGCGCGGGGCCTCCTCCAGGTTTTCAAAAGCTGACCTGACCAGGCACGCGGGCCAGGGCCAGATGTTCACCCAACTCAGGCCTCGCAGGCGCTTGTCGGTGTGACAGGTTTCCACAGTCGTGAACTGAAACGCTTTTTCTTTCACAAATGAAGACAGGGCCAGTGAGTTAAAAAGGAAACACTTGGGCAATTTCATTTTCACTCTTTTCCGCATTCGTTTTTCATTTTGTAGATATGTGTATATCAAATTGAATCTGAATGTCGAGATACAGTTTCTGAGCGAAACTGAAGGCCGGCTGCACAGGAATAGCCTGGATTTAGCCAAGAAGGAAGGTTGGGACTGATGGTAAAACTGTCAGCTGTACACGGCGCATATTCATTCACTAGCATGGAAGCCAGGAGACCCTCAGGGGCCGCAGGGGGTTTGGGAATTTCAGGTGCGCTGAGATGGCTGGTCACCCTGAAGCAAATGCCCTGACCATTAGCTCGCTTCTCCACACCTGTCCCTGTCCAGGTGTCTGTTGAGAGTGCAGGAATGGGTCTGAGGCAGCTGGGAAGGAAGTGGGGCAGAGCAAGCCCCCCAGGAGCGGGCATTCATTCTGGGCTGGATGAAGCCCCAAGCTCACACTGGCCAGAGAGTTAGTTCTTCATTAGCTTGGCTTGCCCTGGCCAGCTGTGGCTGCCTCTCCTGACGCTTCAGCAGCCTTGATTCTTGATTTCACTGATTTCACCATGTGGCTCCATCACAGGCCCCCTGGTGGGAATCTGCTGAGGCATTGAGAATTGCATCTGGCTGGTACCTCCCTTTTGTCACCAGGACATAACTAAAGGGTTGGAGATTTTGCTTCAGCATGGCTCTTCCACAGCAGTGGATGCCCAAGGCAGCTAGGAAGGCCTATCTCCTGACGCAGTGCATTTTCCCAGTTTGCACTGGGTGAGGCCCACATAAGGTTTTCAGGGGTTTTCTGATCAAAGACAACCACCTTAGTACAATCAGGAAGGTCCTCTTTCATTACACACAGTCAGGAGCTAAAGAAAATGCAATCAGGAAATGAGCCACTTTAAGGAATTATCCCTTATAATAATAAAGCTTGTCCCCAACAAAGAACAGTCCATGAAAGTTGACTGGGTGGAAGAATCTGGATTCCAATCAGGATTTCTGATGAAATGTTACACAATCTGTTTGCCAGAATACGATTTCAGAGACACTGAAAGGGAGACTTCAAAAATATTTTGATTTGCTTCATTTGGGGTTTTCTAAACATTTACTGTTTAATATCTTTCAGATTAATGATTCAAATGTTATTTATTTCTGACAACTTATGTTTGGTTTATACTAACCATGTATAAACATCCAACAAAAGCAGTCTCATGTGGCGTTTTGGTACTGTTTGCCATTGCTATCATTGTTTTATCCCATGATTCTCGTGTCTAAGTCATGAGAGGATGCTGAATAGGTTCTAAAAGGAAGGTCGATGTAATCAAAAGGGCATGAAAGCTCAGAGGATAAGCTAGGAAATGGCCATAGCTCTCTTTCTCACAGGGACAACCTCTAACAGTTTCTGGTGAATTCATTGTGAGTAGATGAAAGAAAATGGCACTAAATTAAATTGAAATATTCCAGCCAACCCGGCCTCTCAGGCTAACACCATCTCAGCGCTGCAGATAACACGCTGATGTACTTACGGGGTCCCCCCTTAGCAACAGAGTTGCCATGGAAACACATTGTGACTCGCTGAGAGGAAGCAGGCATGAGGAGGCAGGGGGAGTTCGCAGGAATTTCTCACTGAAATAATTACAGTAGTTCTCAGTGTGTTTAAGAAATGAATGTCGCATGTTTTTAAAAAAATTTTTTTTCTAAGCCTGTTTGTGACAGTGGTGCATCCAAAGAGTTTTGCTCAAGTGCTCAGTATTTTAAATCTAAATCATAATGTATTTTTTGAAAAGCGCAATTGAGAAATAATTGGGGGGCAATTATTTTTTTTCTGGGCTACAGAGAGACATGTGTGTTTTAAATGTTTATCTAGATATGAAAATCCCGTGGAAGGGACTGGCTGTGTATGTGCACACAGGAAGGAGGTGTGTGGTGCTGTTTTTATAACAGGTTTGTCAAAGAGCTAACTCCATTATGTGCTCACTGAACCGCTATGTGCCATTTGTACTTCTGCTTAAACACTATTTATAATGAAATGACCATGTTCTGTGGTTGATCCCATTTATCCTGCATGGATGGATCGTGTCAGTGCTGGAACTAGGGTTAACCGTCTAAATGTCTGGTCTTTTAGGAAATCTTATGGTTGCTATGAGATATTTTGTTTATATTTAGAAAGCAGGGGGTTGTCTGAATCAGAACTAAAAGAATAATAAAATGGCACTAAGCGAATTGTTCCTAATTCTTTGAAGGGAGAACTCAATTTTTATCTTAAAAAGTAGCCTTTGATTCTGGTAGAAAAATGTAGATGTCTCCCTGGTCAGAACTTTTAACATTTCATTAAAGCATAAAGGCAAATATGAAGATTGTCCAGAAGTCTCACCTCTGAGGGATCACCACCATGAAGATTTTGGCATTTTCCCTTCAGTTTCTATTTTAGGTGTTTGCATTGTTCTTCATTTTAATAATTGTGGTCAGATCAGCATTTAGGAGACATATTTAACATGCAAAGTAAAAAATGGTAAGTACTTCAGCTAGGAAGAAAAATCGAAGCACAAACAATGCAACAAATTTGACATAAAAAGAGGTTAGTTTTTTAACTGAAGAAGATGGTATTCTATGACGTTTAAAAAAAATTATGGGAGACCATTGTTTGGGCCTGACCTCCTGCCCAGGGCCCCAACAGATGAGACCAGGTCAGAATGAAGTCACTCAGGCTAGGTGGCATGTAATCAAACTAAACTTTAAAATAGGCCAATCTTCCCCTAGACAGGAGATTCATGGTGACTAATCAGAAGACACCCAGTTTACCTGAGCAGGCAAGATAAGGAAGTCACCTCTGCTTTAACCCTAGAAGGAAAGTAACTTGGTAATGACCAATTCACCTTTTGTTCCTTGTGCCTGCTTTTTGTGTGTGTGTGGCATTTTTCTGCCTATAAAGTTTATCTCCTCTGCTCAGCCCATCCGAATGCCTTTCTTAATCTTTATGTGGATTGCTGCCTGATGCATGAATTGATAATAAATGCCAATTCGATTTTTTAATTTGTTGAAATTTTAGGGGTTCTTTGCAGAAATTTATTACAATGTTCACAGTAGCAACACTATTTTAAAATATATGGTATATGTGATATTAACTTATTAAGGTGATTTTCTAGCAACTCAGCCCCCAGAACAGTGGTTTATAGTGACCGGCTCAGCTCAGATTTGCTGGGGCAGGTTTCCCAGGAATAAAGCCCTTTTCTTTTCTTTTTTCCTTCCCTTCCCTTCCCTTCCCTTCCCTTTCTTTCCCCTCTCCCCTCTCCCGTCTCCCATCTCCCTTCTCCCCTCTCCCCTCTCCCCTCTCCCCCTCC